>NC_089314.1:12764302-13096802 GCF_036669915.1 Pocillopora verrucosa
ATAACTGGTTTCCTTGGTTAAGAATCAACACCCGTTGTATATCCACAGATGAACAATGATGTAGTTTACCCATACCCCCAAGTACAACTACCCCATCGTGAGGTCTACTAAATTTACTGTAATGTGTGTTCCCAGAACCCACAGTCATCAGCCCATACCAACATTTCCAAGGAGAGTGGAACCAAAGTTTTCAAGATGGAAAATTTGAAACACGAAAAAAGCCAAGTTCATGTTAGTATCCTCAAAGCCAAGAAAGCATGCAAAAAGCCTGAAGAAACTTCCCTTGTCAAGCCTCTTCACGAGTCAATGAGTGCTAATGATGTTATGTTAAAAGGACTTCGACAGCCTTCACTGTTGTAGCACTTGAAAGGCCCTTTTTATGATTTTGAAACTATCTGCACACTTTAAAACATTAATGGAGCTGACCTTAGGAAAACATACACAACAAGAAGTGCCTGCAGTGAATTTTTGAGCCACATCAGTGATGTGATGAAAGAGGAGGTTGCAGCCAAGCTGAGACAAAGTAATTTAATTACAGTTTTGGCTGATGGTGGAAGTGATTTTGGCATTTTAGAAGTCATCCTTGTGTTTGTGAGGTATCTTAACTGGGAACTTGGCAGACCAGTGAATTTGTAACTAGTGATTCAAGAACCTAAGTAAGGGTCTGGTTCTGATATCCCTGATACTAGAAGCACTTGTATGACAAAAGTAACAGGACTGGAGAAATGTGAATGGAAGGAAAAGCTGGCTGCATTTAGAAGTCATGGTTGTGCAGTCATGACTGGTACTCAAAATGGTATTTGGGGACTTCTTCAACAAGACCCATCAACACAGAACTTTCAGAAATATTGGTGAGGTGCTCACATGGTAGAGCTTGCTTTGTGAAGTCATTAGAACACAATGACAAATTTCATAAGCTCTAAAAAACACTTTAAAGTTTGCACAAAGAATACCATTATAGCACGAAAGCTCTCAGAGAATTGAGGGACCTGTCACAAGCTCTTGCAAAGAAAATCTCAAGGCCACTTAATTTTTTGGGTGCTTGGTGGCTTCCACATCTGCAAACTGCTTTGACAACCCTGTTCATAGGACTTAAAGTTCTTTTGATACATTTTCAAAATGCAAAAGAGGGCAGGGTAGGATCAGCTGGAAGACAGGGCAGAGCGACTTTTTCTGTCAAGTTTCTTACATCTTTGAAGGACCTGTTGTTTATGCACCTGACTTGGGACATCATGGTGGCTGCAGCACACCTTGATAAAGTGTTCCAAGCTGACTTCACTACTATTACCTAGGCAAAGCATAAGTAACCAATTTCAAAATGTGATTGCTAGGCATGGAGAAGATGAATGGGTTAAGACTCCAAAATTTCTTGAAGGAAAAGGAAGGAACTGAGTCTTTCAAAGAGATCCCCATCATTAGAGCAGATAGTGATCTCGAGAGTTTGAGGCAACAAGGCAGAAAGTGTTAGACAATGTAATAAAAAATGTGGAGAAACAAGTCAACAAGACCCATCAACACAGAACTTTCAGAAATATTGGTGTGGTGCTCACACAGTAGAGCTTGCTGTTGTGAAGTCATTAGAACACAATGACAAATCTCATAAGCTCCAAAAAATACTTTTGAGTTTGTACAAAGACTGCCATTATAGCCTGCAAGCTCTCAGAGAATTGAGGGACCTGTCACAAGCTCTTGCAAAGAAAGTCTCAAGGCCACTTAATTTTTTGGGTGCTTGGTGGCTTCCACACCTGCAAACTGCTTTGACAACCCTGTTCATAGGACTTAAAGTTTTTTGATACATTTTCAAAATGAAAAAGAGGGCAGGGTAGGATCAGCTAGAAGACAGGGCAGAGTGACTTTTTCTGTGAAGTTTCTTATACATCTTTGAAGGACCTGTTGCTTATGCACCTGACTTGGGACATCATGGAGGCCGCAGCACACCTTGATAAAGTGTTCCTTCTTGACTTCACTAATATTACCCTGGCAAAGCATCATTAACCAATTTCAAAATGTGATTGCTAAGCATGGAGGACATGAATGCAATGGGCTAAGACTCCAGCATTTCTTGAAGGAAATAGAAGGAACTGAGTCTTTCAAAGAGATCCCCATTATTAGAGCAGATAGTGATCTCGAAGAGTTTAAGGCAACAAAGCAGAAAGTGTTAAACAATGTAATGAAAAATTTGGAGACAGGTACAGTTTCTTAGAGAACGGCCCTGTACTGGAAGCTGCTGCTGTGTTGGATCCAGATGTCTGGCCAACAGATCAAGTTGAGCTTTCTACGTATGGGAATGTAGAAGTACTAGTGCTGGCAGACTATTGTAAGGATAACTTGGCTATTGTCAACAACTGAAGTTGAAAGAGGATTTAACAGCATGAATAAAGTTGAGACATAATCACAGTCAAACATGAGTCAAAGTGACTTGGACAGCGTCCTGAGGATTGCAATCAAACATCATCCATCCCAAAAGCACAAAGACCTCAAGAATTTCTCAACTCAGGCCTCCTTCAGAAGACTGTCCACTGGTTCTGAACCTCATGCATTTGACCTCAAGGAAAATAAAAGGTTGAGACCCACCTTGATGCAAGACATTGGGCTTAAGAAAATATCCTTAAAGCTTTTTCAGTATCATCATCATAATAACTGTTTTACATTTATTAGAGAACATTTTGATTATTGGACAGTTTCAGTTGAGACATCACCTATTTGTTTAAACTTACCTACATGTACATCCATAAATGTAGTTAAACATATGTAGTATTATGCCATAGAATGTAGAAAAATGTCATTTGTGTGATAGCCACTGGATTAACCTTAAGTTTTCTTGTTCACGTTGATGAGCTAAGAATCAAATGAATGTTCTGATTACAGTTTTAATACAATTACTTTATACGGTTTTGTTTTCACAAAACTTCCTTGTTAGTGTGCATTTGTACATATAGTCTATCATAGCAAAAAAATGTGCATAGACATTCAGTGAGTAATTCTTGAAGACCATACTTCTAAAAAAAAAGGTATGTCATATTTGATCATTTTATTCAGTTAACTATTCATTTTGAAAGTATCTGTTTTATAGCTAGTTGAGTTTCCCTGGGGTAAAGAGTTTCATTGCTACTATTAGGTCTTATTAATATCATAATTATTACTGTTTTCAACAATCTTCAATTTTCAATTGAGTTGAAGATAAGAACTCTCAATTTCAAAGGATTGGTGGAGCTGGAGGATCAAATGGTAGCAGATATTTCAAGAACAAGACAACTCCCTCTCTACCATAAAATAAACGAATAAATTGCGGTAGATTCGAAGTGATAGAACGTGAGGGATCGCGCAGGAATCGTGGATAAACAAACCTCACGACGCAAAGTGCATCATGGGTAATCAGGAAAAACAATGTTTAGTATCAGCTACAGCACTTACAAATACTTTAACTTTGTAATAAAAAGCACTTCATTATCACCCTGAATTGGCGAAAATTCAGTGTCAGAATCTCGAACAAATAAACGAAAAAAACTGGAACAGCCTCCGAAAATGCACCTAAATGCACTTAAATGCACTGTGACCGCACCACACTCCATGCGTTAGTCCATCTAACGGTCCAAGACAATGCGGCCTTATCCAAAAAAAAATTGAGGCAGAACCTCGAAACTATGGCCATCTGGTCCGAACTTCAGGTTTCTGAGGCGATATTCCGAATTCGAGCTAGCGTTTCATTCAGCTCAGCATGTTCCTCTCAACGTTTGAAATGAACAAATGCCATGTGACCACGTCTTTCGATTTAAAAACTTGGCTTAATAAAGGAGGTGAAATCGATTGCCTGCACTCCGAATATATAACATGGTTTAGACTTCTATCAAATGTTTAAGAATTGAAAGGAATGTTAGCATACTAAACCTAAAACTGATAGCGAACCGAGCTATAAGATGTTAACCAACTGACCGACGGCGGCAAACTAACAAACCTCTTAAGACTCTCAAACGTGTCGTTAACGAAACCAATCAAAAACGAAACGGCCGTTAATCTACTCACCTCATTCAAGCTCCTTTAGTCGAATCCGCTCTTTCTCTGCGAACTTGTTGACAACCGAGAGGGTCAAAGCGGAGCTTTAAGTGCGTCTTGGTATGTGGTCCGGCCGAATATTCTCGTACATTTGACCTGCACTCGTTAGGGATCACGGTAAAGTTGTGACGTGCGATGGTGACAACTTCAATGACAGGCGAGAGAAGACTGGAGAAAAATCCAAGATCGTAGCCGCCCACAACAGCACAAAAATTCCAAATTGACTAGAATTTAATTTTAAAAAATTGATATTTTCCAATCTTTATTGTCTGATCTGGTATAATTGGACACCAGCTGCAGCTCAACCAATTCAGTCGAAGGCCGATCAGCACAATCAGGTTAAATAGTTAATCCGGGTTCGTAAAGTTCTTTGTTCAAAAGCCTTTATTTGGATAATTTTCTCTAATCTTGTTAGAGCATCCAATCATCATATTGTAAACGAAGAGTACTTTATTTTATGTGTACTTGGATAGACACTGTGAAGTGCTACCGTTCGTTTCTCTGATTGGATGAACTACATATTTTCGCAGTAATTCGCTTCCAATCTGTTAATACAAATGTGAAAAAATCTCAGTATGTATCAAATAAAAACATCATACTATGGAAAGTAGTCGAACGACTTTTATTCCCTCATTGCGTTGCATCTAAAAACCCACGCGTTGGCTGAACTCATTCGTTCGTCTTTTTGATGCATCGCAACTTGAGAATAAAATCATTCGCGCGCACGTTCCATGAAATAATCTGTCTATACTTAATGTTCTTTTATAGCTTTCAGAGCTGAAATCAGATGACTCCAGCCCCAGATTATCATAACCCAAGTTTAACCAAACTGGCCCTAGAGAGTTGTTTTCTGAAGAGAAATAGAAAAGGTAGGACAAACTTGATAGAGTCTTTTTTTGACAAACTACAAGTCTTGTGTTTTCCAGTTTTATGAAGAAAATGTATCTGCTTTTCCCAACTTGACACAAAGACAAGAGATCTACATTCAGAGAATAATATATTAATATATTTTCATATGAAATATCATTTACGTTATAAATAGTTGTACAAAAGCACAAAACTTTATTATTCATTAGCATAGCTGCTCCAAGGAACAGGACACCTTCACAGAAAATTCTAGTGGCGAGTAGAGTTAAATACTAACATTAAGAAAGGATCTGCAACTTGATGGCATCAGAAAACTTTGCCTTTTTTCCAATTACTTATTATGAAACAATAGACTAAGAATTTATTAATTTCAACTTAAATTGCATTTTCATCAGCAGTTTTACAGTAAGCTTTTCAACTGACCCTTCCAGAAAGATTTGATATCCAGCTTCCACTAAAATTATTCTACAGATGGTCTATATTTGACCAGTATATCCCTAAATCCAGCATTTAACTGAGAGACAATAAAGACTAGGGAACAAGTAGTTAAGAAACGACCCAGAGAAAAGTCACAGCAACAATTCCTTTGAGTGACAGAAAACTAATGAGAAATCTTCATCTCTATGTCACAATTTCATTGCAACAACAAGTTCACAAAAATTCAAATTGGTTTCAACTTATGCAATTCTTGCAGGAATAAAATAAGTGACCACAATTTATTTGTATACAAAGCAATTTGATATTATGATGATGTTACAGCATCCTAGTTGCACTGAATACTTTGTAAAACAAACTATCCTGTTTGTGGGATTTGTTCCCCTGGGCCTCATGATGACATTTCTTGCGTTATGCTGACCTTTAAATTTAAAATATTGGGACATTTGTGAGGTCTTTAGATGATTTCAAACTGGACAAGAGTTATAAAATTTATGTACAAAGGTGCAAGTAGTTATATCAAACTGTAACACATCAGCATAAAAAGAGGAGAAAATCACAAAAAATTTTTTTTCAAGTTTGTTTTTTCACATATATATATATAAGCTATAGATTTATTTAAAAGCTGTGAGCTTTCATTCCTGGCTTTTGTGGCAGGCATGAGCTTATGTTAAGGAAACAACTGACATAAGCATCAGTGAGGGTGCACAAAAAATCCAAGAGTATAAATATGGGGGAGAATGTGAGTAAATAGCACCCAAAAAATTGTGGAAATTTCTGAAAATTCAAGAGTCATGTTGAACACTTAAAGGCTTTCAGATGCAAGATAAGTATGTTAGAACCAACTTGCTAATGTAATAGAAACATTTGCTCATGCAGTCTGATCATCCAGACAATGAGACTACCCTGGGTTCGAAAAACTTACTGTATGTAATACAAAAACTGGTGAGGAAGGAATTTGTTGTGTCAGTAATGTGTCTAACCAAAATAAGAATTCATATTCATTTCACAGTGCCTTACTGTAATTCTTATTGTTGCTGCTATCCTTGACATTGAAATTCATCCGAACCCTTAAACACCCAAAGAGGAATGTCATTTGAAGCCATTTATCCTGAAAATATGGCAATTCAAAAGACAGAGAAAGACAACAGCCACAGAATTTCTTGATAAAGGAAAAACAACTTGATTATCTTAAGGAAAAGTGTGCCACAACTAGAAGAAACAATTAATTAGACTTTGGAATTTTTAGTGTTAAATATCTGTAATTTTTCTTGCACTGCAAGTAAACACCAAGATTATTGACAAGAGATAAGTGTGGAGTCGAACCAACTATTCCTAAAGTGTTCCTTCAACATCTAAAACTTCATCCAGTTCAGATGCCATGGAATTGAGCAAAGCCAAAGTAGCAGTCACATCTTCTTTTTCACATTCTGTGTCCATCTGGGAATCAATGCTTAAGTCTGCTGACAACTTGTGATTTCCACCAGAGCTTTCTTTGCTTAGTGAATCCTGTTTATCTAAATGATCTTGCGAAGATAAACTAGACACATGGTTGTTGACAGAGCTGGTAGAAACTAATGTGGGCGTTCTTGTAGAAAGAAGTGATGATGATGAGGATGAAGTTTCAGTCTTTGGTGACAAAGAATTTGAAGAGTAGTTTAACGAAGATGGAGAATAATTTACACTTAAAAGAGAAGAAATTTTAGAAGAAGCCTCAGACACAGCATTTTTCATACTATTGACCACATCACTTTCAGTAGTTGATTCCACAAAATCCATAGTTTCATCAGAAGTGATATCTTTTGTTACAGTGTCATCTGTTGCTGTGTCATTTGATGACTCAATAGTCTGCTTCTCCTTTTTGATAATATTAAGGATTTCTTCAGGGTTTTCTGAAATGAAATATCAATATGATAAATAACATAAAACTTAGGAGTTACACAAGTACAATCAAAATTAAATGGAGATTGTCTGTAGTATCTGTTTTATTTGAGTCTTTGTTCAACTTGAAGTCAAGTAAGTAAGCTATGAAATAATATTTATATGGGACTGTACCAAAAATCTGAACATCATTCGTGAGAAAGAAAGTTACAAACATTATAGGACAGTAAACTACTTTGCTTGCTTCCATCAACAGCCTGCAAAAAAAACATGATAAATACCTTTGGCTATTTTTCTTTCATCAGCCAGCAATGAACGTTCATTAGTCAAGAAAACTCTGTAGAGCATGACCATTTCAGCTGAGGGATGCTCCCGCTGCATGAGAAAATTTTAACACAAATATTCACATAATTTACTTTTCTTAACCAATTTAAATTATATCAAAGAACATTCAAGCAACATGTAATCTAGTTCAATGGTGCCAGAATGCTCAGAATTCCAAATGTGTGTGCCAGTGAAGTGTATTGAAACCTCACAGACAAAATTCCTCTTTATGGAACATTAATATGTTAGCAAACAATTAAGCATCAGTTATATTGCCACCAGTTCCCATCTGTGGTACATTCATCAATGTATGAAACCCTTGGGAAGTTTAGAGAGAACTCAAGAAGCTACAATCAGCATCTGTTTGAAGATGTTCTGTTTATGTGTAGAATAACATTTCTGTTTCTACCACACTTTAAATCATTGACAAGACCCCCCTCCCCTCTCCCATTCAGAGTTGCCTGTATGTAGCTAAAGGCTTGTGGAATCACGATACAACACTTTTTTATTGATAAGGGGAGGGGGGGGGGGTTTGGGGGTTGGGGGAGAAGGGGCAAAAAGGTTAACTTAACAAGAGCAAAAGAGATCAAATTGAAGTAATAGGGGTTGAAAATACCATTGTGTAAACAATTTTGTTTCTTATTGTAGAGTTCCTCTACACGGTGCCTCAAGCAACTACTGTACGGACATCATGCTCTCTAAATTTCCTGTATCTTTCGTATCTCAATACATGCACGCTGGTGCATGAGCCACCTACTAGCTGCACAGCATAATAACAGGTCTTGCAAATTTGAAGTGTTAATGATATCCATTTTCAACAGGTTGTGATGCTGTGTACATGACAATACGTTTTGTGTTCTTAAATTAAAAAATGTCTTTAACACAGTGTGACAACATCACAAGATTTTGGCTTTAACTCTTGTTAACCATAGCAATTAAATTACTAAATCCAGGTACTCATTCATTGATACCGTATACAAGTTTTTTTTAACTCTTTAAGCCCCTAGAGTGATTAGTAACTATTTTCCCCATCAGTATCACCCCTAAAACAAACAGCGAGGTCATGAGAATAAAGGAAATGATCACCAACTAAAGATGCTCTTGATTGTTCTACAAATTCTCTTTGTCAATATCATGGGAAATGTATAGAAAAGAGTATGGAGAAAAGTAGACTGATGCTAGGGTGTAGAAGGGTTAACTGTGCTGGTCAGTTCCTAAGAACCAACTTGAGGTAGTACTTGAGATTTCAGTGTAATGATTAAATTTTTAAGATTGGTTGAAAGGTTGTTTCTGCACCCAAACATTCTTTCTCACTTTCCAAGGTGACCAAAGAGCAATTTGTCAAATAATATCATCAAATTTTCAAGAAGAAAAGTAATTTGAAGAAAAATATATCAGCTAGGGGATGTTTACTCCTACATCAAGTTCCTCTTGCTAAAATTATAGGAAATGTTTTGAACATACTGAGTAAAATTGATGTTTAGTGCTGAAGTAACAAGGGATGTATGAATAAAGATAGAGAGTGAATAAAAAGACACCTTACCATACTCTCATCATATAAGAGTTGACGATACTTCTCCATCATTTTTTGACTTCGTTTCACCAGTTGGGTTGAGACAGCCCCAAAAAGAGCATCAGCTGGGTACAAAAAGTAGGATAAGAATGAACACAAGGAAGCAATCAACATAATGCTATGTACATGAAAACCTGGCTTACAAACCAGAAGGCCTATCCCACCAGATCATATCCCATTCTTAGTAGCATAGAGTGACTGGAAGTATCACAACTTCCCCCTACATGTTTATGGAATCCCAATCTGTTGCAGGGTTACCAGCCAGCATTAAATCACAATCCCTTGCTACCCATCACTATTCCTAGATGGAGAAAGGCTTTGTGAAAGTAAATTGAGTCTGGCCATAGAATAAAAGATGTAGGCCCTGCCTGACTCAAGTGCTTAAGCCACTTTGCCACGTGGTCCTATAGTTTATATCATTTTTAGTCTTATCAACTGAGTTAATCATGCAAATTGGCCACCATAAGGAGTTTCCAAAGCTGATGTTTCAAGCATTAACCCTTTGTCCAAGCAAAGTTACACATCACACAAGACTCAGGTTGCATAGACAATGTACCATTGACAAAAAAAGACAAAAAATTCTTAGCTATTTCAAAGAAGTGCATTGTTTTGGACTACCTCACTGCTTCTTGTCACCTGTCACATTGACAAACATGCTTGGAAATGATACTTATAATAGGAATGCCCAGACAGGATATGAAGACTTGCTTAAGTTCATGGAAGTTCAAGGGTAAAATTGTAAAAAATGTACAATAGACTTGACAAGGAGAAAGGATTTTGGTTCAAACCAAGGGTTTGAGTTAACAGGAGACAATTGTGTGTTGTCAAGACTGACCTTTCTGAACATCAGCAGGAGTAGGACTTGGATCATAACACACATGGTAAGGTGTTAGTCTTTTAATAAGGTCTTCATGGGTACTAAAAGGCGTTTTGACATCAGGTCGAATAACTGTCTGTTGATCTTGAGTTAGGCCTTGTTTTAATCTAAATGAACAAGTTTAAGAATTAAAATCACTAGGAATTTTATTAAGATTTATTGCAACAATAATGGGAAGTACTTGAAGATCCCCATAGCACAATTGCCAGTTCGGGAAAATAACTTTCTCATTCAACTAGTCACTGAACACATTTTTTATGCTTTTTGATCCTCTCTATATAAAATACACAAGTTAAACATAGAACTTGTGTATCATGGCTTATCTTTCCTCAAGTTTCTCTGAAATGAAATGCTTATCAACCTTTGCAACCCAAATTTCCTTTCCATCTTTTCAACAAGAAAAAAACTAAAGATACTTTAGATAACAAATAGATCACTCTGTATTCACATTTAACCATCTGACCCTCAAGAGTGACTAGTGTCTAATTCCTCCTTATAATATCACCGCTATATTATATAAATTAGGGTCACAAGAATAATGGAAATGATCACCATCTAAAGAAGCTTTGGGTGTAAAGGGTTACTGTAATTTCTGTCCATTTACCCATGCAGCAGATTACCTGCGTGGGTCAGGTTTTGCAATAATGAGAAGAAAGTTTCAACAGATTACCTGCACTAGCAGATAACCTGCACCCAAAAATAAAGAAAATCGTGGCCTCACACAAAGTTCCTTCATTATTATTTTTGACATGATATTCTTTAGCATGCAGTTAACAATTATTTACACTTTTTGTCTTCCCTGTTTAATTGAAAATGATACCACTTGTAAAAATCTGTTCTAAAAAAAACCAATATCTTGAGATCTACAAGTCGAAGAAATCGCTTGAAATGAGAAAATACTCTTTAACTCAAGGCAGTGCCAGCTGAGAAAATTTCACTGATGCATCAAAAATTCTGTCACACCATTAATTATGCAGCACCATGAAATGAACATGTCAGCATCATTTTCCATGTGATTTGCTATGAAGACAGCTTTTTCACAATTAAATTCTTTTATTTTCAAGTTCACTACCCATGTAAGTGAGATTGTTTTTGAACTAAACAAAGAAACAAGCTATGAAATTGACAAGGTAAGAAAGTAAGAGAACAAACAAGATGAAAGCTTCATTATTGAGCTTTGTAGATGTGTTTTCAATTTGCATTAGCTTTCATCGAGAGCATTAAAGTCTCTCATTATAATGAGCAATCTGCACAAATTAAATGAGTTATTGCACAGGTTTTTTGAAGAGTATCGTAAGTGGATCTTATCATCCCTGTTTTTCCTGCTTATTGTTTTAAAACTATACCAGAAGCGTTAAAAATTATCGTATTATCCGCAACTTCCTATAACCCGCACCAACTACTGTTAGTGGAAAAATTGACAGAATATCAGCGGGTAATTGGCCAGAAATTACAGTAAAACTATTTTTTGAATGACCAACCTTGTAGCAACTTTTGGTACATCTGTTGTCTCTGATGATGAATGTGGGCGCTTCACTCCTTTGTTTGTTTCCTGTTTTATTGGTACAGACACCTTGACACTCTAACAGTTAAGTGGAATTAGGAAAGTTACAATTTAGGAATTGAACAAGCCATGTTAAATAAAAGTGTATGAGAAAAAATTTATGAGAAAAAATTTAAGCACAAAGCAATCAAATAGATAAATACAGCACTTCCTCGAATAAGCACCCATATTCTAATAAATGCCCACCCCTGGACTGTAATTTTAGTGAAGTTCCCGCCCCCTCCCTCAATTTCTTATGGAGTAGGGATATAAGGAAAACCTGTATCTATCACCACTTTTAACACTTCAACTAAAGCAGAATTAGTGAGGAAGAATAATAAGCACCCACCTTGAAAACATGCCATCCCCCCCTACCTTAAACCAAAAGGTGCTTATTCAAGGAAATACAGTATGTGAAAACAACTGATATGCCAGGATTTAAAATAAGTTGTCAAATTAATTAACATTCAATGAAAGTGAGCTTTGGTAAGTCAATTTTTGATTTTCATAAGTAGTGGTGTAAAATATTTTCTCAATTTCAACTCAACATTTCACAAACCAGTTTGATTTTTACTTTACTTTGCATCTCATTATGATGACTATTAAAAAAGCAGAGTAAAAAGTGAATTTGACTGATAGTAGAAAATTGTAAACAAAGAAAACATTTCAGCCACAGAATGTATCATTTTAATCTCTCACCTGAGACACAGGTTGTCTGCCTGATGTTTGAAGAATTCTAGGAATGTGCTGCATTTTCCCCTGTGTTTTAACATTAACTTGTTGTTGAACTACAGACTGTGCCCGACCCTGAGGAACAACCTGCTTCACTCCTGAACCTTGCAGCTGTTGCTGTTGCAGTTGTATCTGCTTCAGCTGATCTGCTGTTAAGTTTTTAGTTTGCACATTACTTCCTGTTTGAAGACCACTTGAAGTAAGTTTCTGCTTCACCACTTGCTGCTGTAATTGCAACTGTTTCAGTGCCTGTAGCTGTTGTGGTGTAATTTGAATAGTCTGTTGAGTTTTTCCTCCTTGTAATCCCAGCTTTTGTAACAACTCAGGTTGTTTTATGATAAACACTTTCTGAACTCCAGCTTGTGCTTGTTGTTGCTGCACTTGAGAAACTGTATTCTGTTGAGCTGTTGTTGCAACATGGACAACAGGTGCCATTCCAGTTTTTCCTTGCTGAACAACAGAATTAACCTGCCGGACAATACCTCCTTGATTTGACACTTGTGCTACAGGGGTTTTGTTGAGTTGACTCGGTACAAATGTTACACCTTGAAGAACTCTAGTGCCTTGTTCCTTTGACACTTGCAGCTGTTGTGTTAAGTTAACTTGCTGTTGTCCAAGAGAAAGCACTTGCTGCTTCTGCTGGTTATTCAATACTTGCTGTAGCTGAATATTTGCAGGAGACAAAGAGACGTCAGTTCTTTGATTCAGGTTAGAAGGCTTAGCAGAAGCATTGACATTAACTTGCAATGTTTGCAGGGTTTGCTGTCCCTGTGGTTGAATATTCTGTACTAAGATCTGCTTTTGAACAGATTGAGACTGCTGTGGTATTTGCTGAAATATTTGCTGAGGTTGCACAAGTTTCTGGGTAGGTTTTTGTTGCGATACTTGTTGAAGAAGTTGTTTGATGACTTCTTCTTGGACAACAATGTTTTGTGGTTGAGCTGCTTGGACAGTTTGTGTGGTAAACTGTTGGTTTGGTTTCAAAGCAGCTTGGAGCTGTGCAGGACTAAGTACATTCTGTTGCAACGTTTGTACAACTGGCGGTTGTTGCTGCTGGTTAGAAAGTTTCTGTTGAACTAACTGTTGAATTTGTTTAATCTGATTTGCAGGTAATGCTTGTGATTGTGTGAGCTGAGTTGATGTCTGTTGTGTTGTCTGGGTGCTTGGATTTTGGCCTCTTATCAAATTAAGTAACTGCTGTGCTTGGATAAGCTGTGTATGATTTTGTTGTTGAGCATTTCCTGGTGACACTTGATTTATAACAGTTTGCACTTGAGGAGTAATTTGATTTGAAACTTGTTGTAGAAGTATCTTATGTTGTGTACCCACAATTTGAGGTGGTGATGACATACCAGTTTGAGGTAATATACTTGGCTGTTTAGGTGCAATTCGCTTGACAGGAGTTGTAGAAAGAATTGGCTGTAACACACCTTGAGAAGATTTATTAGAATGTGCATTTACAGGAGCAACACTTGTCTTCATGTTTGTTTTCGAATCTGTTCCATTTAACACAACACGATGCCCAGAGGAAGATATACTCTGCTGTGCAACAACAGGTTGTTTTTGCATTACAATAGGTAATCCAGAGTTCATAATCTGTATTCCACGTGTTCCTGTAGTTCCTACAGTTGAGCTTGTTACAGCAGAGGAAATATTAGGGGTTTTAGGTTGGATTGGGATGGGTTTTTTCCCTTGAAATACTGAAGCAGTAGTAGCCACAGGTTTTGGTGAAGACGAAATTCCAAGTGCACTGCCAGTTTTGTTCCCTAAACTACCAGGACTTTCCATACCAGCCTTTAGAAAATTGACACCACTTGACACCGGAACAGAAGACGGAACCACCCCAACAGTAAAAGGAGTATTAGGACTTGAACTATTTCTTGACATGCTACTATTGTTGACCACTGAATTTACTAATGTACTCTGTGGCAATGAAGAAGAACTAGGCAAAGATGTTCCAGACACTTGTGAAGCAATTCTTGCATTTACAGGTAACCTGTTGTTAATCCCACCTTCTCTTGTTGAACTGGCATTTAATTTTGAAGTCAGTAAATGATTCACATTCAGTGGAGTTGACACTGAAATAGAGTCTCCTGAATTTTTAGAAGAAAGGCCATGATCCTGTAAATAAAGGAAAACATGTTTAAATTTGGAAAAACCTTTTGAAACTGGTCTAAATCCTTACACTCCCATGAGTGAGCAAGACAAAATTCCTCCTTACAACATCAATTAAAAGTCAAGCATATAAGTGATGAGAATAAAGGAAAACATCAAGTAGGGGGTTACTAGTTGATCCAATACCAAATTCTCCAAACTAACATCAAAGGAATCCTGTGGCAGAAAGTAAGGAGAATTACTAATGAGAACTTGGAAGCAAAAGGGTTAAAGGTAAGATCTATGAAAGAGCATCTAAATTTTAATTTTTCACAAGCTCTTTTGAGGTTTGACAAAGTTTTGGGAGCTACCACAGCTTGCACCATGTAATTTACGGTTATTTGCCTAGTCTCCAAGATTTTCCTACCATATACACTGTTGTTGTCAAGGGACATAGCTGCTTATGATTGTTTTGCTCCTATTCAGATAAGATCAGTGTGGACAGTAAACTCGAAGGAAAATTTACAAGGTTTACCTAAATTATCAAGGGTGTAATGGAACCTTGAAAAATCACAGCTCTCTAAACAATTGAATTACAGTAGAACCCCGCTTACTACAACATGATTCACTCAAACCCTCCGCTAACTTAAATAAGATCCGGTTTCCCTTTGCTTTGACCCCATCTCCTCAGTTATTTATTATTAGCTGGCTCAAACTTGGTTCACTTGAACTTCCTTTTAACTCAAAATTAATTTTAATTTCCCTTTGCTCAAATCTTCACTCCAGACTTGAACATCAAGTAAAGACATTGGGTTATAAACATTAAAGAGAGCTATTAACACCTGCCAACCTGAACTTCACAGACTAAACGGTCTTATCAAAAAGCTCCCTTAAACTGACTAAATAAATGAAAATAACAGTTGATTGTGCAAGAATGGTAAAACAATCATTCCTTCCTAATTGATAATTTAAAAACCAATCCTGTTAACTCCAACCCCCTTCTATTCAAACCATTATTTATTACCCTTATGAGTTCAAGTCAGGAGAGGGGGGGGAAGGGGGGGGGGAAGAGAGAAAAGGGGTTCTAGTGTATGTAAAAATTTCATCAACTTTCATACTGAGTTTCAAAATCACATTCTTCAGTAGGGCATTTCATTTTGGTCTCCAAAACTTGCATTGCACTCCAAGTTCAAGGATTTGTTCTCACAGCCAAGTATCTTGACCAAATGGTACCAAAAGTACATTAGAGTTACACATATTATTCCAGCTGGTTTGATTATAATGCAACCGGAAAGCTGCTTTGTTACAAAAACAGGCACAGAACAGTATCTTGCAACTGTATTGCAAGTCAGAGATACAACCTTGGAACTATCATAGTTAAGTGAGAGTAAAGATCAGGGCTTGTAAAGATATAATTATGAAATCTCAGTCTTGGATTGTCAAAAAACGGTCTAAACATCCTGCAAGTCTAAGATTTTACCATTGCAACCCCTTTCAGTATGGACAGGACATATTAATACTACCTTCAAGTAGTTTGGATAAGAAATCACCCTGTGTCAATTATGGACTGTTGGTAAATACAAACACCTGTGAAATTTTTGGATCTATAAGAAAATTGCCATGCACAGAAATTGAGGTTTGGTCTACCCCCTTTCAGATGAATTGAAGAGTCAAGACAAATTAGATCCACATGCATCACAAAAAGTTACAAAGCTGACTTCAGCACATAGTGTTTTATGAATACTGTTACAGTAAATTTGAGAAAAGTATTCCGCTCACCTGGCTATTGGTTCTCAAGAATTCTTGCAAAGCGTTAGGGTCGCTATAGAGAGAGAGAAATTCAACATCAAAGTTGATTCCTGCATGAACTAATACTTCCTCTTTCAGATCTCTTTCACCGGCCCACTAACGTACAGTATAAGATGTCAAATCTAATTTTGGTGACATGAAAAATACTTCACTCACTTTATCACATCCAGAAGACATTTAGCAGTGCCAGCCTCCATTATTTCAAACGGATGGCAGCCTAACGAACTTCTGCTGCCGTTTTGGCATGAACTCCAATGAGCCTGTGGTTAAAATAGGACAAATTAGTCATAGAACAGGGGAAATATTATCGAAATTAGACAATTTTCCTTGAAAACAGGCAAATATAGAATTACAGGCATATAATTGGAGCTTCCGGGATGATATTCGTAAGGTTTCTCTCCAATTCCTGCAACTCCAAGAGGTCGCAAAATATTTCTTCGGCGAAAGGGGGGTAACTTACCCCCTGTATATGAGGTACAGCCGGCGAATTCGGCGTAAAAGTGCGAACTCTATCTCTGTGTTCGATCGAACGGCCTACCTGTGGTTGTTTGCATATGACTAATTCCACGGGCTTTTATCAGTACATGGAGCTGAATTGCTGCCTGATGTCGATTGGTAGGATAATGTACTATGTCTGGAAATGGTCGTTTCGGCCTCGGGCCGGGCAAATTTCCTGTTTTGGAGTGATTTTAGCTAAAATTTCACGACGGACATGCGACCGCGACTCGCATTTGTTCCAAGCAACAATGTGTGGGGGGTTCCAGGGGCACGCACGTGATCAATATTATCAAAGGCCTGGGTTCTACTTCCGGTAATTTTGGCGGGAAGTGTCTGTCGAACTGTGAAATGAAAGGATAATTTTGTAGCTTTGCCAAAATAAATCAAAACTTTTCAAATAAAACAAACATAAACTTGAAAATTACTTCAAATCAAGTATATTTCCTGCTAATCGGTGTACACGTAGAGTGTTAAAGTCTGCAGTATTCAGCGCAAAAGCTCTAAAGTTTCTCACTTAAAATGAACTTTGTAAGATAGCTGTATTAATATCCTTAGATAGCCTGACTTAGGCTGATTACCAGTCTTTCCAAGGGGGATGGGGGAAATGCCTTCCTCCCGCGCTCGCTCAGCCCATTCCTCCTTCCGTTGGAAGGCCTGATGGACCTGATACGTTCCTCGATACTCTTGATTAAGCTTTATAGAATGCAAATAATCAAATAAAAAATTATGGGAAAACAAAATAAACTGGAATAAAACAAGAGGCGACTGAGCTGGCTAAGACGTTTTCATCAAGCGCCCAAGAAAAAAAAGAAAACACCCTTTGAAAATCGTGTCAAAGAAAGTTTGTCTCCTTCCTCGGATTCATCTCTGGGGCTCTTCACCTCCGCAATGCACAAAAGTAAGCCTGAATAGGGACAGAAAAGTTTCCAGTCTGAACTGTCTCAAAAATTGTCTTGTCTCTGTATGATAAAGGTCACTGAAATTGGACAACTTGGATGATTCAATCAATTTGGACCCTTTACAACGGTTCGGCAGGCATCTTTGAAGTCCCCTCGTTGGTAACAGGCTGTGTTCCATTCTTTGGTGACAGAAGAAACCAGGAAAAGCCTCTACCCTTTTTAATACCGTTTGGCAAGGATCAACAGGGCGCTGCGCGCTGGAGAAAAGAGTGAATAACAATCTCGCAAAGGCACAAGGGCAATTCGTGAAGGCTCATGGGATTGGAGTCTTAACTAGGAGGTGGATTTAGTTTGTTGTCACGCATCGCTTTTGAGTCCCGAACTTCATGTGATGAATCAGTGTATATATGTTTTTCTAGCTTTCCTTTATTGCTAAGCCAAAAATAACTAAGCTTAGAAACCTATCGAAATAGTGAAAATTGTTCTTTTCTGTCTTTAACATCAAAGGCCATGCATGAGTCATACATTTACACATGCGATGATATTTAATTGTCTCAAATCAGCACAAAAAGGCGTGGACAGATTCAGTGACAACTCTTTAGTATTCTTCCTAGCCTCGTATCCCAGTCCCATATCCTGTTCGTGTTTGATGCACGCAACTAGTTTCGTATCAAGACCGCCCACCGCCAAGCGATCGTAACATTTCAGTAGGATCTGGGTACGAGATTAACACGCTGTAAGTGGGATTGTGGGAGTACTCAACTTTACCTCCTGATAGTGCTAAAGCTCTCCTTCCTCTATTCCCGGTCAACGAAAGATAACGTTGCGAGATGAGAACAGAGTGTACAAATTATTTTAAGCCATCACGACCATGCTAGCCACCAGAGTTTAAGCTGTAAACCGTACAGTTTTTCTAAGTTCTGAGCTAAATTTGGTCATGGTGCAGTCCAGTGCCGAACAAGCGTGTTAAACAAAATTTCTAATGCTTCAGCGATCTTTAAATATTTCAGCTATGAAATTTGTAACCTGGTTAAATCACTGCCATTTACAAGCAAACGTCGTTGTCTTCCAACCTTGTTTCCATGGTGTCTGTCACAAATCATCCCGGAAACGAGGTCGAGGATCATCTTTACGTCGCTTTGATTGTCTTTGTGGTTATTGCTTTGTTATTGCTGTTGGCAGGAAGTTCGGGCATCGATATGTTTGTTTGCGCGGTTGGTATCGCAGCAAACGCAATTTTCTGTATGTCTGGCGTAGAACTGAGATTTGAATCTTTCTTGTTTATCTTGTTATTTGAATTTTCTTCATCCTTGTAGTCTGAATCGGCGTAATTTCCCAGCCTGGAAAAGGAAAAAAGTCAGAAAAAAAAGAAAGAACACTGTCACTGCAAGGTCTTGTGCGTACACTAAAGTCTATTTTTAAATTATCATAACAGCGCCTATAGTTAGACGAGACATGTAGAAAATAGCAACAAGGAGTAGAGACAGACATCTAATCGTTAAGACGGTCCTAATTAATTATTTCAAATGCCAAACATTTCGGTAAAAACGATTAATCGTAATTATATGCCGTCATATAAAGGGAACCAAAAATAGAATTAACCAATAATTGGCTGTAAAAGATGAAACAAGATTGGTTGAAAATGGTTCAGAGGCAAACGTTTCCTCAAAAATCATCACAAAAATAATGGAATAGTTTTCTTTCTATTAGCACTTTGCGTTTATGGCCGACCCTTTTCGGGAAGCCTTTTCGACAAATACCAGGCGATACCACTGGAGCTTTACGTTAAGTTTTAATCACTGCTCCAGTTGTAGTCGGACTTTTACCGATCTACTCAGTGATATCCGCCGATCCACTTCTCAGCACTTTGCCCAATACTGTTCGAGTGGACCTTTCATTACCCTTACAGTACCTTTAACAAAGTTTTCTTTTTATACCGACTATCTTTAATTCCGTCATATTTGACTACATCGGTTTACAGCTATATCCCGGCCGTGTTAATGACGAATATTAAAGCGCAGAAGGAACATTTTTGTAGGTCTTTTTTCCACCATTTATGTACGTTTTTTTTCTTCTAGGAAGGAAAGCTACTGGTGCGATGCGATGTATCTTCAAAATTGTTTTTTTCCCGCGACCAACCGAATATTTCGACGACACAGTCTCGATGGACTATCTTCTTCCCGTCGCAAGTGTAAAACTTTTTAAGAGACCGATAATGGGAAGTGACGAAATGAAATTGACGACCCAGTCGAGAATTGACATTCTTGTTTTCAGCAGCGTCATCTGATTTTAACTTTGGAAACTTCTCAGTCTACATTTTTTTAAATTCAGTATACTTGCGTTAGTTACTCATCTCAAATAACTTTTTCTAGCAAAAAATGTTTGAATTAAGCATGTGAAGAAGAGTGGTCTTGTAACTTACCCTCGATCTAAGAGGTGATTGATAGCGGTGGTCACAACAATCAAAACGAGCAAAGCCGCAGAAAGAAATGACATTTTCCACAATAACTATGCTGTAAGTTGGGGATGTGATGGCGTAAAAGCCTTTTAATCGAAGGGGTTACAATGGCATGTATGAAAGGTTAACGATAATTACGTGACACCTGTCCGCCTTAAGCGGCTTGAAGCTAATTGCGGAACAAAAGGGGACTGCTGTGAGTCTTGAAGAAACAGAAAAAGTCGCCATTTGGTTCAGTCTCCAGCCGAGAACTAGCCGCAGCACGTTTTTGGACAAGTCTGCGGGCGCAACGAAACAACGAGGGCCGGAGACCCGTCAAAGACTGCGACTGAGCCTATATTGATACGGCGGTTTTTCACAGAAAAATGAAACTAGGGATAAGCAAAACTTAGTAAAAAAAAATCGAAAGCCTCGCAAGAAGCCAATAATATATATGGAAAACTTAAAAAAAAGAATACGAAAATTCGCAACCTGTTACTCCCGCTCTATACGATGTCGCGCAACTCCAGGTTTTGGAAGTGGCAAGTCGTCTTGTGAGATCCAATAGAACGGCCTTAAAGAACAAAATATTTTCTGTATGATATATTGATGTATCTAGGTAGTTCGAAGCCTCCTCTGGTGTGACTTTATGACCAGGTTATATTACCTCTGTCTTTCTTGACTTTTTTGTTGTAGGAGTTGAGACGGAATGCCCCCCTCACCACCTCTTTCTCTTTCTGATGAAAAGTAGTAAACGTTGTGAAATGAAGTTAATATGTCAGATATTATTTAGAGGGCCCTCAGAGATGACAAACGACAGAAATTCTAATCATCAGCAGGTGTTGCAGTATATTTCTTAAGTTGAGAACGAACTAAGTCACGAACTGCTGTAACCATATACCAGGCCTGGTTACATGCGTCTTTTAGACTCCCGTATCGGCATAAAACGTGGCGTCTAGCATAGTTTACCGAATGAATTTGTGACAATTTGGTATTTTTGGTAGCCTTAAGATACTCGGGTCGATTATCAAGCTTTTCACTTACATGGTAGTTGGGCTCATTAACTACAACAAGACGAGTCTACTCAGCGAGAGTAACCATGAAACAAGCAATGTCGTAACGGTTGGAAAAAATTCGTGTGTGGCTCGAAGGTGGATATACAGCCTCGTTCCTTCAGCAAAATTTCATTGATCGCCTAAGACTGTCACATTAGCACACCCAGACTTGTAGTTCATCCACAGATATCGAAAGGAGGTGATATTTACTAGTTATCCCAAGGAAATTTAATTTAACGAATGACTACCTCAGAGCCAATACGGTTGAAAATCGACATGAACGAAAAATCTAAAGGAGATGCGGGTTTCCAGTGGCCGGAGGAACAGCGAAAGTACTGGATTGTGGCCATGTTTTGTGGTACACTATTACTGTACGCTGCCAGATCAGCTGTACCTTTGTGTATGGCAGCCATGAGCTCTGAATTAAAGTGGGACAAAGAGATCGATGTAAGTCCTGCCGTGTCCATGAGTAGAACTGTGTGTATTTAAGTGGCTGTATTAAGTTATTTAGTTTAAACAAATTATTAGTTTCTCGTTTAATTTGTTTACCTAAAAACAGTAGGGAGAAATCTCAACAGTTGATGGCCCGAAACGGCTTGAATTTTACAGGAAAGAAGATGGAAAAGTCGCATCCGACTGAAAGTCAACCTCAACTTTTGTTTTGTTATTGATGTCTTGTATATTCCTTACATCTATTTAAACGCAAGTTTTTGTTTGCCCAGCCATACTCGAACTATTCTCTGTGTAAATTTTCTGTGTAACACATTAATTATTGTCTTTGATTTACCCTTGGCAAGAGCAAATTTTTGACAACCTTAAGTGCCTGGTTACCTTAGGGCTTATTTTGTTTGTGTTTGATGTAAACCTTTTAACAAGTAGCCTAAAGTAGGTGTGGCCCCCTATTCACAAAAAATGCTTCAAGCAGAAAGCCAGCAAATAGTGTACCATCAAGTCTATGTAGTTTTCTGAGATTCAAAAACAAAAGACCACAAAGATTAGAAAACGTGTTAACATTATACTCTTGCCTAACAATTCTCACAAGATTTTTTGTTTATCTATAGAGCAAGACGGGTTTGTGATCAACGTATCAGCCCATTAGTAGGGTTTAGCTTGAGAAATATCAGTGAGATGAACCAGGAGTAAAATTTGAAAATTGCAAAAGTTGTGTCAATTTTTTCCCTTGTGAAAAAAGTGGAAACATTTGAATTTGTACTAGTGTGACTGGGTTCTTAGGAAGTCAGCAATATTTTTCTCAATAAATCTCTGCTCCTTACAGTTTTGAAGTTTGGGGTATGACTATGGGGTATTTCAAGTTTGAAGAGCTTTGATAAGATTTAGCATGACCAAAATAATCACTGCTATTTACAAACAACCAACATTTTTGCTAAGTAATCAAATTTTTGTCAGTGGGTATGGGCCCTTAGTTCTGTACTGATGTCATGTAGAAATGAGGAGCTGTGTATACAGGAAGGTTTAGACAGAAACTTCAACTTTCTGTGCAACCAATCTTTTTCTTTATGCCTGAAACATTCAGTTATTTTATTTCTTTTCCAGGGAGCAGTTATGTCTGCCTTCTTTTGGGGATACATGCCTGCACAGATCATTGGCGGATATTTAAGTGACAAATATGGTGGAGAAGTAATATTAGGAATTGCTGCAATTTTCTGGTCTTTATTAACATTGGCTGTTCCTTTTATAACAGTGTCGCCAATACTTTTCTTCTCTCCTACCATGATTATATTTGCTGCTAGAATGTGCACTGGTTTATCCCAAGGTTTGTGATGAAATTGTATTGAATCTTGAATCTTGATAATAATATAATAAGTAGATAGTGGTATATGGGTGGGTGGTATATAGATAGGGAATTTTTCTTCAAGCATTCAACACTATCTCATGAATGAGCATAGCAAACACAAAATAGAAATTCCACATCTACAAGCAGCCATGTATTATTTGTTTATTATGTAAACACCCAACTGTAGGTCCTTACTGACAAGAAAAGTTGACTTAATTAATTGGTGAAGAATCCATGGGGAAACAGAATTTTTTCTTTGTCCTATGCTCATGACAAGACAAAAAAACATCTTTCTCTATCTCTTTACTGAGCTCGAAACTTACCATCTCTCTTATTTCTATCTACAAACATTATGCTATCAACATTGCTGATCCTAGCAGTATGCATGTCATATGAACTTCATAAAAGACCATGCTCTCTGTGGCTCAGTGGTAGAGCATCAGAGCACGGAATCTGAAGATATTTCCAAGATTTTGTTGATGGTTTGCCATAAAATTTCTTTTGAATTTGTGAATCAACAAATATAAAACCTTTGACACAGCAACAGGGATCAGTTTTGTCAAATATCCTTTTGTCTGCAGGAAACTAACAAGAGTCCAACATAACACTCTCCTGTAAGCAGACATACACCCTATTTTTCTGTGGTATATGAATATAGGAATAATTCTTATAGGTGGACAGTTCCACTAACAAGTACTTTTTCCAATCCCCAAGGGTTTCCACCTACAAGAGAGTTGACTGTGTTGACATGAAAATGACACAGATTGATAGTTGCTGATTCTTACTGTTCTTAAATATCTTTCTTTCAATTTTAGGTTTACATTATCCCTCACTAACAAACATAATTGCTAAGAGAATTCCAATAAAGGATAGAACATTTTTAACAAGTACAATATTTGCTGGTGGACCCGTAGGGTAAGTTAAGAAATATGCTATACATACTTAACAAAGAAAATTAATTTTAAGGTAAGAATGTCGACAAATTCATTTGACTTATATATCTCCTTCTCTTGAGGTACAGAAATAAGGTTATTTGACAAGGAAATACCAAAGGAAATACAGATCAAATTAGGCTGAAGTTGTTTTAATTTTAAATCATTTTAAACTGTAGTTAATCTTGAAAATATTATCAGCCCCTAATATATAACATCAGTATACATATTCTCCATACTGTTCTCTAAACATTTTCTATGGTGCTGACAAGGAGAATTTGTTTAACAATCAAGACTTCCTCTTGTTGGTGATCATTACCTTTGTTCTCATGACCAGAATGTTTGATTCAAGTGTGATATTGTGAGGAGAAATTTAATGCTGGTCACTTGAAAGGGTTGAAGGAGAAGCATAATTTTATTTCCTCCAGTAAAATATGATATGAAAGCATGACTTTGATCAGGTTTCAAGATGCTAAACAGTATTTAAGATGTTTGGAAATCACCTTCAATACTGCCACTTTTAAGACTGTTTATCAACCTGCTTACCTGAGTTATTACAAAAATCTTACCACTTAACAATTGGTTCATATGTTAGCATATGTTCATCGAGATATGAAGCACGCAGGAAGTTTTGGAGAGAACAAAAATGCATAAGAGTTGCTTGAGGCTACTTCTTGAGTGCTCTCCAAACTTCCCAAGTGCTTCATATCTCGATGAATGCACAGCTGACATATGAACCAATTGTTTTATAACATTTATATTTATATTTTCCAACTTGGACTCACTCAGAGTTGCGAAATGGGATGACACCAGCCATGCTTGTTCCTTGTTTTCTTTTTCTTTTCATTTTTTGGGGGGGGTTAAAAACTCCATTCCCAGAGAAAAAGTAGGCAGTTCTTCCTCATCAACTGGCTCACAACTTTCCATGTTTAGCTTAAATTGCTGCCAAAGTCTTAACCAGTTTTTTTGTAGTAAAATCCCAAAGTAAAAAATTGTGTAGAAAATTTTTTTTCTTGAGGGATTTGTTTGCTGATGTCATGAGCGTGCACAATAGGAATATGAAGCATGCTTATGCAATTGAATTTAATTTGACAAATTTACTAGCTATGTTATAATTATTTTTGACTCCTCTTGGCAATCTGTTCCAACTACCGGTACTGGTAGCCTTGCAAAGCCTAGGACAGGGTACTTTCTATGTTATAACAAAGGGCATGGTAGATCTAAGAATTCCCTCTGCCTTAGTTCAAATGACAAATGAGCATTTTTGTTGCAAATGGAAGAGAATTACTACTGAGTGAGGTGATAGATGTACAACTGGTGTTTTCCTTCCCTTCAAGTTTCAACCTGAAACTATATTGTGAAACGGAAAGGGATAATGATGTTTCATGTTCTTTTTTTCCATAGCACATTGTTCATGGGCAGTGTTGGTTCATTATTCCTCTCTTACATGGGTTGGCATAGCGTGTTTATTTTTCATGGTCTAATGGCATTGTTATGGGCCTGTCTTTGGAGATATTATTTAGTTTTACCAGAATTTGAACTTGGAAGCATCAAAATGGTTGAACCAAGCAGTTCTGAACGGGCACACCTACTCAATGTTCCCTGGGAGACATTTGGAAGAAATCCAGCTGTCTGGTTTGTATGCTGTCACTATCATCAGTGTCATCATCTCATTACCATTGTCATCATCATGATTATATGATTGTGTGGTTTATTTGTCCATGTGTGTGTAGCTTGAGAAGGACTGTTATCAGTTGTTGTGACAAATGTTTCAACAACCGTAGTGAAAGTCATCATCAGATTGTTGATCAGACAACATGATCCAATGTTACTCTTAGGCTCAATTTTCTTTATCTTTCATTATTATTGGAATGTTGGTGTTTTTGTTGTTGTTATTGTTGTGATTTCATTGTTAACCTTTTTTATTGTCAGTATTAACATTTCTTTCTAGTTTTAATTGTTTACATGTCTTTCTTTCTACCTATTCCTTTTTTTATGTACTAACATGAACTCATAAATTACTTGCAGACCTAACAAATATGAGGTTGCAAATTCTCTCTTACCTGTTACCCTTTTACCAATTTTTCTTTTCAGGGCTCTGGTTGTTTCACATTTCTGTCAAGGCTGTGCATTCTGGAATGTGTTTGCATGGCTTCCCATGTTTTTTGAGGAGCGTTTTCCTGGAAATGAGGTATCGTCACTTAATTTTACCTCTCCATCCCCCTTAAAAAAAAGCAGTTGAGAAAAAAACTTGGTTATTTGTAAGTTTTTAACCTTGTGAGTCACACCATATCTTGTCTGTGAAAACTGTCCTGTACTGCATGTACAGTGGGTACCTTAGATGAAAAATAATGAATTTGAAAGCAATCTTAGCATTAATGAACACTACTTAACCCTTTAACTCCCAGATCAAATTTGTAATTCTCCTTACCATCAACCATACAATTCTTACAATGTTCATTCAGAGAATTTTGTTTTGGATCAAGTAATTATCCCCAAATTGATCTTTTCCTTTAATCTCATCATTTATCTAGTTGCTATTGTATAGATAGTTTAAGGAGAAATTCTGTCTTAGTCACCCATGGGAGTTAAAGGGTTAAGTGGTAGAGAAAATAAGACCTGAAAAAAATTCAGGTCTGTACAGGATTTGAACCCATGACCTCTGCGATACTGGTGCTCTGACAACTGAGGTAACAAGCCAACTGAGAGTTGGTCATACTGTTGGTTCATAATAAACCCACGAAGTGAAGATATAAGAAATAATGTATGTCAAACAATAAATTTTTTAAACTGCTGCCTCCCAAATATCAGTCAGTCACCATAAGGGACTTTAAATGAAACATGACAGTGACTGCAACAAGGATGTAAAAAAATAATAGATGTAATGGCCAGAACAATAGCTCAGCACATGCTTTTTAAACTTTTGTACATTTATCAGCTGTCCTCTACAAAACAACAACACAAAATTACCAAAATTTTCATGGTCTGAGAACAGAAACCCTGATGGCGAATTATTCAAGTTCCTATTTAGAATTCAACATTAATCACATATGGTGTAATGATGTGCTAAATTTGAGGTGTGGCACTGCCAGAGGTGATAAAGAGATCCAGCCATTTTCAAAAATTCTTACTAAAATTAAAAATTTAATTTGAATTGCTGTTTTCCTTGATGTTGCTCTCCTGACTGCTTAAGGTCCCTTCTGCCAACTGAGACAGACGGTGGAATTGGGTGCTGTAGGTCCCTTGAAGGAAATTGATGTACAAACAATAACTATAAATCTGTTGCTGATCCCTCCTGTAGAAATGGATATTTAATGTCCTTCCATGGTTGCTATACTTCCCAGTGGCTCTGTTTGTTGGACATGTAGCAGATAGCATGATTAGAAAAGGTTAGTTATTAAATCACTCATTGAACTGTTGTGAAATCTTTTGGTTAATGCCATATAGTACTTAGCAGAAGCATTTTATGTGTTGTTCTGTCAATTAGAATTTCTTCCCCTGGACCCTCTTCACCTACTCTTTAATTAGCAGATAATGGCTGAAATATTCCATTGTGTGAAAGATGATCAGTTAGCATACAGGGTAGCAAGGTTTTAGCAGTCTTTTTCGAAGAACACGGCAGAAGCATTGCAATTAATTCGATCCTCTATCTTCCTACTATTCCTGCTTTGTCAATTCTGCAGGATCATCAGTTACTTTTGTCAGGAAATTCTTTCAGGTAATTTTCTGTTTTTAATGTTTTCTGTTTTTTAATGTTCTTAATAAAAGCTATTCACTGAAAAGTACAAGAGCAAAAAAAACTATATGTTATTTATTTTCATTATTGCAATCTTGGTTCTGTAATATGATATACTGGTCATTTGCACAGATTCCATCTGTGCTTCCATTACACTAACTTCTATAATTTTTGTCATCATTGTTATCGTTATGTTAAAAGAAATTCAAATCAAATGGTCAAAAGTTGTTCAAAAGCTGTCCACAGAGTGTCTAACTGGCCTTATGTGCGTGGCAAGTAACATCTCCTACCACACCAGATAGAGCATTGGATCATTATTATTAAAGTGATTCTTCATATAATTATTATTGTGAGGTTTGTTATTTCTCCTGTTACTTATCTACTTATTTTTGCTAAAGTGCAATTTTAATGCTTTTTTTTTACAGACTCTTTCAATGTGTGGTGGGGCACTTTTCATGATTCTTATTACCAAGTCATCCAACTTTAGTCAGGCTATTTTTTGCATGATGATGGCCATGAGTATGAATGCATTAGGTAATGCAGGCACTCCTGTCACACCCCAAGATATGTCTCCCAAGTTTGCTGGGACACTCTTTGGTAAGTAGCTTTGTTTGCTGGGTTTTATTGGGTGTCAGAGATGGGAGAATTTTTTTAGTTAAATTTAAGTTGCCTATTTTTTATTCAGAAGTGGAAGGATCCTGCCTTGTACTCTCTGCTTTATGGGTTACACCAATAACAATCACGAGCATGTATCTATGTATCCCATTTTCAAGAGGAATAGGTTATTGATCAATTTCAGTTTTAACCCTTTAACTCCCAAGATCTGATTGTTAATTTTCCTTCTAGCTGCTACACATTTCCCTGTAACTTAGTTATGAGAATTTGGTGTTAGATCAAGACAACAACCTGTACCTGATAAGTTTGAGAATTCTCATCATCTCTGTGCTGGATATGGAATGGATATTATAGGGAGAAGTTACATGTTAATCACTCCTGGGGGTTAAAAGGTTAAAGGGTTCAAAACTCTTGAAACCAAACACTAAAGGCAAGACAGTAATGGAAATAACAGCCGGTCACTGAAAATTGTTGGAAGGAATTTTGGCAAATGTAGAGCTATTTTTATGTAAAAATGTAATGCCAATGATAATTGCTGTGAGCGAAGAAAATGTTCATTTGTGAACAACTTTGTTTCTTGATGACCGAAGTCTAATTTGGGTATATCTCAAAGTATGCTTGGATAAACAAATTGAATTTACATTTTTAAAATTCCAATTGAATGAAGTGATGCTAAATTTAGTGAAGTTAAACTTATAAATTGTGTGAGGGAAAGGAAAAGGGAAATACACAAGTCCTCTTAGGGGAGAAATTGACTATGTCCTGCAGTGGGTCAGAGGAATTGTTGTTAGTTCCAAAGCTCTACACCCAAGAGGAATGTGATCATGAATTCTTTAAATCTTTTTGTTCACTTTTTTGCTTTTTCTTTTTTATCTCTAGGAATAATGAACTCAGCAGGTGCATTTTCAGGTGGGTTGCATGGACAGAAATTTTCTAAATTACCTCTGTTGATTGACCCCAAACAAAAACACCAATGACACAAGAATGTTAGGGACTGAATCCTGCTAGAACCTGACCAGGCACTATCTTCAGATCCAAAGGGCGTATGTGTTGGCTGTGAACTTCCTCTTTCCCAGACCTTTCTTTTTCATGATCTTTGCCTCAGTGTTTTTCACACTAGATCATCGTCATCATGTTGCATTATATTACACATTCAAACCCTTAACTTTCTGATTTTAATATTTTCATTGCTATAATTCAGCCTTGCATGTAAGGCTGAAATCGCTTGTGACTTGATCCTTTACCTAAATGTCTCAAGCTTTTTGGTGGAGTATTGTGTTCCATTCGGACCTTAAACAAAACAAGCACAAGACATTATAATTGGGTAATTCGATGTGCTTCTGTCTCTGCCTTCAATTATCCTATTCTTCTCTGTTAAGTTTTGTTTATTTTTTACAGGAATTGTTGGCCCCCTTCTCACAGGTTACCTTTTAGAAGTTGGTCACAGATGGGACTATATATTTAAATTGAACGCTTTAGTACTCATCTTGGGTGCTTCGGTGTTTCTGATAAGAGGAACTGCAAAGAAAATAGTGTAGAACAACTGAAATTGCTCAAAGAATATTCTCCATATCAGCCAGCCTAAAGAGGTACTTTCAGGGACCTTGAAGCAAAGCCATTTACAGGATGAGCGGAAGAAAAAGAGCAGCAATTGAGCAGAATTTTTTAAGTAAGGAATGGACAATGTCTAGCGTGGCTCATCCAATTCGGAATGCACGCGGATAGTTGGAAGAGCATTAAGGTAGCGGCGTCTTGAGCATATCTTATGCTACCTTCGTGTTCTCCACAACTATCCGCGTACATCCCGAATTGGTTGAGCTAGATATTGCGCTCTGATTGCCTAGACATTGTCCATTGCTTTTTATAACATAGCGAAACATTTTTCACGCTGAAAAGTTGCTCTATCTGAACTGATAAGATTGCAATGACGTCAGCCTGAACCATCTCTATGAGCCATCCATTTCTTTTTCATAAAATATTAGCCAATCAGAGCGCGTGTACGAATGTAGCTATGTTATAACTGCAAATGTGCCATCTTTCCTTCCACAATTATTCCCGCTCTGAGGACTGTTTAGGGTGCTGTGTGTTCGGGAGATTAGAACCAAATTAGATGCTTATAAAATTGGGCCCATTTCCTAAGAAGGCTGCAGCGCACAAGAAAAATTAAACTCGCTTTAGTCGAACTGACGTAGAAATATGACCAAAGAGGATGTTGCTCAATTGGTTTCTTTTCATGTGTGAGTGAGTTCATCTCATTCATCCCCAACCACTGTCATATGTTTTCTTTTTTCCCACGAAATGTAATTCGGAAAAAGGGGTAAGTTTCTAAAGAAACTTTTGTGCTGCGTCGGTGATAGAGTATAATGAGGTAATTTAGGGTCATCGACTGAGTTGATAGCGTAAATTGGCCACCGTAAATCATTTCAAAGCTGATGTTTCGAGCGTTCGCCCTTTGTCGCTCGAAACTCTTTAGGGGGTCAATTTACGTGATCAACTCGCTTGATAGTACCACATTACCTTTTAATTCGGAAAGCTAGGGGTTTTTTTCGGTGGGCGTATTTCATTTTTCATTTTTAGTCCTGTTAGACTACGAGCGGTTCTTTCGGCGCACGGAGTGAGGCGCACTTCCTTTTTGTGTGCCTCACTTCCAGAGTTCCTTGCAGCGCACTTCAATTTGTTTTTCTTTTTCACAGACTTTATTGACTTGCGCGACGGACTTCGCCGAAAAGCTGGGACTAAAATCTTGTGGTAGATTTAATATTATATCCTTTAATAACAGCTATCTAATTTAACTCTGGCCAAATGTACATGATACGTGTACATCTTAGAATCATTATTTGCATTGATACTTTTTGGCGCTAAAAAGTTGTTAGTTTAAGTGTCGTAGATATTGTAATTCAAAGTCCGGACCCGTAGCACTCATTAACAAAAATTAATCAACACATCTGGCTTATGTGTCTATGTCTGGTGTCTATTATTGTCATATGTAAACATAGACTCCAGTTGCGATACACAAGCGCCTTTTTACGTTTTTCAGGCGGGCGAAATGATCGCGAGGAGTACACGAATGACGAGAGACGTGCAAACTTTCCACGCGCGCACCTTGCCCTCTTCTTTACCTTGCGCTTTTCGTAAAAAGGCAAACAACATTACGCTTGTTTTGAGAGTCGGTCTCTCCAGTTCGTTCTTTATTCCCCGCGAGAGGTGCGTCAACTCATTTTCTGACTAGCAGTTGGTTATCGAACGCAAAACAAACAAAACGCAAAACTTGCTGTTCTGGAGCGATAACTGTTGGTTTATATCACTGTAAACTGAGAGTTATGACCACGATGGCTTTCCTCCAACTTGCCCCCAGGCCATCCTGAAAAGCACATCCAGCAATCCTCGCGGTTATATCATTATCTCCAGATTTTAATTGCGCTCCAGTGCAGTGCTAGGTTACATTCTGGAGAGTGAGATGTATACGTGCGGCAGAGGAAGGGACGAAGCTCCTATTTTCGGAATCTGCCACATATGTTTCATTTAGGACGTTATGCTAAAACAAAGCCCCTCCAGTTTACTGGCCATTCACTGTTGACAAGGTGCACAAGCTGCTGTAGCTTTCTGCTGCTCTAGTCTCTGACCTTGTTTAAAAATGTCTCTGCTTAAGTTTCCTTATTCCAAGACTTGCGAAAATTGTTTCTTTGCGCAGGCTTATAACACCTCTGTCCGCAGTTTTTGAATACAATCAGATATTTTTCTTGAAAACTAAACAATTGAATATCAGTTTTATAACTTCAGTATTTGAAGGCAAAGTACAAGACTAAATGAAAACCGTTATACCGGGCACAGCCCAAACACTTCTCTCCAATGAAAACTAATTCTGTTACTTGAACGGTTTTTTAGACCCTGCTCACTGGGGTAGAAATTTCCTGTATGTAAAGGAACTTTTGAGTGGTAAAAATCCTGGATAACTGAGTTATTTTCATTGCTTGTAGACGAAGAGTAGTACTCCCTTTTCGGTTAAATACGTCGTGCGAGTGCAAAAAATGAGTGGAAAAAGACAATTATGTCGGCGGGCCGGACAGAACTCTGGGAGTTAGGCCTACTTTTCGTGCGCCTCCTACCCAGAGCTCCACGTGGCGCGCTAGCATCAATGTCTCTTTTAACTGATTTTATTTTCCATGCGCAACAGACTTCGTCGATAAGGAGGGACTGCTCCAAGCCTGACTCACTTGAAATCCACTCTTCTATACGTTAACTCTCAACAAAAACTCTTTGGAAAGTGGCTTACTTCACCAGATTGTTCATGTGGTAGATCTTTGTCGCTCTTTTCGTTCAGTTCTTGTTTATCTATCTCCATCTTCTCTTTGCTTATTTTCTTATTTAAGCTTCTTAACTTGACTGAGCCAGGATCCTTATTGGAGTCTGTAGATTTAGTCCTCCAGGTCGCGGGCACGTGTGACATTTCGTCAATCGCGTTCAAAATTGAGCAAATGACAGTCGAAGTCACTGATAATCCCAAGATCGTAAATGTCATCATTACAAAAGAAGCAAACAAACGCTTGCCGTTTTCACCCAGACCAAGTTTGTCCAGTTTCGACGACTCCTCCACCCGAGGAAAAAGATCACCAAACCCAATTGTGCTGTAGGCGATGAAATTGAAATAAACCCCATCAAAAAATGTCCAACCGTCAAAGATCATGTCAGAAGCTCCACCCACAAGAAGGACTGCTACCATCATTAGGAACGAAACCACCGCAGCTTTGATCCCCACATGGGAGGGGTGCCTCCGTTTGCGGTATTTTTTCTCGACATGTTTTATAGTGTTGTAGATGTATTGATTAATTCGTTCACCGACTGTCTTAAGCACGACCAGATTTAGAGGAATCCCAAGCAGGGCACAGAATATGCAAAAAAGCCGGCCACCAAATGTAAGAGGAACAATATGTCCAAAACCTGTTAACAAGGAAAAAGATATGTAAGGAAGAAAACGAAAACTGATCGGTTTCCTATATAGAAGTTGTTTAAGTTGTTGAGGCTAGATAGAAGTGCTATGTTGTGATTGGTTCTTACCCAATAATATTTTTGCGATAACTTTGCGAATCGGCGAAGGACCTACAATGATTGGTTGTGATACAGCCAGACAGTAGCGCTATCTTCGTTGATTGTAGTTTGCGCGTGAAGATTTCAATGGATCATTTATGTGGTTCGAAATTTTCGCCCTGATATTTCAGTGACATTCAACCCGCAACTTGAACCGATTTTCTTATCGTGCTGTTATAAATTCTAAAAACGAATCAAACTATTGATCAAGCACTTTGTTGCTGTTGTGCTGGGGACATGGAACAGGGACGGGGACATGGAAGACATTTCAGTGGAACCCGTATGAAGCAGTCAGCCTGTATTAAGCGGTCGATTGACAAAGTCTCGTAATTTTTCCCTTAAGTACTATAATTTTCACCTCTATAAAGCGGTCGTGGTCACCTTTGACCAACGTCCTGTTTGTAATATCCTCCACCTGTATTGAACGGTCACTAAGGCTGATCCACTTAAATAAAACTTAAGATAATTTCTCAAGTCAATTTATTCCATTTTATCTCCTGAAATCAATGTTACTGTGACTTTGAGTTGAAATGTCCTCAACGCATTGCAGATAATCTTTTTTTGGGGACTGTTGGGAGAAAATAGGGGTTTATTTTTGGCTTGTTTTTTAGTTTGTTTTTTGTTTTTGTTTTTGTTGCTCTTGTTGTCGTTGTTTTTTTTTTTAACGCGTCTGACTCCTATCTTGTTGAACTTGTATTAAGCGGTCAACCAAGCGGTCACCCCGCCACGCCCCTGAGTGATCGCTAAATACAAGTTTGACTATACGTGCACTCACAAAAACAAACACCTTGGTTTCAGTTAAACTCTAAAAGCCTCTCTTTCCTCCCCTTTTCTCAAACATCTCTAATTTTTTTTTCAATTACAAGCAGCTGAAAAGCTGTAAATGAAATAAAAAGCATTCAATACGAAATTTTATGAGAGCTCGCCGAAATTGTCTCAAAGATCAAACAACAAACGTGTATGAGCAAGTCGGGCTTGTTTTTATAGTTTTGAATCTAATTGGTCGGTGATTCGCGTAGCCTTCAGGGTTTAGTTATGTTTGGGTTTTCTTTAAGGGTAGCACTTGCCAGAGGTATTTTCGTCGCAAATTGGGTGGAGGGAAAAAGCTTAGCAATCTCGTGTTTCAACGAAAAGAAAAATGCCCGTTGGATCCGTCGCCAACTGTAGTGACGAGCACTTAGAGCAAAGCGTCGCAAATTGTGTGGACGGAAAAAGCTTAGCAGTCTTTTGTTTCAACAAAAGAGAGGAGATGCCAGTTGTATCCGTTGCCAACTATAGTATCGAACACTAAGAGCAAAGCGACGTAACTTGATCTAAGGCTTTCCTAAAAATAAGTACTTGACTCGAGTGCGATATCATTCAAAAGGTCACAATTTCTGACAATAGAAGGAAAGTATCTTGGCGTTTCCTAGCTCATGCTGAAGAAAGAGATAACTCTTCGGCGTTATTGTGTTTTGCGTTATCTATTGCATGTGCAACGAGCAATCTTTCAACCCTCGATGATATAGAGGTTTTTATTCACGATCGAGTTGCGAGGCATCAAAAAAAACGAACTGGTAAGCGCAGCGAACGAGGGAGATTTTTTAGTGAATTAAAATCGTTCGTGCGCGCTTTCCATGGTATGATGTTTATATTTCATAAACACAGAGAATTTTTTCCTAATGACCGACAAATTTCAAAGATTGGAAGCGAACGACTGTGAAACTGAAAGACATCGCTCGTCCAATTCACGGTGTGAATCCCAGTGCGTATGAAATAAATGTAACTTTCTCTATATGTGAAAGGAGCGCAAAAACGTATAATCTATTTAACAACAAAATGAATTCTCGCCAGTCCAGTCCCACCAGAGGAATGACTAAATAAAGTTTGTGTAATTGATTAAGGATTGTCTGCAGCCATTTATGGAGATATGGGTCGGCAGCGATGATAATGAACCATAGATAAAGGTAAATAAGTTTAAACAAGAAAAAATATAACTTTAACAATATTCAAAATTATGACAAGCAGCAAAGTGCCAAATTTTGGTTGTGCCTTTCATTCGTTCGTGTATCGAATTAAGTGTGTTGTGAAGACAGATCTTTCGAATCGGTCAAACTTTAAGTTTAAATCGTTCATTAGGTAATTTTAAGTCTAATGTAAACCTGGGAAGGTTTTATCCGATGAAATGATCTGAAAATGCGACAGCATTTATTATTTCGCCTAAGGTTAAAGAAAAAAAAAAAAAAAAAAGAACAGATGAAAAATTGATCGGCAATTAATATTTTGTTATATCTTTCATCGAAACATGTGCGATTCATATATGAATATATGAGCTTCTGGAAATGTGAAACTTTTGTAATTCAAATGGTGATGTTTCTTAGAACTGGGTGTAACCGAAATGCTGAAAAGAATAGTGAAGCTCTGGCAACAGAAAATGGACAGCAATCAATTGTGTCAAACTCACTTCAAAGTAAACCGATTCATTCACTGAAGAAGCCGCTAAAAGTAAAGAATCGAGACTGTTATCTTGTGATTTTCACAAAATCCCTTATAATGTCAAAGCGTGTTCATAACAATCTGTTTGTTTTACGGTCAGTTTTTTAGCCATGAAGGAAAAGCTAATAACTGGTTTTCGATCATTACAAAACTCCAAGTTGCAATTGTAATATTTGATGGATTAAGTTGTATCGGCACCTAACAGTCGAAGAAGCATCGTTTTAAATTGCATAATATCATCATAAAATGTGTTTATTCACTTTGCGCTAAAAACCAGCGTGTTAGCTGTTTAACGAAAGGTTTTCGACCTCGCGAACCCCTCAAATAGCTTTTGGCTGCCGACGTTGCCACTTCTTTGTTTGATATTTCTATGAAGGCAGATGAACACTTTTTCTCGTACGTTTGCCAAATTGTTATGAAAACAGTAATAGCAGTAAAATCTCTGAGGAATATAGGGAAAACCTCGTTTCCCTTGCGGTGTACGCATAAGATACAGCAAAACCAGACGCACAGTGTGGGAAAGTGCTTCAAAATATTAAGTCTGACTTTGACGAAACGAAAAATAAAAATCTGTCAAGACTTTAGCCGATCCAAACATCCTCTCCTTTCTGTTAGCTCTCCTAGCCTTCAACCTTCCTTTTGACAGTGACAGTCTATTTAATAAATGTTATTTGCAATACACAATACTTACCCATGGTAGTTACCACCGTAGTCGTGAACCAAAACGCGTGGTAAAAATTCCAGTAATTTTTGTAGCTTTCAGCATATCCACGCTTGACAAGAACATTAGCGTCGGTGATAAACTCAATGAAATCTTCTTCGCTCATGTTATACTTCTGTTTGTAGTGCTTTTTCTTTCCTTGATATATCTCGTACTGAAGTTTGTCGTTAGCTACTTCAAGAGAGTTAAAGACGACGGCACAAACACATGTGTACAGTACCAAAATAAGTAACAAAATAAACAACCTGAACGACTGTCTTGTGTGCTGAAACTTCAATGTCGCCGTCATTTTTACGGAGCTGTGGTGATTTTTCCCGAAGGACAAGAAAGACAAAGTTTGTCTCAGACGCGCACAAAATTACGTGATTTCCACAGCGTTTCTTGAATCAAACAGTTTTCGTCTCACTTTAAAAAGAGAAATTATACATGTCGTGAAACATATGGCCACGTACTTTTGTTCATCAATTGGCCAACTGATTGATAAAAACCTGGATTCCAAACGTGATGATAAGAATTTAGGGACTTCATCCATCAATCTAGGATCACTGCATTAAAAACATTCCATTTAAGAAATTATTTCTTTACCCGTCAAAGGTCTTCTTGCAATCACTCCATCTGCAAGGCAAAGAAAGTTTTCAGGCAAACATAGAAATACATTATTCATTTCCAATGCAGTGAAGGCTAAATCCTTTTCTAGTAATTGATTGATTGTCGCATCAAACGCCAATAGCATCTGTTTAAAATATTATAACCGTTGCACGATTCATAACTTTGCCACCTTTTGCAATTTAAGGCTTAAGTATGCTCAGTCAACCAGCCTAAAGCCTGTTTTTCTTGCGCTTCGCGCAAATAATGGAAGATATATTTGTGTTTAGAGTTCTCTCGTGATCGGCTGTTCCATAGAATCAAACACCATAGAAATATCGGACGAACCGGTCACAGAGGCGAATTATCATTCGGGCAATTATGAAATAGTTGTTGCTAATTGGTAAAAAAAACGAAATTGAAATTTGACAAGTTGAAGATGGAGCACTCGAAAATAAGTGATGTGTTCTTCTTATGCAACAGATCGTGCGTGTAACTGATCATGTCAAAATCAGATGACGCTGTCCGACTTATCAATACCGCAACCGAACAATTCATCTTGTGCTTTCCTTAAGTATACCGTAAAAAAATGCTACCTTGAGGAAAATTATCCAATTTAGCTTAGTTATTTACAGTTCAGTTAGGTGAAATTTTCACCTTGGAGAAAAAAAGTTCTGAATTCTATTGAACCGATTGATGTTGAATAAGGTTGTTCCAGGAGCAACTCTTTCATAAGACTGTTGTGTTTTGTGTGAGTTCCTTGTTCGCGAAGCTTTCTGAAAACGTATTCACTGGGTACCATTAACACTTCACTAACCCACAATAGTTTAATTTAGATTGTCTTTGAGGTAGACCAAAATCCTTTTTTTAACAAAAGGCTCGCTTGATTAACCTGAAAGCTGTTTTGTAGCAAAAACAAAGCTTTATTGCGTCAATCATTTTTTAGTTTCTTCCACTAGAATGTTTCGTGAAATTTGGCATTGAGTGTTGCCAGGAAAATTCGGAAAAAAAAACCATAGTGGTCATAAAAAGTGAAAAAACAAAACAAGGCAAAAAAATTAATGTAAAGAAAAAACGAAAAACCAACGACTATGAATAATTTAGTTGATAAAACTTAAAAATTGTGCATATGATTCTGGTAAAGCAATTCTAGTTACGTTATTCGTAATGTATTAAGTGGGTACTTAGCGATCGAACGTTAATTCAACCAATGTAAATAGAGCTAAGCACTTTCCTCAGCGACAAAAAAGCAGCATGAAAATAATACAGAAAACCCCTCAGTGCGCAAGAGGAAATTTATGAATACAGCGGAAAGGTTTTTATTAGCTAATGGCATTCAGCTGGAGGTAGAAATCATTTAGAGTCTTTCGTGATTATCTCATAATTCCACAGGTGAAAGAGGGGCTTATCTATAAGAGTGGTTGAAAATGTTCGGTCAATTTCTCTTTGAAGTTTCTGACTTTCGTTTTATCCAATCAGAGTATGGCGCAAGGGCTCGGGAGTCTGCCGAACGCTAATAAGGGGTAGAAGAAGCAACGACGGCGACGCCGTGGACAACGTCGGTTAAAAAGTGAACCTTCATTTTACCTACGAATCTCGCGATACTCTATAGAGTCGTTTAGTTCGTTTTTCACGGTCAAAACTGTCTCGAAACTGAATAAGGAACACAGCGTTAAATTACTAATAGAAATATAAAAAATTAGCCAGTGTTGTTCACGTTCTCCAGACGACGCAAAGTTTGGTCATTTGCAGAGGACGCAGAGAAATCTACAAAATTTTTTAACGCACGTGCACAGCCATTTTTATACTCATTAAACCTTTTGTTTGGTGACGTCCCCGTTGCCATCGTGGTTTTATTAAACTCCTAAAAAAATGTCAAGAGAGTACGACTGCAGGTACTTCCGAAGTTCGCCGTTAACTTGCCTCAGGTATGTCTTCATCTCAGACATAAAATTTAACATTAAAATTGACAAACGCTACAGATAACTGCTAAACTGACTGCTTTTGGTTTCTGAGGAAAGAAGTTACTTGACTAATGGAATATCGCATATAAACAGAGAGAGCAAAACAAAACAACAACATTCGATGAAATATTATCTGAAATACGAAGAAGATTCCTCCCAGGAAGTTCTTGACTTCTCTGAGAATGAGTACCTCTCGAACCGTCTGATAAGAACCGAAGCTAATGTTCTCCAGCTGTAATATAGTTCGTCAAGGACTTGTATGTTTTTTTTCGTTTTGCCTGTCAAGGATGGAGCAAAAGAGTGCTAGAGTGCTATTAAGATGCAGATCGTCTCCCTTCTCCCGTGTTCTCAGCCAGAGTCTCCCGGGCAAGTGTCTTCATCAGATCATGAATTCACGTGCATTATTTTCACGGAAAACATGTTAAGGTAACTTCGGGTAGCTATTGCCATCAGATGACGTTTAACCAGTGTTTACTAATATAATTTACAGGGTGGAGCTTGTCAAGTTATTATACTCGTATTTTGCATAGGCGAGGAGTGTTCAGTAACTAATAAGAAGAATTATTAGTTACTGAACACTCCTCACCGATGCAAAATACGAGTTTGTTCATTTCTGCTGAGCTGGTACCTTTCTTCACAAATAGAAAATCTTGAATAAATTCTGAATGCGGAAAAATTTAACAAAAATAATGTTAATAATGGTTCCGCCGATTTCTGTTGACTCCAGTTTGAGCGATTACGCAGCCTGTTTGTGAGTTCTCTGTCATGGAAGACAAAAGACATTCTCTTTTGTTGTAAATTAACAGTCACAGATCCTTCTAAAACTTTGTGCTGAAAATTAAGCCCTAGAATTTTGAAATACACAGGAAATTTATATTTGCTCTAGAAAATCACCCTTTCATTTTTAATATCACCTCTTCTGTTTCATTTTGCCAGGCCTAGGCCAGGCGCCAGGTGCTTTTAGTCGAGAAAATGTGAATTAAGGAAAATTTGATTGACCAAAATGGCGCCAATGTGGCGTTTAACTTACGTATCCATAGCGACGTGACAGCCAATTAGAACTCCTGGAATGATTACACCGTGTTACTTGTTATCTGATACGAACCTCATTTCACTGAAAACACGTCGAAGGCATTTTGGTTCCTGAATCCAGCCAAAAAACTTGTATAACCCCGTTTTAATCAAGGAATGGAAGCTATGCCTACGTTTACACCAAGCGGAGGCCAGCAACTTCTTGTGCGGGGAACAATTCAAGAAAATTTCGACGATAAAATGCCTCTTACAAGTCGATACGCATGGCCTCGTAGGTCGGAATCGTCGCTAAGCACAAGTAGCTTTCCAAACAGAAACAGCAAAAATCCATTTTTTGCGAGGCATAACCCTCATCCACAGAGAGTGAGGCATCTTAAAGGACTTTTAGATGTCCCAATTTGCACTGTGATCGATTATACGGTTTGTACACCTACCGTTGGGACACCAACCATCGACCAAATGCGGCAGAGACCTTTGAAATCCAGCCATGGTTTGCACTTACCAATCAATCTAGACAGTGTGAAAGAAAAGGCCGTCCCATCCGTTGGTTTAGGTAAGATTTTTTACTGCCTTTCATTCCACCTTTTTTACTTTTAACCCATGATAATGATGCTGTAATCGCACTTAGCAACGATAAATTGTTTTGAGCCACTTTGGATCAGATGATAATTGATAATTCCTCAGGTGCAATTTCTTTGTTGTTCTGGGAACGAACGGTTGTGTTAAATTCAGGTAGAGAAATAGCTAAAATGCTATTGTGTTGAAAATGCATCCGCTAAATCACGAAAGGCAAATAGAATAAAGTGCTTTTATTGCTTTGTTTGAGTCTTTCTTTGCTTCGCAAATTCGTGCCATCATGGAAACTCGTTCGACAAAATTGCACGTCAATCGTCAAGGTTGCTGTCAATGCCAATTCTAACTTTTAATTTGCTAATAGCCGTGGAAGTTTTAATTAAAATACTCTGTCTAGCATAAGCACATAAAACAAACAGTTTTAATCTTTACCATTATTTTGTGTTTTTTTAATTATTTGCATTTCTATCTATATCTTCGTCATAATATACTGAGTTTTAATAACTTCGGAATTATAAAAACAAACCAGTTGCCACTCTGTGGACTTAAATTCCCTACTATTAATGATTTCGTTTTCTTGTTTGAAATAAATTTCAATTTTAGTTAAGCTAGGAGAAAAAAAAAAAATTTTTTTTCTACAAATACCCTATCTTTTCATTTTAACTCTTGAGTACACGTTTTCTAGCATTTTTTAAAAATGTTTGCAGAATTAACTAAAACCTTTATGTAAATCGCAAAGATTATCCGTTTTAACTTGACCATCCCAAACATATATTTTTAATTCTGTTCTAATCTAATTAGATTCTGTTCTAAAGGTATATAATCATTGACTTCAATTGACCAGCACTGCAAATGTTAAAAACGACAGAAATGTTCAAGATTGTTACAGAATTGAATTAAATATCACAAAAAAGTTATATTTCCTTCCGTTACATGTTAGCTGGTGTCCTTGTCTAAAGCCTCAAGTTCCTAAAGAGAATTCCTTCCTGTAATAACCCCTATCAATACAGTTGCAAGTTTTTAATAAGCCTTTCTCCGACAGCCCTCATGTGGCATTTCTAGTTTCTAATAATCTCTCTCTGACAACCCCTGTCTAGAGTTTCAAGTTTCTAATTTGTCCTTTCTCTAACAACCCTGTGTAAAATGTCAAGTTTATATTAAGCCCCTTCTCTTAGGGGCCCCCTGTCCAGTGTTTCAAGTTTCTAATTTGTCCTTTCTCTAACAACCCTGTGTAAAATGTCAAGTTTATATCAAGCCCCTTCTCTTAGAGGCCCCCCTGTCCAGTGTTTCAAGTTTCTAATTTGTCCTTTCTCTAACAACCCTGTGTAAAATGTCAAGTTGATATTAAGCCCATTCTCTTAGAGGCCCCTGTCCAGTGTTTCAATTTTCTAATTTGTTCTTTCTTTAACAACCCTGTGTAAAATGTCAAGTTTATAATTAGTCTTTTCTCTTAGAAGCCCCACTGTCTTATGTTTTAAGTTTCAGAGAATGTACTCTTAAAGAGTGTCAAGTTTCTATTAAGCCTTAGTCTTGTTTAAGCTCCCGTGTAGAGTTTCAAGTTTTTAACAATCCCTCTCTTTATTAGAAGCCTTTTCTGTATGCTTATATTCCTCTTTAGATCCCATCTTATGTGCAGGCCTAGAACTTTGACACTGCTCACTGTCTCTAATGGCTTACCTTTTGCTACAAGGGGCTCATAGTCAGGCTTTTCCTTTTTCCTATCAACCCCCATATAGAGATTCCAGAATTAGATGCGCCTTCCTCTTAAACAACTTCCCTCCAGTGTTTCAAGTTTCTAGTGAGCCTCTTCCCTAACTGAGTAAAGATTCAAGTTTTAAGGCCCTCCTCTGTTGGTAAACCCTGTCTATATTGATAAGTTTTCAAGGAGATCCTTGTTTAAAGTTTAGGTCTCTTGAATTTCCCCTTGCCCCCCCTCTCCCCCCTGTCAAGAGTGTTTAGTTTCTTGTTTGTTTCTTCTCCATTCTCTTCACCTAAATGAAACTGCTAACCAAAATTAGGGCGAAATAGTAAATACTATACAAATGGTTATCCTACAATATTTTGTAGTTATCCTTTGGGTGATGCATTTATATTTTGATTAGACAATTTGCATCAGAAAGCCTTGTTTATTTCCTATAATTTTTAAATATTGAAGAGTTTCAGCCAAAACAAGGATGCTAGTTTTAAATAGTTATCAAGCTTCATGACAGTTCAGATTAAGATATGTCTCTCTCCCTGGCTCCTTGTGGGTTAGTAATTAATCCCTCAATCTGACAAGGCTTTTTTTTTATATTCCCCCTCCTTCCCTACTTTTCCTCTCCCCCTCTCCCAAGCCTTGTGGTATTACTCCAAAGAGCTTGGAAGTCAATCCATGTGTCTTGCTTGTGAAATTCTATGGAAGGCGTCATTTGAGTGAACTGTACGATAGACTACTGGGCTTATTTTCTGAAGGAAAAAAGTCAAGTGCTATGTTTGTTTTTATGGAAATGGTTGATAGATCAGGATTTTGTTTTTCCAAAGTTTTATTACATGTATTTTTAAATGATCAGTAACAGGGCTTTTTATTGTCAAACTCTGTCTTCGATCTTAGTTGTAATTAACAAATAACCTTTATCTTCATTGTAGTCCAAGTTTGTTTATCACAGACAGACTGATTAGGACTCCACCAGGTCATATTACCTTGCATTAAACTTCAAGGTAATGACCATAAAACCCCACTAACAATTATGATGATTGTTACTCTGCAGTCCCAATAACAGAAACCTGGCGAGAGGAGTTGAGGAAACTTACAGAAGCTTCTGGCCTTAAAAGCAAAAGCCGCTACACCAACATTGCAAGTTATCAAGTACCTCCATCGAGGCAGGGATCAAGACTAGGGGAGAGACCTCCACCATCAAGAGGTGGTATGCTTCCTCCTCCATCAAGGAATGGAGAGAAACCACCATCAAGAAATGGGGAAATTCCCCCGTCACGTAATGGCGAGAAGCCACCATCGAGGTTGGGAGAGTCCAGACAGGGAGGCAGGCCATCTGTACTGCGAACAGAACTTCCCTTGCAGCACATTGCTGCAGATACTGATAGTGATCTGACTGTAAGTATTATTCAAAAATTATGTGCAAAAGTCATGGTGAATGTCAATCAAAGTGATGCATCTCTATATAACCAGTGCAATATTGTACTGAAATGGATTTATTGGGTTTATGATCTTTATGTCACACTCAGGGTACACAAGGGTGTAATCAAGTATAGATGATCTCACTAGTTTTCCTAATATAGGCAAGACATAGTGGAAGTGACTAAAAGCATTCCCTATCAATTCTCTCGTTTCCAATGTAGGTGGGAAGGTTGAATGTACCTCTCCCATACAAATTGGCAGAGAGGCTTGTGACCAGGCTTGAAGTTTGCAGCTCACAGAATTATTCTGTTAGCTGTCAAACTATTTGATCTCATTTAGGGTGTTTAGCATGTGCAAAATGTTTTTCCTTAATATATTCCTTGTAGCTGTGAAGTTATCTTTAAGGTTATAAGGGAATCATGGTAAAAAAAACTCTCATGTACTTTTGGCTATGAAAATTGGCATAGAATAAAGCAATACATAGAGCTTAGTGGAGACATTATCATTAATATCATGCAAACAGAAATTTAAACATTTTTGTTTATCCATTTTTATGTGCTTATTACATGTGTTTGGTTAAATCTTAGTTGTACTGTAAGAAGGCAGAGAAATGTTTAATATAGAAAATGTAATTTTTAGTACTTGATATTGAGCATCAGCATGCCATCTTGTTGTTCCAAGAGTCTTGATGTCAGACAAGAAATAAAAAACCCACAAATCTAATGGGGTGAGAAGTCTGAACAGCTAGACAATTCTCCCCTTTGCAGTTCCATCTCTACTCCAAGGATTACTACAAAGTATAATGGGTGAAAAGCATTTGAATATTGCTGAAATATTCACAATGTATGTCTTTTCTTTTTTATATCTTTTTAGATGTACAACATGTTGGTTAACATTCTCCGACCAACCCATCCTGATGATATAAAATCATGGTTAGTCCATGCTCCTGAAAGAGGTATGACCATAACAAATTTTTAAAGTGGGGTGGCATACTTTTCATGAAGAGGCTGTTAAAGGGTTAAGACATGGGAATTTAACCATATTCTCACGATCGTAGTCTATCATAGTGTCCTTGGTTTAAGCTTATGATCACTGCAGTGGTAGTTAGACAAATTAAGTCTTTAGTTTTGCCCAGATCATGAGCGCTATAGTCAATTTGAGTCAAGTCAATACAAATTCATCCATAAGGTGTCTTACAGACTCCTTGATTCACTGTTGACCTTAAATGTGTATTTTAATCTTTAAGTTAAAAAATTGAAGGCAAGGAATTATTAGCTATGAAACTGTCAGTAAAAGCTACAATACTAATTAAAATTTACTCTAACATGTTAGCTATGGAGTGTTTTGAATTGTATGTAAATTTGGTAATTCAAACTGAATTGGTGTTAGCCCCAAATAACACTCTGCTCAGATAGAATAGATTAAAAGATCAAGTTTTTAAATTTTGTCTACCTTTATAAGCTAAGAGGCTGGATTGATCAAAGCTCAAATTTTCATGGTTAGCCCAGATGCTTGAAAAAGATCTTAGATTAGTCTGCTGCAAGTTGACTGCATCTTGTATCTTGCTGTCAAGCCCCTTATCTGGAAAAGGGTTTTGAATATAGGATTTTGTTAAGGTGGCTTTAAATAGTGCTGTCAGGCAAACAGGGTGTCTGATACAAAGTTTTACTTGTCTTCAAAAACATGTGATTTATCATGTGATTTAATTATGCTTTTAGCAACCCTTGCACTCCCACAATTACATTAGTGATTCTCCTTACTGTTTACCATACAATTCTTATAGTGTTAGTCCTGAGAATTTGATATCGGATCAAGTAATAATCCCCTAATTGATATTTTTCTTTATTCTCATCTCTCTTCTGCTTGAAATTTAATAGACTTTGTAAGGAGAAATTCTCTCTTGATCATTCATGGGAGTTAAAGGGTTAAACACTAACTTTAGATTTACTCCAATGTTGCATTTGCAAAATTGCTCTTTCCTATCTTACATGTATCTAAGTGATGACTAAAGTTTCCTTTGCTTTGTGATCACACAGAAAAAGAAATTGTTCTGGACATGATCCGTGCAGTGTGCACATCTGATAATGAGTACAGAGAAGGATTTAATGAAACAATTAAGTCTGTAATGTATGATGATCAGCTGCTACAGCATGAGTCCAGCCTTGATTTGGATGAGATTCAGAAGTATAATGAAACTAAAAGAAAGGAGAGAGAAGAGCTGGAGAGGAAGAAACAAGAGAAAGAAGAAGCAGAGAAACCAAGGTAACAGATCATTGTTGTCTCCAGATCTTTCACACAAGCTGAATCCCTTTCCACCCGAACTTTAAAGGACCTGCACAGTATCGTGTAAATAATTAAATCTCTAGTTTTTGACTGTCAGTTAGTTATCCAGGATTTTTTCAGCTGGAGATTTAACACCAACTGCATCAAAATGGTATTTAGGACCATGCTAGGATGTTTTATACCATTTATTAATGGTGGAGGGGGAGGGGGGAGGGAGGGAATGACTAGATCAAGTATATTAGTAACAACTGCCATAGGCATGCTTGCCATTAATGATCCTTTGTTTCTCAGACATGATATGAACCCTTCAGTCTGGTTTTCATTTCTTCAAGTGTGCATATATATAGGCCTTTACCTTTTATTATCATTTCTATGAATTGGTGTCTTAGAGGCAGTCAACATGTGGTATAATTTCTATGGACATTCATGGGTCTTAGTGTTATCTTTAAATGTACAGTTTGAGTCTTATGGGAAATATACCTGTTTTTGCTTTAAATGAAAGGCACTCTGATATTGAGATTTTGAACTTTTTTTTAGTGACATATCAGATTTAAAAATAAAAGGAGTGCCTGAGTATCTTTGCAAGTGTAGGACATTACTGTTTTCTGGCCATATGAATTTACTCTCCTCCCTGACTGCAGCCTTTTAATTTAACCCTTTACACCCTAACATCAGTATGCACATTCTCCATACTGTTATCTGTACATTTCCTGAGGTGCAGGCAAGGAGAATTTTTTGAATAATCAAGGGAATCTTTAGATCATGTCTTTTATTCTCATGACCTTCACATTTGACTCAGGGCTGATATTGTAGGGAGAAACTAAATGCTAGTCACTGTAAGGTGTCAAAGTGTTAACTGTGTGCCCACTTCTTACTTCAGTCTGTCAGTCTCACTGCTTGTTTCATAAACCTTTTATTTCTGTTTTTCTATTCTGTCACAGATTTGGGGTTCCATCTATTTCTTACCCAGTGGCCCAAAGCTTCTCTTTGACTCTACAGGGCTTTTCTTTGGCAACAAAAGGTTTTTCTATTCCTCTTTTTTTGTTCATCTTCTGTCCTGATGCAAGCTAATTCTGGGAAATACTTTTCCAACACTCATGTTCTTTAATAACTGTTTCTATTGTCCTCATTCTGAAAATTTTTGAGGAAGTTTATTTATCCTTGAAGTGTGGTTATCCATGTGGACATCACTAAAGAATTAAAGAAAGAGAATTTCACTTCACCTCTCTCTCTTCACTTTTTTCTTTTCCTAGAAACATTTAAAGTGATTCATACATGTACATTCACAGTGCAGAGATTATTAACTATGACCATATTGCCCAGTAAGACAAGAAGTCCATCAGAACTGCACCTCCTTTTTAGCCACAAAGTACTACTTTTCACTCTCATTTTCATTCCTTGTAATCAAATTCTATGCTTAATCATCCTAACTCATACTTTTTACCACTTAGTGCTCTTATACCACTGTAACGAAAGTCATTCAGTTGACTTCTCTCTGCCATGATCAACTCCTGTGCTAAATTATGATAATTTTCCTAGGACACCCCGGTCAGCAGGCTCCCAGGGCTATACTCAATATCAATGGACAAGTCCTGGATGTAAACCCAGCTCACCATTTATTGCCACGGAGAAGAAGAAAGAAGCATTGATTGAACAGAGCAAACCAAGGCCTGGGACAGCAGAAGCAGAAATTGAAGGTAGAAAAGCTCATTAGTTCAGGACAATAACACACAGATCTAGTTATCTAGTTATATATAGCTATCAGATCTCTCTAGTTATTTCTGTTGTCAGTTTTCAATTCTACCATGAGACTCACTTACTCACAAGAAATGTCTTTTTTTTTTTTAAGAGATTCGAAGTCGGCTCCAGTCCCGCTCCTCACCTCGAGTGTTTACACATCAGAGAGCCTTAGCATCACGACACTCTGCTCGGCCCCAGTCTCAGCAGAGTGTGTATGTTCCACCTGCTGAGTGCCTGGAACCTGCTGCCATCAGGCCTCCTAGTCACCAGTCCATCAAGTCACAGCAGTCAGTGATTCGCAGTATCTTGTCATACAAGCCACAGCAAAATCAGTGATAATACTGTTCATGATTCTTGCTGGCATAATTTGAATATTTAGATAAATCACTGTAATTTCAAGGCATTTTAGTGTAATATATAATTTATTTTACTTGTCAATGAGCACTACCTCATAGTTCAACCAACACAATCAGAGATGTTAGACTAAGAGGTAAGTTAGTGTTTTGTACAATTAACAGCTTCCCATGAGAGGGTTGGAAATTAAGCAATTGTGTCAGTCTTGTTAAAGAAATTTTTTGGCAAGGTTTTTTTAAATATTCACTTTCCACTTAAGTATAGCACACAAACCCCATTTTTTTCTCTCAATTCACCTTTGATGCAAAAAGACATTTTTTTTTCTTGGAATGGCACAAACGCAGTAGGTTACACATCTAGTTTTGCTATACACTCTTTTTGAAAAAAAAAACAGCAAAAGACTGAATGGAATTTAAAAAATCTTAAACCTTTTGCATGGAGTGTGCAGAGATGTACTACCCTCTGAAAATAATTAAATTACCTTATCTTGGTTTGAATTAAAGTGTGTTAAGGATGACTCCTCAGAGTTATAAAATACTAAATAACAATTCAGTGAGATTTTGTTGGCCTGTGCACTTTCAATTACCTGAAAGAAAATGTGAAATAGGATTCGAGTTGTCAATGGTTGGGAGGATGTGTACACAGGCAAGACTATCAGCAGAAAATAGAATGTAATTTTATGTACATTTGAAAAGAGAGAGAAGTGGCTCTTTGGTACACCAGCTGGTGTAGCTTTGTAAGATTTTTTTAGATGAACTACTTGAAAGTATGACTGTTTTAGATTTCATTTGTAAATTCACCAATAAGAAAATTAAAAGAAACTATTGTGTGTGCTGTTTTAACCTTTGACTGCCAAGAGTACTAGTATCTAATTTTTCTTCTTAAAATAGTGCTCCTGAATCACACATCAAGGACTCAAGAATAAAGAAAATGAGCTCCATTTAAAGAAACTTGTGATTGTTAAAAAAAAAATTATTCTTGTCAGCACCATGGTAAGTGTATAGAGACCTGTATGGAGAATATGTATACTGATGTATGGGTGTAAAAGGGTGAAAGATACTGTGGACAGTTTGGTCAGTCCCTATGCTGTATAATTCCTCCCTTTCTATAATGCCTTCCTTGTGGAGGTCTTCTCTCTTCTCTTTAGTGAAAGCTTTAGGGTAGTTGTTTGTTATCTATTACCATCCATTTTAGGCTTGGTAACGTTTATGCAAAAAAGTTTGATAAATTGCGTTGTGATGGGAACAATTAAGTGAGGTACTAGTCAGGAGCGAGTGTGTCACTGCTTTTGTCGGAGTCTTACAATTATTGATTCTGTAAAAACAATATAAACATTAAATCATGTCATCGGCTTTGAACGGAAAGGCAAAATGAATGAATTTAGGAGCTTTCTCAATTACGTCTTACGGCTACAATTACATGTCCGGGTGTATTTTTTATTGCTTTATTTGCAAGTCAAAATAAATTGGGTTTCTTTTTAGTTTAGGTTGAGAGCCACCTTAATTTTTTCGATAAGTTCTGTTCGTCGTACCTTCACCCGAAATAGAATATATAGAAAGACCTAAGAAACCACATGAGTGTCTGGCTCCTATATTGTCCGTATCACCTTTGAACCAACTGTTAAGTTTATGACGCAAAGGAAATGATCACCATTTAGTGAAGCTCCTGATTGTAACAAAAAAAAATGTTTGTTAGGACCCTTAAAACATTGAAAGAGAACGGTTTGGAGAATATGAATTTGGAGACGTCAGCGTGGAAAGCTAGGCTTGTAATGTTAGTCAGGCGTTTGTACTTTGGTGGATCAACAACTCAGTCATAGAGTTCGAAGTACCTATGATTAATTTGCAGAACAGACAGCAAAATAAAATATATTTGTTAATTAAATAACCGGGGGCAGTGGGTTGGGCACAAGCTACACTTGATGTGTTGACTACGTTTTACTCAACACGGTGACCCCAACCGGAGATGGAATTTGGATTGCTCGGTCACCGGGTCAGTGAACTAAACGATAAGTCGTACCATTTAAATCACACACGTACTGTTTGTAGTTACTGTTGACAACTCCGGTGAAAGGGGAAAGATCATGTAGATTTAGACCACTTCCGGTAGAAAGTGAGCCAATGTAATCTTGTGTAATAATTGAAAGTGAGCCAAAATAATCTTGTGTAATAATTACGACCAATCTAGAAAACGTGGAAAGGTCCAAAACAGTTTAATCGTACTATTTCATTTTATCTCTTGTTCCGTGTCTTAAAAGCATAGATGTCAAGTCCCTTTTATCGTTGCAACTTAATTTTAAAACATTGAGTGCTATAGATGCCATTCTTTTGCCTAGCTGTCTTTTCTGACAACATTATACGAAACGACAAGAGTTTGGCAGTGAGTAAAAATCTCCAGCTCTCTTCTCACTCGATCCTAACGTTTACTTTTCGCAAAACAGAGTAGTGACCTTTAGGCAAATGGAGTGCACTCTCGAGCTGAGTCGGGAAAACATTTTGCCTGCGCTGATCAGTTGTTGAGAATCCTTGCACATTTGTTTCCTTCTACGAATAGAAATGGCGATTTAAACAGCGTCCTCTTTCGAGCTACAAAGCTAATTGTTGACGATTATGGTGGAGTTGAACAGGCTGTCAATATTTCCGTCAAATAACTCACTGTTAAAACTTCCAGGTGGTCGGAAACTGCGCACGAAGTTTGAGAACCGGGCAGATATCTCTTGGGAGGTATGAACGGATGTATCACTGATTTTACATGCGTCACGCGAGGAGATACGCAAAAAAATACTTGTATTATGATTTGACTGTTTACATTTTTAATTGCCTTAAGTACTTCCTAAAAATAACAGATTGTTAGTTCGTACGTGTGGTGATGACAAAGACATATACCCAGTAATATTATGTTATCATGAAAGCAATGAACACTGCCTTGTTCTGGCGTGAAGATATGGGTCTGAATGACTACTCTGACAAGCGATGTGGAAGAAATATGTTACATGATAGATAAGAGGCCAATTGCAATTAGTTTGTATACGATGCGTGGTTAAAGCCAGTAACTGGGAGGAACCGGAGATCCAAATGATCGGAAACAGAGATCTTTCTGACCTTAATGAGGGCATCTTGATCTGTCCTGAATGTTTGTCATTGCGTATTAATGGTTCACAGATTATAACACGTAATAAATTCGATAAACTTGCCAAGTTTTTTCTTGAAGAACTTTCCGGGAGATGTCGACTCTGTGCCCTTCCATCCCCTCTCCAGGAGCCGCTATACCCCTCTTAGGTAAGAATGCCGTTTAGTATTTCGAGTAACAAATTAGTCTCTGACGCACATAGTACCTTGAAAGAAGTTGTTGTGGATGTTTTTTAACCACTGGCCAAGTTAGGGCAATAATTTGTAAAATTAAAGTCAAACCTGTTCCGGTAATTTTGTCAGTTTTGTTGTCCAAAAATGTGTAGAATTGGAGTGAACAATCAGTGCTATGCATGTGAGACGCATATTTCCACTGGTAAACAATAATGTAAGTATGTTAAATCTTTACGCCATTCTTTGCTTGATTGCTTTACTTAGACTTGTATTTAAATTAACCTGTTGCACAGTGACAGGAAATACTCGAACTTTGTAGTACTGTTAAGACGTTTTTGGCTATTCCCATAAAATGTTTCGTTTATCACCAGACCGACTGATCTTTTGGCAAAAGTTAAAACAAATAATTTAACTCTTAAAGAAGTTCATATTCTTCATTGTGTCAAGGGCAGATGATAAACACTTTCTTTTGAATAAGAAGTTTTTGTATCTGATTTTATAGCCTGTCTGTTTTATCGGATGTGTTCTGTTAAGAAGATAAGACCAAAATAGGGAAAGCGCATCCCCTCGGCGTTTCCTTTTCCTTGCGCTTCCCGAGATAATTCATTTTTCCCTCTTCTTTTATTTTCGGGAGGGTGATGAGGATAGAAACATTTTATGGAGAAGGCATTTGTTAAAAATAGATTTGCCGAGTCACTGTTGACGCGACTAACCAGATTTGACAGATTTGGCTGACACTCAAGAAGATATTAAACACCACATCCTTTGCCTTTGGCGTTTTGTAAACCCTGCAAAATATCTACATACGGTCGCTTTCTGCGCTTGAATGACAGCTTGCGTTTTAACTTTTTTTTTTAATTTGTGTGCCGGTGAGAAAGCTTCTGTTGGACTTAGAGCGATTCCTTCTTCCTTACGTAATCTATCGTGCGAGTTGATTGAGTGGAAAAAAACGTACGTGCGGGTTGATTGAGTTAAAAAAAAAAAAAATAGAGAGAAAAAACCGTGGGCCTTTCGTGCGTCTCGCTCATCCGAGTTCGAGCAGGAAATTTTTTCTCTCACGCATCAATTTCCTCTGACTCGCGACTGACTTGCGATCGGGCGACAGTTAATTTAAGGAAAGAAAAATGACTTGTACTCTAAGGCATGGTTTTTAATCACTTTAGTCTCGAAAGCAAATAATATATAAGTTTGTCAACTCATACCATTTTTAACTCGCAAAGGTTTTCAAAAAAAGGTTTCTAACAATTATTCATTCTGTTCAACATTTAAAACATGATTTTTTGTGCCAACCTTTTGAGGTTAGTTACGAGGCAATAGATTTTTTGATAAATCACGAGTGTGGAAAAGGTTGGTCACGGTCAACCTAAGGGGTTTGGAGAAAATACACCCTCTCCCTACCCCACTAAAAGAACATAGAGCGCAAAGTACGACGCTTCCCCCTCCTCCATCGCAAAATTGTGCATGATAGCTTATCAGTTGAGCGCAAACAGAGGTTATTAGATTATTAAACGATTTCAGCTGCTGGGCAAGGTGTTGTACATCGCAGGAAATCCGTCTTATTCCGACCTGTAACCGCTTTTCATGACCATGGCACAGCGACGGGAGGAGCGCGCACATATTATTTGAGTGTCAAAATCTAACAACAACAAAAACAACAACAACAACACGAATCATTGGCAGTATTCCGGTGAATGCGTGTAGCGGATAAGAAAAAAAAAACCACTGTTATATATAACTCTACATAGCGCGAAAGCGGCCATTATACAAGACAGAAACGTTTTTAATCAATGCTAAATTTGATTATTGGGTGGCAAATTATTTGCAGGCCCAAAACATGTGCCCACCATCCGTAGCTTTAACAGCAAGGTTAAATTAACATGAATTTTTTCATCTGTCTGAAAAAGAAAACCATATCTTGGGTCAAAAATGGAAAGGATTACTAAAATAGGAAACAGACTTGCTAATGCCAAATGAACAAAGTGGGGCAGGTTTCTAAAGAAACTGTGGTGCTGCGTCGTTGGGAGAGTATAACAAGGTAATCCGGTATTATCAACTCGGTCGATGACGTAGGTTGGCCTCAATAAAGAGTTTCAAAGCTGAAGTTTCGAGCTTAAGCCCTTCGTCATTGTTTCGCAAGGTATAATAAACAAGCCATGAATTATTCGAACAGTGTAAGGTCAAATTTGTTGCAATTCAGTTGTGTCTCCTTTTCTATATAAAGGATAAATTTTCGAGGCTATATCCTTAACTAACCCCAAATTCTATAAGCTATCTCAGATGTTTTTCTGTAATATTCTTAAAAACAAAAGGAAAAAATCTCAAGGTCAAGGTCAAGTGCATCGTAACCTCTGGAAATTCAGTTCTGAGCCAAATTTTGAATCTTTTTTTAACGAAATATGTCGCAAATGGCTTTATAAAAGTCAAGGTTTTCGGGTCATCGAAGAGTTCAAAGCGTTTGGATCAAATGCAAGCATAAGTTCTCCCCATTTGTGCTCCAGAATTTAAGAAATGATCGCTAGTTTGTAAGTTTACCTTACCTGTGCATGAGTGCTCAAAAATCCTCACCAATGAGATTTTTTATTCCTCTTGAAAATCATTGTTCTTTAGTATTTTGGCTTTTAATTTTATCAACTCTCTGATGGAGCAAACAAATGTCTCCCTATTTAACATCAACTTTACGAGATTAATTTTTTTTGTGGTAGAGAAGGATCCAATTTAACATCTGTTGAATCGTAAAGAAAAAAAAAAAGATGTTTGCACTTGCCCTTCGTTCTGAGTTTTCTTCCGGAAGTTTGGTAGCAGAAGACCTCAAAATTTCCAAGGAGGCTCTCAGCAAGAAAACATCAATATTTCTGCGAACAAAAAACTCACGCGAAATGAACGACTTCGATGGTTGTGGAATTTTGAGACTTGAGCGTTTTAAGAAAAACTATGTCCAGGTATTCTCGTCTCGTTGAAAATAGCGAAGAGATGAAACTCAAATAGAAGCTCGACCGCAACAAATCTGTGGGCATCATCAGTTGTCAACGCTGCCATTGATTTCATCGAAGACTCTATGTTCATGTTATTATTTTCCAAATGACTATCTTCACTTTATTTTTGTTTTTTCTTCAGTTCATCCAAACGGGATTCTCCGCCAATCAAAGCTAGCTCATGTCACTGTTTGAACAACCCCTCAATAGCGGAAAACATTTGTCTTGGGCCAGATAATCTTGTATTCCTTATGATATGCTTAAGTCAAAAAGCCGATGAATGCTTCTAAGTAGTCCGAGAATCACATGGTTTAAAAATTTCCGGGAATTTCCGGGATTGTATCGTGTAATTCATTCTGGTTGGGTGTTCTTTGGCACTGGGTCAAGCCATATTTAAATTGAATTTTCTTCAAATTTTCGCTCTAAAAATAACGCACGTGACAAAGCAGTCTAACACTATCACCCTGTGGGGATTTCCTCTAATGTCGACGAGAGTGGCATGAGATTCAAATCGAAACCAAAACCAGGCAGACAGGTTTTTAAATGGAAAATGATTGACTGAAAATTCATATGGTTTTGCGGTTAGCGTGGAACCAAAACGGGGTTGCCAATAGCCTTGACCATGAAAAAGGCGAATCTATAAAAACAGGATCAAACCTGAGAGTTTCTTTTCCTTTTCATCTTATGGTGTATTATGCTTACAAAGATTGGAAGATTGAAGAAATATTTCTCTCCTCTGGCAGTGCTTCCTAAGTAATCTGCTGTTTCTAACCGTATTTAATCGCGGGAAAGATTTGTTTAACCAAGCAAAGCCGCAGTTTTGACTGATAACAGAGTTGTATTTTCCAAGGACCCATGCAAAGCTCATTTCCGTGAAAGCTGTGTTATAATCGGTGTTTTTTCACTCGTCGAATTGTTGCGCTTTCTCCGAAATCATTTTTACTAAAACTAATCCATTCTATAACGAGAAAATTCAGGTCATCAGTTTGAAACGTTTCCGCAAATCGCACGGTTCTTGAAGGCAATCCATTGCAATTCAAAACTACTGTAGTTAAGTCGATTTGCAGAATTGCGTCTGGGTGATTTTTTTGTCTTTAAATGGCTGTCTAAATATGTGCAATTTGAGAAGCTGAGCTAGACTAATCATGAAGGAGTGTACCATTAAAATTTTGCATGCAATTTATGTTTTCTTTTAACAGCAAGACTTCTTGCAAGGTAAACAAAGCTTCTTCAGTAATACTCAGGAAGGAAATTATTAAAACAAGTACTTTTTGTTCGTTCTTCCTTTTCTAGTTGATTTGCCTCTGTTAATTCTGCGATAAAGTGAGAATCTCGCAAGAGCGGATTGTGAATATCCCCCACTGTTAAGAAAATCGAATTGTTTTGCCCCGGGTATTCATGCAAGGTTACCAATATCGCATATCATACTTGCAATGCAAATAATTGCTCAAGACTAGACGTTTGAAATGAGTGCAGAACAATTCGACAAATGCTTCAGTCAAATGAAACGTGACATGGCCCTGTTAAACACACGATCTGTTAAATTTATCAGATTTTAATTCAATTAACGACTTTCAAACGAGATCAGCACAAACTGAAATGGACTGCCCTCATGGAATCTTCGCGCTGAAAACTTTGGGTCTCCGTAAGGTCTTTTGAAAACAACTTTTGAGGGATTTCCGTTGGACTTTTACGGCGAAGTGTTTTATTTGTGGTTGTGTGGTTGCTTTTGTTTGTCGAGCTTGTGCTTTGAAATTCCAGCTGAGGACTCACAGTGCACTGTTTGGTGTCTCCTGGTGTAAGTGAGCGCGCGTGTTGATGACATCTCAAACAGACAACACTCCAATTCATTGGCTGAAGTTACCGGAAGTGCCGCCTCAGGGGAACCCGACCGATTGGGTATAAAAGTCAGGCAAATTATTTCATAGTCTAACTGCACGAACCGCTATTGCAATTGCGTAAATGACCTTCCTGTCCCAAAGAAGAATATTCGCCGAGGATGTCGACTTTACTTTCATCATCTTTCTTTTCACATCCAGCCAGTAGCTTTCAAAACTACTTTCTCACGAACGTCGAGAACGAAAAGGTAAGCTTACCATTTACCGTTCGAATTATAACTCCTTCTATTCGACAACAGTTGTTTTACTTGCTCTTCACACAATCTTCTTTAGTTTAGCTATAGTTAGATTGCGTTGGCGTATAAACAAAGATTAATTCAGACTAGAACATGAGGTGCATGCCCGCTTTGATCTTAGCACCCTGTAGATTTTTTGCGATGTGACTCATCATTTCATTACCACACAATCGACATAAAAGTCTTCATTCGCCAGATGCTCTTGAAATTCAGCTTATGACACTACGTTTCGTACGATAACTCGTTGATTCCTACGCGTATCACTTTTCCGAGCTTGCGGTTTTTTCGTTTTATTATAATCATCGATCGAACAACGAACCTCACTATTTCGACGTGTGATTGATTTCAGATCTCACTGTCTGAGTGCGTTTCGTGAAATGATTTTGACCTCCTTCGACCTCCATGCCTACTGCCTATTTTTCCATGAATACACATACACATCTGATGGAAGTCATAATAAAGATCTTGTCAGATTCTCCGTGTTAAGATTGTCATTTCATTGTTTTCATACGCGTCATGGCACTTATGTACACGCCAATTTACTTTTCACGGAACGATCTCGGTTCAAAGTTTCATTACAATCAAGAGTACTTAGACTTAATTCGCTAGACGCCTTCGGCTCGGTTTACTTTTAAGTAAAATTTTTTGCATTCCTTGCCCTTTAGGCTTGTACAATTCTGCGTACAACTGTCATTGAATGTCACGTGGTTTATCTTAGCCGCAGACAGATACAACGGTCTTGTTCCTTTAAAGCCATGTGAAATGCCGATAAATCATCTTGCTGTTGCACTTTCCTCTAAGAATACCGTCCGCCGCGGTTGCCAACACATGTTGCAGCCTGAACAAATCGGTCTAAAAATAGATCCTAAACATACTGAGACAAAAAAATTGATGGATATATTTACGAGGAGGGCCAATTTGAATGCTATGCCTGTTACTAATGTTTAAGACTTTTTATCTTTCCTGATAATCTTGCGTGAGAAACCATTATAATTCGCGGAAATTGGCTGCTCTCGTCTGGGCGGTTCTGCTATATTCCTCTAATTCCCTCTTTTACCATTATTTGATTTGCGAACTTTACATAAAGAGGTTTTTCAAGTCCCGTTTCACCGGAAATATTTGTGCTTACAGATCTCCTTAAGAAAATATCACGTTTTTTCGTTTCTAGAATTTCTACAAATCAGCCAAGGTTGAAGATTATGACCTAGACATATTGTCCGAGGATTTCTACCAACATCTCGACGATCTCGACTCACCTTTGTACATCGACGAGCAACAAGCTTGGTCTTTAGACGATGAGGACGAGATTTCAAGTCTTGCTGTGAGCTTACAGAACACGCTACTCCTTCAGAGGCAAAAGAAGAGACCAAAACGACCACCAGAGGGATATTTATGTCACCTTTGCTTCTGCAAGGGCCATTATATCAAAGACTGTCCTCAGGTTGGTAAATTTTCAATTAAATTTTTACGTACGCTTTTATATCAAAATTTAGAGAGTTCAGGTCAGATATTTTTTTGTCAACAAATCGACTTTTGTCTTGAGTTCACGGTTTGCCCTTGTAGCCGTTTGCTCTTAGAATGCACTGAGTTTCCGGATTAGACAAAGCGTTGAATAAGCTTACCTTTTTTATCTTTCTTTTATAGTGTGTTAACTATAAATAGTCGTTCTTTGACTGGGAAGATTTCTCAAGTTACTATCTCCTTTCGTCAGTTGCTCGCATCGGTTGTATTCTGCTGGAGTATATCAGTGTAATGTTTCGAGGTCCTTACTTTTTTTTTCACTCTCAATCTTTCAACAATAGGTTTACTTACGAGTTTCTTTATTTTACGATACTTATAAGTTTCTATGAAGTTTTGAGTTATAAGCAATTTTTAGTCAGAAAGTATGAAAAGTGTGTTGAAATGCAGCGGTGTCAACTGCACTGTCGCCAAACCTTACTCATTGATGAATTTTGCTTCTGTGTAATCCTTTGTAAAAACAATATGTTTCCCATTACAAAACTCAGCCTGACAAGCGAAAACAACAGTAGTTCTTCTGTATAAGCCGATTAAGTAGTCCACGGGGCAAATTTCAAATCATATCAATTTGTTGTCAAACTCTACTTTGTCTGAGTTTAGTCGGCGATATCACGTGTCTTTTGAAGTTATTAATTACGTGAGACATTCTCGTCTAGGTATTCTGCAATCTTTTAAGCGTAGCATAAGCATTTTTAGTTTAAAGTTTGTGGAGAGCGAAGGCTTTTCTTCTACGTCTTGGGTGGCAGTTTGGAGTTGTTGTTGTAAACTCCGACTTCGTCATAGAAGATGAAATGCATACCTTTGGTGAAAGATCCTTTTTCAAATTGACCTGGCGATCAGTTCTTAGAAATAGCTGAATGTATTCATTTAACCTTTGGAACGAGTCATTGAATGTTTCTTTTCAATTATTTTCTGCATTCTTTTCAAAGAACACAAAAAGCAGTTTAGTAGACTTTGTAAAATGGCGCCGGATACTTTTTTCAGAAAAGCCAGTTGCTGGTACTATATATTCGCCGAGTACAGCGTATGTTTAGTTTTGTAAACAAACAAACTTCCGAAAAGTGTTTTGCGAAGATGAAAATGAAGCATTTCTGACGCAATTCCTTAGAGAATTTTAACACTGTGCGAAGTTTGAAGCTTGATACGTCCAAACCACTGTAACTCGGCAGCTTTGAGTATTTTTAATTTTCACTTATTTTGAGTTGTTAAAATAGATTAGACTGCTGTGAAATGAAACCATGCATATTTCCTTTTCCTGCGTGTATAACGTTGCATTCATCAAAATACATTGTTTTGTCCGGCTCCTTGTGGCTTTCTCAGCTTGAAGTTGAAAAAACTATGTGTATCTGTGTGGCTTCTCCGTAAGAAAACTGTGTTTGGATTAAATAACAATTTCCGTTGCGTTTTCGTAAGGTCAACGTTGAATTCTCACGGGAGCAATTCTTGGGAAGTCAAGCCTTGTTAACTCTTTGCAAGCGAAGGTGATTTCATACTTTATAATTCCAGGCGGTTGAAAGAATTTCTTTTTTTGGCTTTGTTAAGTCGGAATATATTGTTCTTTTTGGGTGAAAATATCTTATGAGTCTTAGTTGGAAGCTTGCTAAAGTATGATGCAAACCCTAAAGTGATGTCGTTGTTAATTCGACTCTGAAGTATTCTAACTTCAATCTTCGTTATCCGGCGACAGTCAATTCAGTTATATGGGCTAACTATATGGGCGCCCTTTTTGCAGCTCAAATTTACTAAACAGAAAACCAGCTTCTCAGAACTTTTGAAATTATTGGAGTATACATAGCAAGACTAAACTGACCGGTCACTTTGACTTGATGATATATGGGAGCATAAATGCCACATTCATACGGTTTTTTTCTGAATGGAAAACCCATCAAATTTTCAGTGCAGTTCTGGATGTTTTGTTCTTGTCAACTTTTCTGTCGTTGTAAACACTGAAAGATCCAACAAACTAACCTTTGAGTTTCACGATCATTTCGTCTCGTTATCATTTACAAATAATATATATCAAGCCTTAAATTCTTAGGTAAATTTCATCGTTGTTACACAGGTCAATTTTTCTTACATCTGGAGACGTACAATATATATTTGACTCTCATAAAACGTAACGATGCTTTGAATTTTAATCTAATGGTGGTGTTTTGCAATTTGTTACTTCTACCTAAACAAAAGTGAAAGAAATTAAAACAAGCTTTTCAGAAGTCTAACTTCAAAGACAAAGTTTTGCGGATGTTACACTTGTTTTATTTCCCCTCCTTGATTTAGGACTACATAACTTTTTGGATTTGATGACAAGCGGGCGTTTAAACACAAAACGTAATCAGTAACACATGGAAAAATGAAGGTGTATTCTCCAGATATTAAATTGTTCAAAAATTGTTTACGTTTCTGAATGAAATTAGAGAAAAGCCAAAAAGGAAATAACACAATGAATTCCATCTGTATTTTCTGTCATAATATTTGTTTTGGTTCGTTCCAATTAATGGCAAAAAATGAACTTCGTTAAAGTAATTATCGTTTCCTTTAACGTGATTATTTTGTTCTCAGTAACCCTGAAAGCAGCAAGGGCACTGTAACTAAAGCAGATTGCAGGTTCACGCATATAAAATGATTTCATGTAAATTTACAAATGTAGGAATGATGTCAAAACATGTCAAGTCGTGAATAGATTTGTTGTATAATGCAGCACAACTCTTCAGAGTATTCAGATAAGCGTCAACTCTATCATTTTGCCTATTGGTTTAATTTTTCAAAATCTCTTTTAAAAAAATTTCAGGCTAGACCAAAGGGAGAGGGCCTCACTCCATACCAAGGGAAGAAACGATGTTTTGGAGAATTCAAATGTCCTCTGTGCAAGCGAAAGTGGATGAGTGGTAACAGCTGGGCGAATACTGGGCAACAGTGTATTAAGTGCTACATAAATGTGTATCCGCATAAGCAAAGACCGCTGGACAAGCCTGACGGTCTCGACGTATCCGATCAGACCAAGGAACATCCTCAAGATCTCTGTGAAAAATGCAAGGGCCTCGGTTACTATTGTCGCCGGGCTCAACAGAGTTAAGAAAATTAGACCCTCTTAGTGATGCCTAAGTTCAAGGAACACTGGCAAACTCGGCAATTTTGGATTTACTCAGGGGTGGGGGTAGGTAGTATTTTGAAAACGAGTGATTTTGATAGCCTTTTTAGATTGTCTTCTGTGAAGACCACATCACCAGCTGCCATGCAGCCGTGATTATCTCTGATGAACCGGGAGTATTACATCATTTGATGTGATCTCTCTGTTCTCATTGAAATCATACGCGCCTTAATTTTGAAAATATTGTCGACATCTACTCCACTTGAAAGGGAGACCAAATTGCAGTAAATGAGATCCTTTTTTAACTTATCTAAATCATTGTAAATTATTTCGCTTGCTTGGTTTGAACTGGGACGAAGTCTTACTCTATAGTACTGTTTACACATACTTATTTTATGGTCGCGAAGAGTTTTGTACAATGTCGTCAGAATACAGTATTTTAATAAGGAAAATAGTTAGATAAAGAAAAAAATTCTATTTAGTATTCTACTTTATGACGCGTCAGATTTACGTTTTTTTTTGGCTGGCCGAGTGAACGTTTGACATGTTCCTAACAAACACAAAATCGTTTTTTTTTTAATGCCAGGAAATTTAAAGGAAATTGGAATTTTGGTATATACTTTACCAACACAACAAAATGTTTGTTTTATTTCTATATAAAAAATAATAGATGAAAACTTTTTTGCGAGGTTATTTTCAGCTACTCAGAAATTTATTTTCAAACAAATGAAAGATATGACGAACTGGAGTTGTATTCATTTATTGCATTTACACCGAGGGAGTAATATTTTCTACATAAAAAAATTATCTTTAGATTCAAGTGGTTTTGTTGATATTGCTGTGATTGTAAGTAATCGTTAATTCCGGATATCAGGTTTTTTGCAGAAATGTTATTGTATTTCTCTCAAAAGATACCATTGGCTTTTATGCTGAGTATGTACATTTAAAATTAGTTATAGTTTAAAGGGTTTCGTTTGCCTTTATGAGTATGAAATACAGAGGAATTTTTCAATGGTTTTCCATTAGAGAAGTTTTCAATGGGGTGTCGAAAAGAATCCAGGACCTCATAGGTTCCTCTTTCCCTCTCTATGATTGGTTCAGAAAACCCGCACCATCCTCTCAACCAATTAGGAGCAAAACTAACAACAGGATGGCCCGCGTTTTCCCGCGCTTTGGGTAGCATGACTGTTTTTGCTTTGAATTCTCATTGACTCTTAAAAGTACTTTCCTTTCATCTGATTGGCCGTTGCGATTACTTTGGTTTTGGGTTTACGACACTCAATCGTAAAGAGCTCTTTTAAAGCAGAGGAAAGCATGCATTATTTTAAAATTCTCGAGTTACATTCACAATCGACGAATGGGACGGAAAAATCAACATTTGCTTCTTACCTCGCGCTTAACTGGCTACTATTTTAAACAAAGAAGCACAGAGATTTCGAAAATGTTACTTATTATATCTTTACAATATACTTCTAGGTCATTTGAAAGCGTTCTGATAAAGTTTTTAATTAATACTATACACGTTATAGTGTAGAGTGATAGTGTGTTGATATAAGAGATCATCAAGAGAAACTCGGAGATATATTGTCAATTATTGCGTACGCTAGGACAACTGAGGAGAATTTAGTGTTATTTGCTTCTTTTGTCAACGACGAGGCACAATTTAGACCAAAAAAAAAACAAGTGAGAAAATATTATGTTATTATTTGGTGGAAAAACTGTTTAATAAACTTGTGGGAACTTTCGTCAACATGGTTGTAGTTATCGATCGTGTGAAATACAATGATAGGGCACCAGCCATTATTATCGCCCCTGGGAGGGGGGGGGGGGAGGTATCACATGGTTTTCAGGGGGAACGGAGTGGAGGTCAGTCGTTGTCATCAAAGTATGAAGGGGGGGGGCTTTAGAAAATTGACTGCCAGTGAGGGGGTGGATCAGGTAAAGCAAAATCCTCGAACCCCCACCCCCCCCCTCCACCAGGGTGGTAAATCATGTCCTGTCCCTTTCTGTTTTATTTTGGACAGTACTTCTTGCCTCTATCGAGTGGACTTCAATGAAATGAGGGAGAGGGGCTTTTTCCACTTATCCAAAATCTCTCCTTTGTACCGCGAAATTCACCTTTTCTCAGTACTCACTCTCCCTGACATTCTTCTAGTGTTTTCCCAAAGTATTAAATTGAACCCCCCTCCCTACAGTTAGCTCTTCGTGATTATTTTCGAACACACTTTTTTAACACAAAAGGTCTGCAATGCGTACTTATGTGGCTCAAATGTACCTTTGATGGGCTCCTGACTATAGTCGCGGCTAATCACGTGAGACTGTGAAAGAGGATATATTAAAACAGAGAAAATACAAATCATGCTAAAAATTTTAACACTTCTTCAATCGTCAGCAGTTGAGGGGAACATTTCTGTCCAATAGAGTAGATTGACGCAAATAAGGTGGCAAAGTTCTGAACTAAGCGACTCAGACAAAGAAACAGAATAGACAGAACTTTTTAGACGACAGGAAAAAAGTATTTCTTTTTTCCTGTTGGAGAGAAACATATACAACGCACAAACGATATTTGTACATTTGTCTTCTTAAGGGAACGAATCTCACCACTTTTTCTAGCTTTCCTTACAATGTCTGTAGATCTCCACGTCGCGTGAATAATGCTATTTCGCTAATGAGTCCAACAAGTCAAAAATGTCTGTCGAGTTTCAAGAATTCTATGCGAAGGAAATGGAAATCTGTCTTCCTGGAGTTTTAGCAACATTTATTTATCTTCTGGACTCAGGAATATTCGAGGGCCCTGGCATAGCCGATGACAGGATTACATGGTGGGCGAAGAACAATGGGTAATCCTGCGTAGGGGTACCAATATTCGAAGGATACCAAAGCGTTACACCATTTGGCCGTGGGAGGTCTGGGTAATACATTACGTTTCCGTATTTCAGTCAGATTCATCGCCACAGTTATGGTACAGGTGGGAGGTTAGCTGCGAGTCATGGAAATATTACAATATAAACATGATATATATGCGTGCGTTATGGATATCATCATTATGTTTTTTTAGGATTATTTTTGTCTCCTTCGAGATTCATATGATATTCTGACCTTATACGCGTTTTTACTGGTTCTCACTGATGATCTATTGGTTAACATTATTTTGCTTTTTTAACCATGTAAAGCTAATAGATTCCATGTTGCCACAGGTATACACAGTCATATATCATAGTTCTAGACGTCAAAACGTTATAAGTGCATTATTAAAGAAATAGAAACGCGCCGAGTGCATTGTTGAGTTATATAAGCGCGCGGGAATTTTTAAGAGCACGAGAGAAGTGCGGAGAAGTGCTGAACATTTCATAAAACTCGTTATAAATGTTTAGAGAAATGTGCGCGACGTGATTGGTCAGAATGGGTTTATTATATTTCCATAAAGCACGCGCCATATGTCACACTAGTGCACTGTTGAGATATAATGCACGCAGCCTACGTCATCGGTACGAGCGCGCACAATTTACGATACATAATGGTAATAAGACCGAGTGGAGTCCAATTCGGTCAGTAATCATACGAGTGACAAAATTTGAGAAAGAAACTAGACATCGGTTATGCGTTTTCATTTTAAAGAAAAGCAACAACAACAGTTAACTCGGCGGAATGCGGGACAACAGCGTGCGCGCATGACGCGTTCTATCCACTTACACAGGCATGACGTGTTAACTGTCCTATTACACTATCCGGCAATTACAAGCATGACGCTCATACTGTCCTATCAGTGCTCAAATCGGGCTGTTGATGATCAATCACGTTCGAGAATTTTGTTATGGTTTTGATTAGTTTTATAAAAGAAATAAAAACTTGTTCCTCGAGCATTGTTGAATTATATAAGCACTTGGGGATTTTTAAGAACACTCGAGAAGTTTGAGAATCACTTACCTTCGGCTCGTACTTCTTCGCACTTCTCTCGTGTTCTTAAAAATTCCCGCGTGCTTATATAACTCAACAATGCACTCGCCTTTTTTCATTTCTTTAACACTCTCAGCTGCACTTCGTGTGCCAACATTTTGTTCTTACCACATTTTGATCTGGGGTCTGTTCTATCGACCAGACGCATGGAACAGTAACAGATGTTCAAGGCGAATTATGTTCAGAAAACATACAATTTCTATCTACACCATTTCAAAGAAAATATGTCATTATAAAACTCCCATTTCAGATTTCAACGAGTATCCTAACCGTTTGAAGATGTTGTCGAATGTGTGAGACGACTAAGCCATCTTGCTTATCAGCCTGGCCTCGGTTGTTCAAAGGTTAGATAATGTTATCCACTAGATAACCTCTAAACGATGGTTAACGCTATATGCTTTGCTATCACTTATTGACCGGATAGCGATTTATCCGCTGGATAGTTTTATTCGACCTTTATAAAACTGGGCAGTGACCGCTTACTCGTGACGAAACAAAATTTCGACCCTCTTTTTTCCGTCTCTTTAGGATCTCTTTTAGCGATGTAGAACTACACAAAGAGGCATTTTTGTCGAAGATATTGGCTTAATTTTCGCAATAACCAAGGCTGTGGTTACGGCCAGGTTTTCAAAATGGCAGCGTCCAGAGTAGAAGTTTTAGAACACTCAAGTCAAGTTGCTTCTTTTAGTTTACGTGTAAAATAATGATTATGTGGTTTCTGGACTAACGGGCCATGCAATGGACATAAACCTAAAATAATGTACAAAAATGTCTTAGTCGGAAGAACGGTGTAATGCGTCCTATATGGTACCAGGAATAATACTGTCATGCTTTGATTTGTGGTCAAGTCACACTTGAGCAAATTTTATCAACTTTGTTGGATGCCAACAATGTTCACAAAATGTGGGTTTTATACGACACAGTGACGAATTAAAGCGTGAAAGCAAAAGCTCGCAGTACAAAGGTCAGAGAAGTATACTCTCTCTGTTATATATTCACGACAACGTCATGAGACCCATCCTGGTCTGATCCCAGAGCCGTTTTACTTGAGGGTCAAGCGTGTGAACCCTTTGGTTACCCCGTTTCCCCCATATCTTAGGTCTGCAAGAATGTTGGATGAACTTTCTCTTGTCTAGGGGTGGAGAAAGTTGATTTGATGGAAACGAGTTATGTGCGCTAGGGCCTGATCAGCAGTTGTTCTCCTGCCAATAGTTGCTTCATATGCATTTATTTGGAACCGAGATCATATAAAGCCTTAATATTTGTGAAAGTTAACGTGTTTATGTAAACAACTAATCCAAAACAGATTTCCGATTCTACCACGTTTTCGCCCCGAAATTAGAATTCAAATTTTCCGTTTCGGCTGCGTCCAATCAATGTGACCGCGTTCTTAGGGCCTGGTAACTAGTGTCATTGTTTCGGGTAATGTTTACGTTCAGAACTCCAACATTATTTGATTGAATGTCCTTCGTTTGGGTATTTTCTTTTTGTTAGCGATTGAACAAGATACCAAAGACGAACTTGCAAAGGATCAAAAGGATGTATCCACGATTTGCGAAAAAATGTTAAAATTTCAAAACCCTGTAAGCAATATCACACGTTATAGAGACACTTATATAGATCACCTCTTTAATCTAATTTGAATATTCTTTTCTGAATTTGGAAATATCATACTGAGTATTGTCCCCTATTGATCGAGGATTTGACGGATTTGACGAGGATTTGACGAACTTGCGTAAACATGTTTCTATTTACATGGCAGCGTTGGGCCGGTTTTTTCTGTGATCCTGATTGGTTTAAATTGATTGCCATGATCAGATGATAGAGTTCATTTAAAGATAGACACCATCAAACGATATGGCCCGTCTAGTAGGAAATACCTGAATAAATACGCGTCGGTCTAAAATGAGTAACATCGGTAAACTTTGTTCTAAAATAGTCCTTTAATTTGTGGGGGTAAATGTTTGCGATATTTTAACAGGGGTGTGTTAAAAAAGAAAATTAAAAAAAAAAAAAACGTATTGGTGATGTTACCAAGGACAATTGGAATGATTCCTCGTTTGTTATGTGAGCTATTTCTCTGTATTGCCTCCCTCCTCTATTGGCTTTCTCTAATCAGCGACAACTTCCCCCTCAAAATACGCCAGGAATGTAGACGTGTGACATCGATGTAGTCGCCTTTAAGGGTCAGTTTGGGTTCTAACTTAAATATCATGAATAAGTTCTTTTCTCAATACCAAACCCCATCTTTCATTTGAAAATTATGTTCTCTCAAGCATGGGAAACAAATGTTATGAAGAGTTAGCGAGCCAGAATGGATGGAAAAGAATACTCCAGTTCCGAAGGTGTGTCTCGAAGCCAATCATGTTCCATAACTATCAATCCATCGTGTACGAGCCAATCAGAATGTCGCTCCACCCGCGACTCGGTTCTCTGTGCGTTGGATGACTGTAATGTTTGTAAATTAGTGTCGTGTGAGGTGTTCTGTGGACGTAATATTTGGAAGCTGTTTCCAAATATTGAGAAATGGCGGGTACTTCTTACACGGCTTCACTTCGAGGAGGTGGCCCGTGGGGTTTTCGACTGCAAGGTGGCAAAGATTTTGGCAGTCCTTTGGCGATTTCGAAGGTATCACTCGATGTAGTTTTCTAATTCATAGGGTAGTTCGAATGACTGGGGTGCAATGTAATTGTGTGTTTAGCTAAACTTGACTGATTTGCACGCGATTTCGACGCTCTTCTTTATAGGTGACACCAGGTTCTAAAGCCGATCTTGTTGGAATAAAATCAGGGGATTATATTCGCGAGGTAAATGGTGACACCACGGAGAACATGAGTCATTTCGAAGCTCAGGATTGTGTCAGGAGGGCTGGGCAGAATCTCGACTTACTGCTTGAAAGGTAAGATAATATGCCAAACTGAATGAATTTCCCACAGCTTTAATAGCTTTCAGGTCTACGTAAAATTATGACCGGCTTTTAGCTCTGAAATATGCGTTCTTCAAATTGCGGTATATCGAGTGTTCTGCGGTGAAATGAACAACCTTCCATAATTTCGTGTCGTTTGTCTATTTGGATAAATTCACACCAGGAGACAATAAAAAGAACTTATTTGCATATACTTGGCGAGTAACAAACGCTTTCCATGGAGGAGAAACATTTCCTCTTCGTGATGACCATAGATGGAAATATTCCTTCAGAACAGTTACGTTGGGGAAAAGGAATTGGCTAGTGAAATGAGCAACAATTCTTGTGGGTGTAATGTAATTCGATCGTGATGAAGCTCTCCGCAGATAGTGGACGCCAAGGTTGACTGTTGATTAAAGATTCTTGAAAATGTTTGCCAAACTAACGTCTTTGTTCGTTCTGAACATCTATCTCTCCGGGGCTGTTGGTAAAAAGCTCTCGAGTGATTATTTTCGCTTGTTGTTCTTTGTAAAAGCAGTGTACGATCAATCGAGGAGAATGTGATAGAAAGTGATATACAGTATAAAGCACTTTTTGTTGCAGTTTCTCGCGAACATTTTCAAAACACATTGATTTTCCTGCACTCCAGAATTTGCTGCACCCGACAGATTCAAAGCGAGGTGTATGTTAAAATCAGTGAATAACTTTTTCAGTGGGCAGTACTTGTTTATTATAAATACAAAAGTTCATGTAAATTTTATTGTGCCTCGATTAGTAAGATTTTGGCAGAGTTCGATCCGATTAAATCTGACTTTGCAGAGTCTATTTTAGTATGTTCGAAAGGTTTTTTAGCGTTTTATAAACAATCTTTGGTAGTCTTTGACGATTGATTATCCTGTAACTGTCAGCGGGTAATTCTTCGGCAAAAATTGCCGGTTCGAATGTGAAGATTAATTTTATCTCATGAATATCTTCGATTAGTGATTCTAGAACATGTCTATTCCTTGTTTGGTATTCTCGTGTCAAAAGAATGTGATATTTTGAGAAGACCTAAACAATGATGTGAAATGTGTTCTAAAAATACTTTTGTTTCTTAGAGAAACATGTAACAATTTATTACATGAGCAAATTTCATTTCGCCGCAGGAACCTTATCTCTTTGTTAATTTATGTGAGTGAGTCATCCATAGATAAAATCCCTTTGTTTTAAATCTTGAGTTCTTCTGAAGAATTGGAAAATTGTATTGAAAATCAGGAATTACGTTGTCATATTTAGATGTCTTGGTTTGAAGCAAGAAATAAATGTTGGTTCAACACCTAATCTTTTTACTAAGAAATACAACTTTTTTACTAAGAAACACAAGCTTTCTTTATTATTTATAATTAGTACAGACTAATAATAGATTAAGTTACCTGATGATGAGCCACATTTGGTTGGATAGCTTCCAAGCCTTGACTGGTTTGCCTTGCACATGAAATGACTCGTGTGAATGTCTCTTTTATGCATTACCCAAGAAAGTGAGTTGGCTTGTGATGCTTTTTCATATCCTGCATAGCTTGCAATCCTATCAGCACTGTAGAGGTTTGTGCGGGCCTAGCGATGAGTGTTAAAACTGCATCTGGAAAGAAAAATGCCCACCTATGAGAAAGGCGGTTTGTCACCCTCTTTGACAGCTTCTTAGTAATTCTATCAATACAAGTGAGCATAACTGATGGTTGGTAATATGAAACTGGTTGCTTTGTTAACATTCATGTAAAGTATATTGAAACAAACTTATGGAGGCAGTTAGTGGAAATTAATGGTGGTTTGTGGAAACACCTCTGAAAGGGCCTCTAAGTATATGGGAAACTTCTGAAAAATATAATGTATACTGGGTCATGAGTCAAGCTCGAGCCCAAGTCAAGTTCAAGTCACGAGTCAAGTTTCAGTCAACTTCAATTTTTCCCTTTTTTTTTGCTTTTAATCTTCTTGTTTTCTGTTTAGCTTTGTTTTGATTTCTCTGTCAAAATGATGTATCAAGGAAACAAGAACACCTTGTTTCACACTTAAATTGTTTTTGTGGCCATTTGTAAGGGTTGATTCTGTACTGTTTCACAGCAGTGTTCAAAGAAGTAAACATTCCAAGGTATCGACAAGTTTTCCCCAAGGATTCCAATTTCTTTTGATTACATACCTAAGACAGAAGTTCTATTTCAATGACAAACTGTCTTAACTGACTCAGAGTATTTAAAAAAAAAAACCTGGTACTGATTTCTTGCACTCGACTGCCATCTTGCATCCACTGGGATCCCATACATGTGGAAGAGTAACACTTCAAGTTATCTCATTTTCTCCTTGGCCAAAAGTTTGGAAAAAGTTATTATTCCTCTGGAAAATGTTTGTTTGATTTATAAGTTTCCCTTGTTAAAAAGTTTTGAAGCATCACCAAGTTTTGGAGACATTGTTACAGGATGTGTGGAATATCTAAAGCATGATATACATTGTGTTGTATGTATGAAGAAGAAATTGATAATTAACAAGACAAATTTTTTTCTTAGTTAGAGCATCAGTTGTGGTTATTACAAGGGTTTTATGTGTCTTAATGAACAATAACAGCCTTTTAAATGTTTTGTAAATTTTGCGACAATTCTGTAACACTTAAAAGGTCTGAGAGCACTTAGCAACAATTTAGAATGCAGAAATTCTTGTCTGTGGTAAAATTGATACAGAGGAAATAAGCTGCTTCACCTGAAGTAAAAGGTGAACAACTTCATATTTTGCCAAGAGGGGAAAAATTGAAGTTACTCCTGACTCAAACTAGACTCACTCTTTCACTCTTGAAATGTATAGAAAAGTATGAAGAATGTTGAGATGTAATAGGAATGCAAGAAATACTGCAAAAAGATATCAATAATTTCCTAATTAGAGACTGATCTCAGCACCAGAGTTAAAAGTAATGTTTTCTATCCTGTGTTTGTCAGGAAAGAGGGGACTAAAACAGTTACAGTGACAGAAACTGTACACTCTGCAAAGGTGGATCACAAATTTAATGCAAGGGCAAAACCCTTTGGTGCATCATCACCTCCAACTCAGACCCCGCAGCCATCAGTTCCAGTTGCTGTCCACTCATCTCCAGCAGGTAACACATCCTGGCAGCCGCCAACATTCCAGGCTCAACGTGCTCCTGTTGCAAAAACTGGACCAGCAGGATTGTCAGGTCCCCCAACTCCTCCACCGCCCCCAAATCCAGCTACTTATGCCAGGTGATGATGGTGTAATTTTGACCACAATGTGTACAAAGGAGAATCCAAACCTCAGCCAGTTCTTTGTCTGATTTTTTGAGTCAGATGCTCTGTTATTGGAGCAACAGAGAACCTTTTTGGTAATCTTTGGTTAGTATTGGCAAAGAAATCAGGTACACCAAATCAAATTTTCTATTAATTTTGTGGTCGGACTTTTTGTTTTAGAGGAAGCGCTGACCACCCAGACAGTGGAGTTTCAAGACCAAGCTATGATGACAGAGATCTTGCTCAACATTTTAAACTTGATATCAGTGATGATGGAGATGGTGAGAGAATGATTTCTTATGATACATAAGTAGCAACAGAGTATTGACCTCTAAGAGTGACCAGCATCTAATTTCTCTGTACAATATCACCCCAAGAATCAAAATAGTGAAGGAAATGATAATTGACTAAAAAGCTCTTGATTGTTAAACAAATTCTCATAGTCAACACCTTAGGAAATGTGTAGAGACCATTGTAGAGAATAGGCATGGATGTGAGGATGTGAAGGGGGCAGTGTGGAATTGTGCGTCAGGGACTCCTTACTAAGAGACGTGGGAATCTATGAACACTTTTATTTGATGCTGATAGGTCAGTTGTGTGCCAATTAAGCCCAATAAAGTTCATGACGTGCAAATATCAAACCTAAAATAGAATTATTTTTGTTTTGTTTTCTCATGTCTAATAGGCAAATTTACCTGTAAATTTCAAAAGATCTCTACGAGTCTTTTGGCAGGGACAAAATGCTATGTCAAAAAAGCCAGAAGGTTTCTTTTTTTAACAGAGAAACAACCATTTAGTGACAAGTACCAAAAGCTCTTTTTGTTAACATGTTGTTGTTTTTCCAATCAGTGGGCTTTGCTGATGAGCCACCAACTTGGGGTCATCCGCCAGATCCCAAAGTCCAGTCCAAGTCTTTTAAGAGACTTCAGAAACATCTGCAGGAAGCAGATGAGGATGGTATGTATAAAGTGCTTGAATTCTTCATATTACCTTTAAATTCAAAAGTGCCACCCTCTCAAGCAAGAGTGAGGCCAGGCTCTCCTACAGTTATTTGAATTGATCTATTATTGAAGCAACTTTTCTTGATTAATAAAAGTTATCTTAGGTTTGCATTGGGTTTATACTGCTTTGCTCTATTATTGGTTGGGAGAAATAATGCACCCTCTCAACCAATTAGAAGCAAAAGTGAAATCAATCATGACTGGGGTGCTCCCCTTTTTTCAGTACTTGGAACAGTTTTCTGGTTGTTATCTTGAATTTTCATGGCTCATCTTATTTTCCTTTGCTCTGATTGGCCATCATGACTTCTTTGGTTTTGGTCATAAACCGCTGAAAGTGCTCTGGCTTTCTATTACATGTATTTAAGCCTGGGCCTGCTTTGGTTTTGAACAAAGACTTAAAGCCGGTATACATAAGTTAGCAGTGATGCAAAATCTGTTTACTGTTTTTGTTCCTTTTGACAGATTTACCTCCACCTCCCCCTGAGGCTTATAATGAACCTGAGGAGGATGCAGATAAGCAAGTGCAATCAAGAACTTTTAAAATGCTTCAGGATGCTGTGGAAGGAGGAGGTTGATATGATATTTTTTCTGTCTAATTTACATGGAAACTTTTTGATACATAGAGTCACAAATGAATCAAACAAAACTAGAGCAGTGCATTTGTGCCTGCTGATGATAACAAATAAAGTACTTATTCACACAGGTGAACTGCAAATTGCAGAAAAAAAATTATTTGATTTTATTGACTGATTTGATTTTGTGAATTGGTCACTGCAAAAATATTATAAAGGATGATGTTTTGAGGGATAGACCTTGGTCAGTGTGAAAATCAATTTTTTCCAATGAAGGACTAACAATAAACTTGTCAGCTTTAGAATTTCCTTACAATATAGCCAACTAACATTGTCAACTCAGTTGATCAAACCAAATTTCTAGTAATACTGACCACTAACTTTTCTTTTCTTTAGAAACTTACCACCTTTTATAGATGTACAGAAAAAAAAGCTTGTAGAACTTAAAGTTTCTCTTGTTTCTTTATCTGCTATTTCTTCAACTGCAGTGCAATTGTAACAATCTCAGTTCTGCATTTGTTCAGTTGAGTGTTAGTAAAACATGGTAGATTTTTGGTTGTTCTTCACTGCAGATCTGAACAAGGTCATTAAAAAACGATTCAACCAAAGGCTGGTGATAAGATTAAATTTCAATCATTGACATGCCCCCAACAATACTCCCAACTAATACAGTACATCAATATTTAGAGATGACTTTAAGGCTTTCACTAAAAAATTAAAGTTTTCTCAAGATATCTTCATCTCCTAGTCTCTAGAAAGACTTAAATGTGCAACCTATAAGGCTGGAAAAAAATGTTGAATTGTGTTCTAGTGTTGATTTATTAGGAGAGGGCAATTGATGTATTACATGTACATGTATTTTTGTTTTCATGCAATTTGTGAAAATAACTGGTGTGGCTAATTATCCTCAGAGGAAGAGGAAACTCTTAACCCATAACTTCTTAACTTCAGTATGCACATTCCCCATACTGCTCTCTATATATTTCTTAAGATGCTGACGAGGAGCATTAGTTTAACAGTCAAGAGTTTCTCTGCTTGGTGATCATTTCCTTTTTTCAAGTGACCTTCATGTGTGATTCAGGGGTGATATTATAGGGAGAAATTAGATTCTAGTGACTCTTAGGGGTCAAAGGGTTAATGATATTACCAAGTGTTTAATCCTGTTATGCCCATCACTATGAATGCCTTTGTTTGAAATTTAATTCAAGACGGATGTGCTATGTTGTCAGTGAAGCCATACCAGAAAACCTGAAAAGTCATCACATTTAATCTTATACTCCTAAAAGACAATTTTTGGGATAAGATTACTTCTTTTTATACAAGTTGTTCTTTTATATTTTGTCATGTTCAGCTGAGTTCAGTGAACCTTTTTATCAAATTTCCTGTGATATCTTCTTTCTAGTATATGTTACCTTTAATTTATTATCTGTGGCAAAGGGTTTTGAGAGAAGTAACATCTTGAAATGAAGGATATAAATATTTTTTGAGTGTTAAACAACTTCTTTTTATAGATGCTCCAGGGAGTGTCTTTGACAGGCAGAAGGCAGATCGCTCTAAGCCTTCCAATACTCCGCTACCCAAAATGTACAGACCCAATCCACCCGTTATCAAACCTGCTCGGGATATGCCGGTGGCTCCACCTGCGCCAGTCATGGCCAGGCCAGGCCAGCCTGCCCCTGTTGCATTACCAGGGATGGTTCAGATGAACCAGCCGTCTGAGCCAGTGCGGCATCCAACACAGAAACTACCGTCATCTGCCTCTCCTGCGGCATTGTCTCCTACATCATCCCCTGGGCAGCCTGAATGGAAGAGGACACCTTCAAAGCCCCCTTCTGCACACTCCGTAGAGGAGACCAGAACTCCTTTTTGTGATGCTTGTGGAGAGGAAGTTTTGTAAGTTTTTTGTGGCTAAGATAATTCAGACAAGCCTCTAAAAGTTTTCTGTGGAGGAGTTTATTTCAATGCAGTGCCTGAAGTTTGTAACAATTGGGTCATTCTGTTGATGAATTGAATGGAAAACTAAAACCAGATATGATTGGTTCAACATGTTTTGCTGTGCATGATTATTCTTACTTTGATTTCTGATTGGGCCTGATTGGGATATTCCTCTGTTTGTGGGATGTATAGACATGGTTCCACAGCTCAGGAAAAAGTCAGGAAAGAATAAATTTAAGTTGATTTGCGAATGGAATCACAAATTTTCCTTTTCTTCTATTTTCAGTGTTTTCAAACTTTTCAAATTCTTTGATGTAAATGATGTAAATCGGATTCTTTTTCCATGGTACCACAAGGAAAATTTTCAATTGATGTTCATTGTTTTATTTGGCTGTAGAGTATGGCCGTAGAGTATGGCTGTAAGGGGAGGTTCAAGGCCTAGATTAGGATTTGTTTGATATGTAATTGTTAATTCAGGTTAGGGAAACTTTACGTTTGTCATGATAAAGTCAGGGAAAAGTCGAGGAATTCCAAAAACTTATGACTGTGGCAACCATGATAGAGTTATTATTCAGATGTTGTAAGTCAAAGGAATCATCACATATAAGGGAGAGAACTGAAAACAACCTTACAACCTTGTAACCTTGCTGCAAGTGTTTCACTTGGCCCTTCAGTTCTAGTTGTCTGACATCACTAATGTTTTTTGTTCTTTTGTTGTAAAATAGTGGACCTTTTGTGAGTGCAATTGGTAAGGCATGGCATCCACATCACTTTGTATGTGATGGATGTGGTGAATCATTACAGAACCAGGGCTTTATTGAGGAGGGTGGAAAACTGTACTGTGAGAAGGACTTTAATAAGTACTTTGCTCCTCATTGTGAAACTTGTAAGCAGCCTATAGTTGGGGTGAGTACATCATTTTGGTTATTTACATGTATGCGTTTGTAGGTAATGATGATAAGATATAGCTATAAAGATTATTGTTATTCATAGGTCTTATTTACCAGTTAAAAGAAAGATCATTGGCAAAAATGTTAGGGGTAATTCAAAAGCAGTTTTCTTTAGGCAATTTATTAGGATTTGATAAAAACAAATTATCTATTAGTTGGAAAGTAATGAGTAGCAATGCTTGATTGAAATAGTTTGAGGGATTTCTTCATCTTAGTATTTTTTATCTGTTTGAAAAACACAGGTTTCAGTTTAATCCTTTTCCTTTTCCACCGATTATCTTTCTTGAAACTGGTTAATCAGACCTACATGTAGTGTACGTATCTTGAAGGCTCAAAATTTTAGGAACAGAGGTCCTGTTTTCAGCCCTTATTGAGTCTTTGTGTTGTGTGCTTGGGAAAGACACTTTACTTTCACATTGCTCTTTCAACCAAGGGTAAACTTGGTAAACAGCAAACTGTTCAGGAGGCCTGATGATTTGCTGATAGGTAACCTGCAATGGGGTAACATCCCTCTGTAGAGGAGCAATCTGCCTTGAGAAGTAGAGTGACTTTGGAAGGATGCATCACTCATGGAAGGGAAAGAAATGAATAGACAAAGTTTACATTTATTTAGTTATTCTGTGAGAGAGAAATCTGCCAGTTATGTCAGAGAATTTGTGCACCCTTCCTAAAAAGTTCATCATGCACACAAATTAAGGTGTCAAAACTTAACTCAAATCAATAGTTACTATGTATTGTGTTATGTAAGAGTGCTCCCCAGACAGAAAAAATGATTGAAATGCTATTGATGATAGAATTTTTCCATTGTTTATAAAAGGAAATAGGCATTAAGAGTGAGTCTCTTTCTCTTAAAGGGAAGTGCTTTTAGTAAGTTGTGTGATATGTTCATGGGGTTATTTATGTTTAACAATTAGTCTAAGAATTGGTGTGTTGCTACTGCAAGGTAAGTTTAACAGGAGAACACACATTTTCAACTGGAAATAACAATTAGATGTTGCATATATTTTTATCAGAATTGTGGTCTTAATTTACTCCTCTTAAACTTTGTCTGAAGTATGTTTTTTTGGATGGAACTTACATCAGACTTTGAAACGGTCAGTAAAGTAGTTCTCTGACTACTGACAAGTGTTCTGTGGTAACTTAGAATGCCAATGTTTCTGTATGCTTTGAGACATGCTCAGAACCTTAGGAAAAATTCAGAATCCTGTGGAGCATTTTTCATAACTATATGGAAATCCTCACCCTTTTGCACACTAAAAGAAGGAGTTAACAGTTGTAGACTGTCATTTCTGATTCTGCCTTGTCCATAAATAAACATGTGTCTCCCAAGTTTGGCCGAGAGATATCGATTGAAAGAATGCTGTGAAAGTTTCTCCCTTCTTGGTCCTTCAAATTTTGAAATGGAATGTCATCAAGCACAGAATTGAAAAAAAGAAAATGGTTTGAATCTAGATTTGTAAATTTGTTCCTTAGCCTATAAAGCACATTACACATTTATCACTTATCTTAGTGTCTGTATATTACTGAACATAAGCCATTTTTTCTCGTAAATAATATATATTGTGCACTTTACATTGAGAGAATTTGCAATTTGGCTATAGCTCAAAGAGATTGAGGTTTACGTGTTTGGGTTTGAATTTTTAGTTGAATTAATTGATTATAAAAAAATCTAATGTTTTACATTCAAATTCAAAATGATAGAATGAATAGTTTTCCTTGTTTGTAAAACAAAAAAAAAATTTTTCTAAAAGCATTCCTAACTCTTCAAGAAAGTTAATTTTGTTATGGCCATGAAATAAATTATATTTTTAGTTTTGCACTTGTCCCACTGAAGCCTAAGTGTTGTCTTAAAATTACTGTTACAGTCACGTGACTGGCACGGGCAATTGTAAAGTACCTCTAAAGGTAGTGATTTCACGGAAACAAATATGCAAAAATTCGAAAGAGGGGAATTCCTGTTTTTCATAAAATTTTAAACTGAGTTTTTTGAGTGACTGTGCGAAGCTCTGGTTAAGTACTTAAAAATTTTGGACTTGTCAGAAGTTTAGTTAGACAGTGATTTTTTGCACGCGGTGTCTTCATGTTTAAGACAGACATTTACATGTAAAAATAGGAAGGGAAGCGGTATATGTAGAAAAGAAGCGAAATTACTAAATAATCTGATAAAAGAATGCGGCACGCCGACAACCGAAACTAAGCAAACTTTTGCACTGTCTCTACCAAAATGGTCGATCTGGTGTGTGTAAATTTATTGCTTTAGCCAGCGGTTCAGTTTTTCTTTTCACACCGGCCTTGCTTTTAGAATTGATTGACAGTAAACTAGCGTGTAGTTACAACCCTTCACTGGCCTTAAGGAAACCCACTTCGATCACATTAAAGTGGAATGGAGTTGCCTGAATTTCTCTGACTGGGAAGGAGATGATACTACGAGAGGAACAGTGAACAGACCGCTACTTTGGTTGTGTTACAAAAATACCCCTTTTAACGTGACCTATGAGATTCATCTGTTTGCTCTCGAGGAGGAAAAGTGGAGGATAGACTGACCATCTCTCGTGCTTGGAACAATAAGAACTGCCGGCTATTTCAAGGCTTGTACATCACGTGAGAGTCACATGGCAAGAGGTTTTGAAATGTCTACTTGGTGTACGAAATTTCTAGTTGTATCGAGGGAAAGGAGCCATGCGCACTGCCTTATGTAAAAGCCCAACTTTTCAAGACGTAGCTAATCCAAGCAAAAGCTGTGCCACACCATTGTATAAACTTCTATTTTCACTGCTATAACAAACTGTTAGTAGAAAGCACTTAGAGATAGCATAGTTCAGTGATCTCTCATAGTAATTCTTTATAACCATGCACGTAACTCGTTGCATTTTAAATACTTTCCATTACCACAAATAACTGCCATAGTAAACACGCTAAACTTCTTTCCTCGAAGGTAGATCAGTAACGTCTTTGTGGAGCCGTTTTTGGGTGACGTTTGTCTCTGCGTGTTTTCCTCTCGAAAAAAAAAACCAACTTTAAAAAACAAAAAAAAAAATTTGGGAAACCGTTCACATCGTCATCCGAACGGGATTTGTACTGAATGAGAGCGAGTGAGGGTCTCAAGTAACAGTGTAACGAGGGTAATGCTTTAAATGCTGTGTAACAACTTCAAGCACTTAAATCAAAAAGAAACAACTTTTTACAACTAAGTAACCTGCTGCTCACCTGCACTGCACTGTTTTGTCGAAAAAAAAATTCAATAAGATTCGTTGTTCTTTCATGTTCAAGTTCTTTCATGGATTGCTCGGCCAGACTTCGGAGTGAAAATTGATCATTTCGTAGTCATTCTAACATTTGACGTAGGTCTTTGTGACGCGATGTATTTATTTTCCTAAATTTGCAGCCAAAGAGTCTGCATTCATGCCCACCAGCGGTGCCTCCACCGTCAAGTGCAATGCTTAAGGCAATACGCGAGGGTTCCATGAATTCCAAAAATCCTACAGAAGTCGCCGCAAAAGCGAAAAACAAAAGATTTAACAGTGCGTTAACTTTAAAGAAAGAACCAGAGGAAAACCAGGCTGAATGGATGAATGGCCATCAGTCCAATTATCCTTCATCCGGATATGGAATAAGCTATCTTCAGAAAAGAACCTCGTTTGAGAGTAAGAACAATTTGCCGGCTTCCTCGGGAGTTTCAAATGCAGCCAGGGTTGGAACTTCAGACAATACTCGCGTAGAACCTGGGGTGGGGTCCATACGGGAGAAAGTTGTGTCCTTAAAGGAGGCTGTTCGTAGCGCTACTGAACGAGAAGCCAAAGCCAAAGAAGAAATACCTCCCGCTGTAAAACGCTTTAAAGAAGCGAAAATTTTACTGGCAAAACTCGAGCGCAAGAGATTCATAGCCGAGGATAAGGTAGCTAAGCTAGAAGATCGTATTCAGGATCAACAAAGAAGATTAGATAGTAAATACAGATCTCTGAATGAGAACTGGCAGGTAAACCATAAGATCGAGCGCCAGAAATCAGACGACTTGAGGAACATTAGAAACATCGAGTATGAACTGACGGAGGTGAAAGCAGCAAGGGAGGCTTCTATGCTGCGCGCTCGCGAGGCGTCGCGCCGCGCCGTTGTCATCCAGTCCGCGCTTCAAAACGCGGAAGACCGAAAGCGCGAGCTTTACTCGCGCAAACGCACCTTGCAGGACATGTTGGAAATGTACCGCAAGCGAATGAAAGATCTGAAGAACACGTACCAAGAGAAAGGCGCCACTGTAGAAAACAAATTCCTACAGATGAATCTGATGGAGGATTACATAGCAGATAGCAACGAACGCTTTGGTCGGGCAGAGAGAAGGCTGCTACCTCTGAAGATCTACATCAATCAACTACATGATTCCATCGACCAGGCGAGAAACGAAACCCGCCATGCAAGTTACCTTCTGGCCAACTGTCAACAGCGGCTGAAAGGACGAAAATACACTTACTATCCGTTTGATAAATAACGTTCCAATCGAGCGAGTGTTCGTCTGTAGAACAAACTAGCTTTAAGAAAAAAACGATACAAGCGGAGTAGAGTTCCTTTGTGGTTGTTGCTTCTGTCTCTGGTATTGCTGAAGTGACTATTGCGCCTAGTTTTTCAGAGATTTTTTCTTTCTCATGTTTAGTCCCCTGTAGTAAGCATTTGAAAGCACTGTAGTTACGTTGATTTAGTGGTTGAAGATGCACCGTGGTTGAGAACGAAAGTAGTAAGGGATGTTGTGCTTGTTTCTTCGGTTTCTAGTCTCGTACTTTGGGGCCGAACTAGAGGCATCCCACTGTTGTGTTCTGCAGTCTCCTAACCCTAACTGTTCAACCGAGGAGGGGTAAGGGGAACAGAGCGCAATTTCCAAGGCCCAGTTAGCTTGACCTGTAATCATCAAAGTGGGTTAAGGTTGCTGACGGGAGTATCATTTGGTGCCTTCATTTTTTATACATGGAGAGTGTTCTTACAAAAATTGTAAGGCAGCGTAGAAATTCTTATTAACACTGGTTTGCTGTGCTAGCGATCTGAACAGACGCGTTGGTTCCAGCACAAGTCATACGAGTCGTATTTAGTTAGTAGAGTGGAAGTTACTTTTAATCATTATTTTCTTTGAAGTGAACTGATGAATTAGTGTCTATCCTATGGTGGCTACTCAAAATTCGTAGAATCCATCGAATCTTTCGAGTCTAACGTAGAAAGTAAAAACGTACCTCATTCTTTTATACTTACATAAATAGTTTTAGAAACGCTTGTTTGTTTTGTACAGTATGGAAGAGTTTGAAAAACATTAAGTTCTGGTGTAGTGTGTATGAATATATACAAAGTGTAGGTTCATGTTGATCAAAGGCAGTGCTATTTTTGTACTCATGTGTAGGCAGACCTTATTCGGAAAGCTAGAGATCTAAATGGAGGCAGAAAGGTTATTTTTCTCCCGTTAATTTGCCTGCTTATGATAACACACTCCTTAATTGCTCAACAGGAGTATATTGTTGATGCCAGTAAGATACACACTTTTCTAAGAAAAAACGTATTTTCAAACACAAGGAATAATATATTTTTTAAAGTAATTATATTTACTTAACAAGATATTTATTTTATAGTTTTGAAATTAACTTTCTGATGTTTTTTTTTAAGTTCATCTCCTGAATTTAGTCATTAAATTTAGCTTTTCGAAATAACTCGGTGCCTAAGATATTGTGCAGTTGACTTAATGCGGTGGTGGCAGTTCTTCGGTAATCAGCGTGAATAGTCGGATCATATTCGGACATCTCAGGAGGTTGGTTTAAGTCATTATTTCTAACAATTTTGGTGACGATTTTCTCACCTGTGGTCCTGAATAGCAACAGCAGCAATTTTCCGATTTTTTCAGTCGTTGGAACAGGGATGACTAAGGATGGAGAAGATTTAAAAAGGATGTGGCCAAATGTTTTCAAAATGCACATCGATAAATAACGTTTCAATGGAGAGAAATCGAGTAAAACTTGGTCAGTAATGGATTACATTCTTCCTCTCGAGGAGGTGTCCGTCTATGTAACAGAAGACTCCTGTACTCCTACTTTACAGAAGAAAAGTAACGCGTTTGTGCGGTGCTTCATGATGCTGTTACCCTGTAATTTTCTGATGTGCTTGATGGCAATCCATAACTCAACATCGAGGCTTTGAGTACACCTTCGAACGGCACATGTATTAATATTTCTTTACCACCTTAAATCTGTGCGAAATTTAGGGTTGCTCTGGTTGCCCCTCCCCCCTACCCCCCACTGGTGTTTTTTCTTAAATTATTTTTTACAACGTTTTTGAATCAAGAAGGTCTGACTATGACACCCTTACAGACGCTAAATTGATAGTACCTACAGACAGATCTTAGAGTTTTACAGAGCTGTCGAAGCAAAAGCGACGTGTCTGAAGTACTAAGAAATTAGCTTATGTAACAGTCACGTTCGAATGAAGCCAAAGCTGAGTGACGTATCTTTTCCAATGACTTCGTTTTGACAGCCTTGTGTTCAAGCTGTGGGGAAGACATTCCATCCGGAGCACTTCATCTGCAGTCATTGCGGAAAGCAAATCGGATCCGAGGGCTTCAATGTTGATCGGGGAAAACCATATTGTGAGGACGATTATAAGAAATTGTTTTGCGTAAAATGTGCACTGTGTAGGCGGCCGATCGGTGGAGGCGAACGATGGGTAGAAGCATTGGGAGAACCGTGGCATGCTTCCTGCTTCAAGTGTCAGGTAAGCAATCATTCGGGGTTTGCCCAAGTGAAGGATGTTTAGCGCGCTTTACTCCGGGTCAAGAGGTCTGGGCTCGAGACCTGGGCGGGTCTGACAAAATGGTGGAGGGTCACTACCATTCTATCTAGGGAGAGAAGCAACACTCTTAATCACTTCAGGATAAGTTTCGTCTGGATGGTCCTCTTGCTTTAGTACAGAAAAGAATGTGCGCGGTGATCTAGTGGATGGTGTCTTAAATAAGTCTAGCCATTGTAACTGCAACAAAGTGCATATTTCACGGAGAGCTGTATCCATGCTAGAATTGGCTGCGGTTAAAACATAAATGATACAGTTTTTTTGACATTCTGCGACTAATTTGTTTTTCCTTTTTCTTCTATTCTACCACCAACAGCACCCAGGTTGCATTAAACATTTAGAAGGAAATCAATTTTATCAATATGGTGGCAAACCCTACTGCGTACTCCATGGTGCCCCATAAAACTACCCATCGATAAAACAATGAAGAATGGGTAACATTCTGTTCCAGTCTTCTACCGGTAAAACGTTATTGGTGGGGATAATTATGGCAGCTTTTGTAATTTAAGTAGACTTTGGTTTACCAGGCAGATCTATGATTGCAAAGATTACGTTTAAATAATAGATTAGATTACTTTTTTAAACTACCGCTCATTTCCAAATCAGGGGGGCCATAAAATAATCAAAAAATATGTGACGTTAGTAGGGAGTTGAAGGAAGCAACAATCAAGTTACCATTTTTTTCTCTGGGTTTTGTTGTCTTTTAGTTTTAGATCATTGTTTTTCTTTTTGGTTGGAGGATTTCTTGGTAATTCCTGTCCAAATGGATTCTTCGTGTAGTGAGCGAGCTCGCAAACTAGTTGGTTTGTGGTGTTGCTAGGTGACATGAGGTATCTGTTCTTGCGTTAGATGACGTCATGTTTGATGCAGTGAGGTCTTTCCAAATTTTCATTGGTCGGAACAATGACGTCTTTCTATTCTTTGCGTATTTTATTACATAACCCTAGGAAAGGGTAACCTGTAGTGTTGCTGCTTTCTAAACCAGAGGCTAAATGTGAAACCAATTAGATTTAGAGTTATTTAGTGGTTTTTCACGTTACTTTTTCGTGTCTGGATCATAATTGAATTTATAAGATCTTGATGAAGAACTAACGAGGTGGTATCTAAGTATTTTCCATGAAGTCACGTTCTTTCTCGGTAAGCAAGCAGACTGAGTGACAAATCGTGAGAAATCACCAAAGCGAGGCGAATTAACCTGATCATATATTATGGCTATTTTTAAATATTTAAAGAAATTTATTTTCCAGGTTTTCTTTTTCTCGTCTTTATCTTGGCCGTGGAAGTGAATTTTACGCGTGCCTTTGGGTTAGAATTTGGCTTGAGAGAATTTTTTTGCTTGTTGAATCAAGTAATTTGTAAATATGAAAGACAAGAACTGAACATCTTTGCTTTCTTCACCGGTCTTCTTGATGTAAACTGAATGGCTATCCATCTTGAAGTTATTTGGTCTGGGATTTTTGGTAATTTTGTTTGTATTATTTTAGAGTTCTAAAATTCAAAACGTTAGAGAAACGGTCTTACTATTTGGAATTAATGGAATACGTTTCACTGGTCTGAACTTGAGAGGAAACCTGCAAGGATTTGTCTTCATTTCTCAATTAGATGAAAACACGGCGACAAAGGAAATTGTCTCGGTGTTACTCCCCCTTCCCTACCCACCTTAAAAAAAATGATTTTGAGAAAGGAAAAAAAAAACGAAAAGAAAAGGATGAGAAAAGAAATCATGCCAGCTTCGTCTTGGACAAATTTTATAAACAGTAGAATTGTGAAACTGAGAAACAAGTTGGTCTTTGGGAAAGAACCATCTCAAACGGAATATTGATTCACTCTGATTCGTAATTTATTTTTTCGTTGGAAAGCATGCCAAAAAAAAAAATGGTGTTGGGATGTTGCCTCAGTAGTATCATTTAAGTAAAAGATATAGCTTTGATAATAAACCAGTTGACCGTATGTTTAAGACTTTTTTTATAATTTTTTTTGTTGCTATATTTTGCAATTTTTCGTTTGCTTCTATAGCGAGGTCCGCTATTTGTAAGTTTAGTTAATTCAGCTTTCCGTTGAACTTGCCAAGGTAATAATTATTAGGAACAGTGCTTGCGAAAGGTAACATGCTATTAGGCCGTTGAAATATGAATTGTGCAAACAGGAACGATGAAATTGTAAAGAAATGGTAGTGAGGCTGTCCTCTTATTAAAGAAAAAATTACGAATTTTCTGGTTCTAGCGTTACCATGAATGCCTGTTACGCATGCGTTTGTGGCCTCACCATACGATAGAACTGTCATAATACGATCACCACCACTTGCTCTAGAATGAACTGTTTTATTATAATTGATGGACTCTTACCGTAAGTTGTGTGTCGTTAGTAGAATTATAAGTGTAACAAAGTGACAGTTAGAACTCCGCGGTGCAGATTGCTTGAAAATGCATTCATTCCGTAAAAAAAGATGTAGTTGCATGGGACTAAGTAATTGGATTATTAACGATTGAGGAGTGCTGGGAGAGAAAGCCATTCCGCACGCGGTTCATTTGTGACACATAAAAGTAGTTATTAAAACGACATGTTCGTATTAGTGGGGTGGTGCGATCGTACAGCGTGTTCCCTAAGTTACCATTTCATCGTCCTTTTTATGTGGGTGTTGCCGTTGTGAACGCGCTACGGTACGCGCACATCATGCCTTTTTTTATATGCAATGATATTTTTAGCTGTGGTCTAAAATATTAAAATGTACTTTGTAATGCGAGCTTGTCAACATTTGCAGAAAGTGATTTTTCACCTTGTAAACAGAGATCTAATTTTCAATGTATCTGTTATTTCCAGAATAAATTTATACTTTAAAGAATTTTTGTTGTTCTCGAACCGTTTTTCCTTGTGTTTGGTAAACCTCAGCCGTGATTGCAAACCATGTTCAGGGGGAAAGTACAATTTGAACGAGGAAGATTTGCCCGAACTCAAGGTCCATTCCTCCTGCTAATTCTTTTCAATCTCACAATCTTTTGTCACCGGTGGTGTTTTAAATTTTCGAAAAGTAACGTGAACTCTCAAAAGTTGACCTGAAATATGCCAAAAATTGTAGTTGAGACGCCGCCACTTGGAATTTTACCCAGCACTCTGACTGTGTCGAAATTGAGTTTCATACTTGTTTTCACTATTTCTTGGAGATCTGTTTGAAGAATGAGGTGCTGGAAAGAAAAGGGCCTTCATGACCAGAGTAGAAGCCGCCACTTGGAATTTTACCTAGCACTCTGACTGTGTCGAAATTGAGTTTCATACTTGTTTTCACTATTTCTAGGAGATTTGTTTGAAGAAGGAGGCGCTGGAAAGAAAAGGGCCTTCATGACCAGAATAGCGGTTTTTTTTCCCAAATAACCACGACAGCGACTGTTTTCAAACCGCTCTTTGAGGTTCTGCGTTTGCGGCCAGGTTACTAAGTTGTCTTCAGAATTGCGGACTTAAGAGTAGTTCTTTCCATTAGAATCTCAAAACGTGGTAAGTGGTTTGAAATTTTCATAAATACTTTTTGAATAGTTGCTGGTTCTGGAGCATACCTCTCCTTCAAGACCTATAAGCATTAACACCCTCGCCCGTTAGATAAAAAAAAGAAGATTTTGTTCAATGTTCATATTTGTTCCCTGCAATTTTGCTTTTAATCAAATTCAAGGCTTTCATTCGACACGTGACCTGAAAGAAGCTTCCTTTTTCTGCCACGGCTCTGGTAATATTTGTCACGTTGTTCAACCATGTTTTTAGTGACGTCCCTTTTGTGTGGAATCTGATACGTCATAAAAAAACCACGGCAAACATCTATCAAACGAAAAAACTGACTGGCTTTGACGCCAAAATTATTTTATAACACGGGAATATCGACATCCTCGACCTCGCATAGATAAATGTCTCATTGTTATCATTACTATTATTATTTTTATTTTTATTTTGAATATTATTATCTTTAATCTGAGACGGTTGCATGATTTTTACACGCAGCAAAAGATTAAAGCGTTAATCTTTTTACGTCCAAGCATCCGAAGCGAAGCGCACAGATTTATTTGCGGTGGTTGATTCATCTAACTGAGCTGACTGTGGCCTTGTATCTTTCGCCATATTGTCGGCCTGTTCGCTGTAGTCCCTCGCATCTCCAGTCACAGTGACCTTCCTCCTGCGCGCATGCGCCGTGCGCGGATTCATTAAGGGTCTCAAGGGATCAACCTCTGTACTATGTTTCTTGTACATTTGTTGATTCTGTGAACTGTTTTCGCTTTCGTCTCCTTGTGTATTGAAATCTTTTTGGGTTTCGTTGCTATCTTTCCGTCTTTGCTGCGCACTTGTAGTTTCTGCCTTTTCTTGAACAAGCACTTTATCAGAGTGTCTCACAATTGACAATCCACTCGTTTTGGGCCGCAAAGAAGGCTTGTTAACCGAGCCAGACATCTCGGGCACAGGGTCCGACTGTGCCCGTCGCCGGCCAGTTGTACCTATCATTCTGTTCACATTGATCGTTTTACGAGCAAGATTTTTAAACGATTTTCCTCCTTGCCCTGTGGGCTTCACCTTATCTTCTTCATCGTCTTTCAATTCGGCTGCTGCTACATCAGTTTCTTCATTTACCTCAACTTTAGCCTCATTTGCCTCGTCTAAAGAAATAGGTTTGTGCATGTTGTGAATAGCTTCGGACGAAAGCTGTCCCTTCTGCTTCAACCCTTTGAGCAAAGCAGTCGCAATGACAGAATGGCCAATTTGCCGAAATTTTCCTTTGATTCGGAGGGTCTCTTCCATGGTTAGCGAAGCGCATTCGTCGGCGTCAACCGGTTTTCGGGAACGCGGTGTTTTGGCCAGATGTGAAGGTAGATCACAGGGTACAGAGCGCGCGCGCATGGTATCGGCTCTACTTGGGGCTATTGGGGTCAACAAAGCTGGCGAACGAGGTCGATTGCGATTATCGGCCGATTCGTTGTTTTTTTCTCCACTCAAAGGCCTGTCAATTAATGGCGATTTTCTTTTAATCGAAGGGCTGCAATCGGCTGGAGGGTTCGGTGTTTTGATGACTGGCAAAAATGATCCACTTTTGCCACAGTCCTCGGATACTTCGTTCTTTTTAGAGCCAAACGTCGGCGCCGAAATCTTTCGCTGTGGCAAAGCTGATATTCCCTGCGGAGTATTTTGGTGTGTTCTCACTTGCATACTTATTTTGCGTTGTCGCGGATTTGGTGAAGGGGCAGTCACTTGAAGTGAGGGCCTTCCAGGAAACGTTTGAAGTTTCGAGGCGCAAGCACCAGCCATGTCCTTTTCATTCGTGCATTTTTCCTGAGCACTTGATGTAGACACACTTGTTTTTCGCGTAGCAACAGATGTTTTTCTCAAACTTCTCTCAGTTCCTGAACTTTCCTCCAAGTTGTCCTCAATGGCGGCCGCTTGAACCCTTCGCCTTAACGGTGCCCTTATTTGCAAGAGAGTTTCTTTGACTTTAGAAATCTCTCGAAGTTCTCTCTCAAGTATTTTCTCTTCTCTTTGGTACATTGATATTTGTTTCTTCATGGCTATTTCGTGCATTACGTTTCGATGTTGAGCGACGCCATCGCGGTCCAATCTGTCCAACGACTTTCCCTTCTGCCCGGTGTTCATTGCGCAAATGAAACGAAGCTCTCCTTCTGCACTACTTGCGACTGATATATAGATTTGTTTAAGTACTCACAAACACTTCTTAAAAGTCGATGCTGTAACCACAAAATATCGGTCACAACAACTCTTATAACGAATGTTAATAGGTTTGGCAACCATTGAAGTGAACCCCATGGGAAAAAGGCTTACTGCAAAGTTTACAAAACTAATTAACGAGTTGATCTCGCGCTGTATTTTAATGAACAGCACGGAAAAAAATTATTAATTTTGCGGTAAAAAATTTGATATTAAGTTAAGGCTTATATTGCCAATTTAGTTTTCTGAAAACTTTGGAACTTTGCTAAGTCTGCGGTTTTGTTGCCTTTCCGTCAAAAGTTGTTATAACACCTTTCGTAGTATTTTTAAAATTCTTGGTTTATCTGACAACTTGTAGATAAGTGTACGTTGTTTAAACTTCCAACTTCAATTAGAGTGATTTATAATCACTGAATTCCATCACCTATTTACAAGAGCGTATACATGGATTAGTGTCTGTTTTTGTTTGATTTACGGAAAACCTTTGCACTCGACATTCTGCATCCCGCAAGTGTAAAAATATTTTCTATGTGGTCAGTCACCCTACGGAATAAATTCATTAACCGATTAAAGAGAATCCACTTTCATGTTTTGGATGTCAAGAAATATGATCTCACGGTGTAACCCGAAAATCACGTAATTGCTATTTTTAAGGTTCTACAGAGCTGCAATTTTTTTATTTAAAAGCGTTCTACTAGGTGTTTGCATATCCTACTCAAAAATCCTTTTTAAATTTCAAGCTCCGTCAATCAACAGAAAATTGAATGCAAACGTTTATCGGCAGACTTTAACAAGCTTTCATCATTTCAAGCTCGTCGATCGTTCGACATTCTAATATCATGCTTCAATGGTTTTCTAATTTGCAATTTTTTATTCCTAATTACTTCATATTATCGCTTTATTTCAACCTGTCAGTCCTAAAACATTTAATCTAGATTTTTTCCGACTGAATTTAGAAGGTGCATCAGAGAAAGAAAACATTGGCTGTGTCAACAATAGACCTCAATTCTTTCAATAGGTATAGATTGCCTAAGAAGCCGTATCAACGACAAGGAAGTTTAGGGCAGTGAAAACAATCTCTGCCTTTAGCTTATTCCCGACGTAGGTGCTTATACTGATCAGTTATTTCCATGCAATTCGTTTCTTTAGGATTAGAAGTCGATAAAAGTTGTGTTAATTGTGTTGCATGGCTGAAGGGTAATGCAAATGTTGGCTTTGCGTGTTAAGGAAACTGGGAAGAAAAAAAGTTTGGTATCTCCACGAAGCTATGTGATCTTTGTTCCTTCAAGGTAGTTAAACTTTTCTTTTTTGAAAATTACCGATTCCAGTCATCAAAATTTAAGCTAAACTAGTGAAAATTTCGCATATGGCAAGTGAAAAAAATGAAAATCAGGTTTCGCTGCAATATCAGCGCAAACGAAGCATAGCGGTCAAAAGTTAGGCATGCGCAGGTGGATCAATTCTACCCAGGCGCACTCATCGTGGTCCGTGCGCTCCAATTCCCGCGCAAATAATTACAGTCTCAAATAGCTTTCTCATCTACTTTCTTACAACAAAAATATTTGGAAAAAGTTAGAGAAATTGCAGAAGATATCTACTTCTAAACAAGTCGCATCGGTGGCCCACCGGATTGCTCGCCGTTCCGGCGGCATAAAGAGATTCGAAACAAACGCAGCGGTCGAACGTTGGGCATGCGCGCAAACAAGGCTGGCCGTGCACAATTTCCCGTGCAAACACCATGGTTACTGGCTTGAGTGGTTATTTACAACACTTTTTAAGAAAACTAGGCTCTGACAGCCTGAAAACGCCCTACATACCTCGCTGCAACAAGAGGTCCTTTTAAATGCTTACTAATCAACAACGAACGGACGCTATTTATTCTGTTCCGAGCAATGACTGTGATCATTAATATATCGGACAGACCCAACGCCAGTTTGGTACACGTTTAAAAGAGCATCAAAAAGCGGTCTTCTTTTGCAAAAGAGAAAATTCAGCTTTGTCGGAGCACACATGCCTAACTAACCTTACAATTGAGTGGGATAAGTCTAAGATTATCACCACTAATCGACGTTACCACCAGCCATTTTTTGGAAACCTGGCATATTAACTCCACACATACTCCTTTAAATGGCGATGATGGCGGCTTACTACTTGACGCCTATTTACACCTCGTCAGAAAAAAGACCAGCTGATTAGTGACCATTTGAAACCCCCTCTTGTTGCATCGATTGGATCACCCCTAATGAAGGTACTAAACAGGAGAGTGGAAATGTTACATTCATGAAATCTTTTAAACCAGAGGTAGCATCAAACCACGTCACATAACGGCTCATTCTGAATAGAACGTTAGTCCATTGCAGGTTACCTTCAAAACTGCCTATCATTTTACTCGGTTCTAAAATTTTCTTGGGTCAAATTGTCATGGTGTTCGAAAATCCAGAGCTGAAAATTCAGCAATACTTTTCCTTCGCGTTGTTTTTATTAAAATTACATTTGATTTCTTATGTTTTATAAAGTTAAATTTAACCTCGATTTTGATTATTCAGTTCAAAAATACAATTGAATTCATAATGATAATTGAACTGAGTGGAGCGCAATTTGGGCTGAAATCATTCGTGTGATTTCAGACCAAAATTGCACGGGACAAGGTTCAATTACCACTTTATTACATCCATTTTGAAATCACCCAGGTACAGGGCTTGGTCAGTTCAAATATTTTATTGATGCAGTACTGAGCTAGTTTGAAATTAAATTCATCCATTTTTTGGGGGAAAAACCAAGAGTTTTGGAAACAAAGGTTGCAAAATGTGCCACATGATACTCGTTGTCTTTCATTTTCCTGCAATTACATTGGTTACTTTAAACAAGCCTTGAAATCTGATTGGTTGTTTGTTTTTAGTGTAGCCTCCTCATTGGCTGGGAAAATGATGCGATTTATAGCAAAAAATGGTGCGATTCGTGAATAAATCACACCAATTAGAGCCAATCAGATTACAGGGACCACCAGTGATTTCAAAATGGGTGTAATAAATGATTAAATAAAAAATAAACACTATTTCGGTATTTTGGAACGATGCGTTTTATACAGTTAAAACCATGCAAAGGAACAACATAGACCAATCAGAACGAAGAAAACTATAAAAAGCCAATAACAGTTCAAAGTATTAAAAGATAAACCACTTGAAACAGAAATTAGAATAACTGAGACACCGTCGGTGTTTTGTGATGGATCTCATTCGGTTGAAGAAAAGCGAGGAAAAGAAAAGCAAAGCAATCTTGAGAACTTTTCGACACTAAAAATAAGATGTCACGTATTGAAGGACCATTATTTAAAATTAATGTATCTTTGCTCAACCTATGGAATGTTTTTCGAACTTTCAAGCCGTTCTGTCTGCTCTAAACCCTTGGGTGAAATTCAAATTTTCGTCGTAAATTACTTCGGATAGTACCAGACGAATAAATCAGTGTAACCCTCAAAAGACTTAAAATATTGCTGTGTTTAACTTGTCAACTTATGCCAATATTTTATCATGTTTCGCGGATTCGTCATCATTTCAGTCCAGTGCTCGCACTCAGTCCCCCTCGCGTACATCATTCCCCCAAGAAGGACTCTACCGACTAACTGGTCCTCCTTACCCCCTCCCCTTGAGTGCATAATTGACACCAGTAAAGTACCAGAGCCCAGGTCATCTCCGGACACAGAGAAGTTGAAGGACTCGTTATACAACGGGTCACGTGATCCATGGTGAAGAGGTCCTTTTTTAGTCTTGATTATTTTGTTTCCAATAGAGAAAGTCACTTTAGGGTAGGAATCTGGAAAAAAAGGAAATGAAACGTAAGCATCAGTGAAATGATACAGCTATGACATAAGACAAAAGGCTGCTGGTTCAAGGAGTGAGGAATGAGAATGAGAACTGCCCTTGGCTCGGTTTGCACGAAAGTGAGTAAGAACATATCTATCGAATTTACTTCAGGATTTGAAGCACGAGAGCGGCTCAGGTTTAATATCGGCAATAATTTGCTCCTTTAAACTTACTAATAATGTCAAGGGCTAGTCGAGCTTTATAAACTTCTTCCTACCGATCTGTTTTGAGCAAGAGCGGATAATCCTCTCTTGGTTTCAAGGGAAAGGAATGTCAGCATTTTTCACAGAGTACCTATCGTCCAAAACAATAAATCGTCTCAGACAAAAAATGTCACACAACAATTTCGACCCCAAAGGAATGGTCGTGTCCATATCCTCCGAGAAAGAGAAGAGATTAAAAAAATATACTCTGTGTTCTTATAAATGCTAGCAAGATACCCTTTCAATTATCCTACAATGTTACATTTGGACCTACTTTTAAGTTGGTCAGAAACCTCTTATCAAAATATCTTGGCCAACGATGATAGAAGTGCTTTTTTTCAGGCTATTAAACGCGAAGACAAGATTGTGAGAGAAATTCACCCACGCCTATTTCAAATAATTCAAAACAAAGTGATGCGGAGGCCTGCGTTACCAAAGTAAACAATTATTCCCGGTCACCTGTGCCATGGGGCTCCATTTTCTTGAGGTTGGACGCTCTAAGGACGATAATCGTCAGCCTGTCTAGGGTGGGGTAGTAAGACATTGAGATATGAATTTCGCCGAGTTCGGACGGGCTCTGAAATGTGAAACAAACAAAATAAACAAATGTGTTCTGATAAAAAACTCAACATGTGAAGACAGGAGAAAATAATGAGTTCGTAACATGTGTGAATGAAGATAATGTTAAAAATTGTTCTGTGTTTGAACTTGATCGTGAAAGGATTTTGATGGAGTTGCTAGTGGTATATTTTTTCTGTAACCTTCGTAGCGAGCGGTTTTGTGAGCGTTTTGAAGCGTTCAGCGGCAGAGCTGCGAAAGGGTTGGGACGGAATAAGTGGTAGCCTCTCGTGGTTTTTTTCAATCATCAGTTCAAAGCGCTCACAACTGCCAGATGAGCTCAGAGGCCGATGAGTGAATCCCCTGATTGAGGTCGTGATAGCAAGCAGTCATCTTCATTTAGTGTCTTTTCCTTCCATCAACAATTTCCTCTCATTTATTGGTATCGGAATACATCCTATATTGTTTATTCGACCTCAGGTACTTATTTGTAAAAACGTATCGAAAAATGTCTGCATTTTTTACGTGTATCGTTTCAATTCTTGGCTACAGATAAGTAACAATTGACGGTTTTTGTTTTGCGTCCACGTTTTTTTTTTCGCGTGACTAATGTTCTTAGAATATGCGGAGAATTTCGAGCCTAAGGAATTATTGAGATTCGAAAGCAGTTGTCAACTACCGATAGCTTTAAATGCACTGAATTGGATTCCCCGCTGTCAATCAAAATTTTGATTGAATTTTTTTTTTTTGTATTTCATTTTGGAGATGAAATCAGAAAGCCCGGCGATAAATAAAGAGAGCTAAGCTGTCTTCAAACATTGCTCAATAATGCTTTTAATCATGTCAAAAAGTTTTCAAACATAGAATCATTGGCGTTTGTGAGTGGTTTAAAATTGGGAAAGAGATCGTGCCAGAAACACGCCTCTAGAAATTTGTGATTGATTTGAAAGGAGTGATCTAGGATATTAGAAACTGTGTTTGTTTATGCACTTATGACCACTTGTAGGAATGATAATTAGCAAATAGCAAACGCGTATATTGACTGACGCGCTTGTTAAATTCTACGTATCATGACTGACTACCAACAGGAGAATTAACTCACCTCTTCATTAGCGGCAAGATCCCTCCATAACTCAAGTTTCTGATCTGTGTCCAATTCACTCAAAGGAAACAAGACTTCTCCGATCACACTCTGCTGGCTTGCTCTAAAGCCATCATATACAGATAAACGAAGTGTGCACCTCTTGAGCTCTGAAACAGGCATGTTAAAATAAAACATTTCGTCAAAGTTTGGCCGACATGTTTTTCTTTTACTCTTGCTCTGGGACACGTTCCTCTCCTTTTCCTCTGGACCAAGAATGCGCAGTTTTACGAACGGATCGCACGTTTTGGAAGCTTTGCCGCGCGTAGAAAGATTTCGTGCTTTGACCAATGTCACAGCTAAACTTTCGGCTGATTTATCGTATTCTAAATTGAACCAAATTCGTCCAAGATGGTCGACGGGGTACACCTCGTCTTCTTCTTTTTCTTCCTCTTCCAACGCACTTGCCGGGCTCGCCTCACGACTGGAAATTGAACGAGATGCTTTCCCTTCAAGCCGTTCCTGTGCGTCAAAAAACATTTCCTCGCTCGACATCGGTGAAAGAGACTCTTCAGAGGAAATAATTTTTTCTTTCGTTCGACACAACTTTTTCTTCGCTGAAAAAGGTTGTTGAGTCGTTTTAACGGAAAATTGCGGCGGTTGAACAGCAGTCTCGGCTATCTGGGAATACTGTTTATATTTTTCTGCTTGGCGCTGTCTTCTCACAAGATACAACGTCACCAGGACTGTAACGATGATTGAGCTAACAATGACTGTTATTGCCACTGGTAATACTGGGACTGGACACAAAAAATATATATATCTGAGATCAATAAAACAAGAGATAAACTTTTCATGTTATGACTGCAGATACCGGAAGTTCAAAGCTCAAGCACGGTCTTATCTGACCTCCACTACCGCGACATGTAGTTCTTTCCATTTGACAGCTAATGTTTCCAATTCCCTCCAAAAATTTTATTGAGTCCGGGTCACGAACAAAGTCTTAAGAGCGAGAAGAGTTTATGTGTCTAAAAATCGTCAAACGTGTTGTGAAAACAAAAAAAAAAACATAACAAAAAACGTGAGAGAACAAGAGGCAAACGTGACAGCGGTATAAGATTTAGGGAAAGTTAGACTAAGAAATCTCATGGATTAACACTTAAGTTTGAAGAATTTAACTGGATCTTTGTACAATCCATTATTTCGGTATTCGCTGCCGGAATACTTTCTTTTTATGAAACAAGTCGCGTGTATCCAAGATATGTTTCAATTAAAAGGGTGTTGATTGAGAGCAATTAATTTCTTTGCCTTTATTCTTAGTATCATAGGTAGACCTTGTTTCTAGAAAATACGAGGTTGGATTATATGTCGAAATACTCCGCTAATTCTGCAAGTAACACTAAGCGAGCAGTTGAGACCTTTCTATTTCCGGCGGGAAAAACTAAATTCCTCAGAAATGTCCACGATTACATTCCGTAGAGGAAATTGAAAGTTATACTTGAAAGAAAATTACGGTGAAAAACGTGTGGATCTTGTCCTTTAAAATTAAATCCTGGATGTAAGAGAAATTTCGATCATTTTGAACAATGAAGAGTGTCGACCCTAATTCGGATAGATTTAACTTAAATTGGATCGGAAAGAGACCCCGTCAATCGAGAGGTGTCATCCGAGATTGTTTCGTACGTGGGGTATTCTGCTTGAGGTGCGGTTTAATACGTCATTCATGGTGCGTTTTCAAAATTAAAGTTTGGCTGGAATTTTCTATGCTTTTCTATAGCTTCATTTCCTCCTTCGCATTAAGGACAATTTTCAAAAAATCAAGGTAAATGTCAGTTGATCGTGACGCCGCCTGTGGTAGTCACGTCTTGCAGCGTGGGGTGATCTAGAAACACACGCAACAAACTCAAATCACATCCTTCCCTTTACTCGGTTTTATCACCTTCAAGGTCACGTACTCACTGGCCCTTTGGCCATCATCTCCGGATTCTGGTGTAATACTTTACGTTCATCTATGTTCTTTAGCCATCGCTTGATTAGGAATACAATACAAGTAGCGTTTGTTTACTATGCTAATCGTCCTTGTTTGTGACTTCTATTCATAAAATGCTTCAAACGTTGTACACTGGACTAGAAAACTTGCGTTACGTTTAAACTCTAGTGTGTTCAAGCTACAGGAAACAGTGCAGTGTTTTCCTTATCGGCGAGGAAAATGAAAGTGCTAAGATTCCATGGGTGCAAACAAACAAAAAGAAACAGGGCTTTCTTGTTCCCGGTTTAACCCTTTCATTTCAACAGTGATCTTTTGATGATTCGCCCAACAATCTTAATACAATGTCCGGCAGACAGATAGGAAGAACTAAGAATTTTATCCCATGGGTTGTAGTGCTAAAATAAAACTTCATATTTTCGCAAACAGGTTTCTGTCTTCTTCTCTATGTGATTGGTCAAGAAAACTCGCACCACTTTCTTAACCAATCAGATTCAAAACTGAAAACAATCGCGTCGTAGTCACTCTTATTTTCCCGCGCTTGAAACAGTTTGCTTGTTTTCAGTTAGAATCCCAATGGGCTGCTCTTTATATTATCCATTCATTTGATTGGCCGTTGAATTTGGTGTTAAGATGTTTAACTCTGGGCGCGGCGCGCAAGACTCGGTGATTTCCAGCTTCTTCATTCGTTACCACTCATTCAAGCTACATTCGTTGAAAGTCTGCAAAGACGGACATGTCAGATTTTGAATAAGGTGACTCGACAAGGACTCAGAAACTTCTCAAAGACGAAATTTACGTCTTGATATGGTTATTTGTTGAGGAAATAGCTGAAGAGTCTAAATGAAACTCTCGTCAAGCAAGTTTCACAGACAAATGTCGCTGCTAGTCTCCCTAAGATGAATAAAGAGTGAACATATTTTACCTTGAACAGATGAAATTGCTACGGAAAACGTACTTGTGTCATTTGCAAGACATTGCATCAACATGCGCTATCTTAATTTCACGTTATTGTAAACAATCGTTGTCTCTGTACAACTAGAATTAAAAAAATTAATTGTCATTTTGAATTTTGTTTTAAAAATAAACGAGAACTTATGGCTTTAAAACTAGACAACCTAGCTTAAACAAATCAGTTTATTCGTAATCTTAAATAGACTAAATTCTGTTGACAATAGCGCAGATTCGATGAATCTTACTTTCAAATTTGAGTTCCTTAACCACAATAATAATGATTGTAATTATAGAGAGTCATGTTTGTGCGGTATTAACAAAATCTAACGACTTCAGAAACCCTTAGGAAGCGATTGCCTCAGAAAGCGAATTTTAACACTCATGCTTTAATCTTGAATAACTGTAGATCTTCATTTATTTTCTTCGGAACAAAGGAAATCGTTTAAGGAGTTGAATTTTATTTTGGTAAATAAAGCAAATAGAACGCTACGAAACCAAAGCAATTTTTCTAGTGCGACTCGTGTAACGATCATTGAACTTTCGATCTGTTCAGCTGATTCACTTAGTTCTAACTAAATATATTTTTCATAATTTTTTTCAGTTAAAAACTAAAAATTATCTAATCATTTGCTGAAATAGATGGGTTACATCAATAAAATAACCATGCTTTGGCTGTAGTTGCTGTGTGGAGGCAACATCGCCGATAGATTTAATTGAAGTTATAAAACGAATTGTGGAAGGCATTTTAAGTTGAGTCTTGTTGCTCAATCAATCATAAATTTGTCGCAGTAGAGTCTGGCAAGTCATGGTCTACTCTCTAGTGTTAATAACAACATGAGGTTTGTGCTATAGAAATAAATATCTATTTCCAATCGATCTCGAGGGTTAAAATTTACGAAGGTGATTCCCGTTGTAAACCACCTCAAGGTCACTTTAGGAAATTTATAATAAAACTTATAGTCAGCGATAATACATAAATACTTACAATTTGAGTCCGTCGAATGGCGCTTTTCCGAAGCCGTACTCGTATCGAGCAATGTAATATTATCCGATAATTGATTTCCTCCCGTTTCAAATCCCCTTACCATTTTAGTGGGAGATGAAGCTTAGGGAAAAAAAAACCCTGGGACGCCTTCGACCAGCATTCGCGTCCTGACACGCTCACAAAACAATTTAACCAATTTACAGTCTATGGGAAACCTTTCACTGAAACAGTTGTTAGACCTCTAATTATATTCACATCATGTATTTGCAATTTAAATTTTCTTTCTCCACGTTGCAGCTGCTTCATGGTTAAAACTTCCTCCAGTTGATCTGAAATTATCTGTTTTATTCAGTCGGTGTCTTTAATGGCTTTGTGCTGGTACATGATAAATTATTCTTATTATACACATTTTTCATAAATGGCCCTTATCATCCGCCTTACAGATATGCTAACAGATTTCGTTTTGCCGTTTTATTCATGTAAAATTTTCACCCGCGCTCGTCATCATGATGAAACAATCATTTTGCATCATGCCGCGAATACATCTATATATATTTGAAATTTAATACAAGGAATAAAAGTCATTACAATTAATCTGCTCGGTTGAAGGAAAACATTCACAAGTATTCTAACTTAACCTTTGAAAATCATTATTTCATTGTGAAATACTCCAGCAATCTCATTTTTAGATGAAGCAAATATTTATTTGAAGCAGGATAAATTGAAGTGTCGCTTTAAATGCATTACAAAAATTGGTTAAAATACTCTTTACTGTTTTTGGCGGGACCAAATGATGTAAAACTTGAAAAATTAGAAAAATATAAACAACAATGGCGGCATAATTAATAAGTATTTTGAATTGCCCAATTTTGTCAACAAGAATGGTTCCGTAAATGAATAAAAATGAGGTTTACCAATTTGAGTGTCTCCTCAGACAAGCTTTGATTGACAATGAGTCTGTGAGTTTGAACAAATCAAAAGAATTTTCAGAATAGCAGAAACTTACTTCGGATGAATCGAAAAACAATTTCAATAACACGGTTTCGCGTAACTCTGTTATATTTTTGCTTAAATATCTTCTAAATTGATAATAAAAATGAATTTTGAACGGTAACTCCGAGGTGGCGGCCGAATGAATGACAAATGTCAAGTTTTATCGGCTGATTTGGTTGGGAGGCCCGCGGAAAATTTGTCTGGTCGGGTAAGCGGTAACTTTCGTCCATCTGTTCATAGGGAAAACTTAAGGTTACTTCCCACCTTCGTGGGTGTCCTTCGGGAAAAAAAAATTCATAGGCGCGCTTGTTTCACTAAAATCCTAACAAACTATACGTTAGAAGAAAGCTTACTAAGTGCAGTTTACGATGAAAATATAATTTAAGCGACTTTTCCTTTATGGAAGTGTCAGGAGCCGGTAAGGTGTGAAACGACCGAGGGTTCTTCTATTGAATTTATTGGGTATCTGAAACCGCAGCACGAGCAAAATGATTCACAAGGCATTAGTAAACAAAGGTGTGTCAGGCTTTTTCGATATTCTGATTGGTTGTCTAGATATCGGCGTATAAAGTTGGAGTGGCTAAAAATATGCAAAGCGTGTTGTGTAAATGGACGCCACGGGACAAACATTTCAAATATCGAAATTTCCCGGCACCCTTTCGTTTGTCATTAACCCTTGAATGTTTTGGCGAAATTTAACGAAAATTGGTCAAATCCATACACTCTATGAAATCGCTCAAAGTGGTTGCATCCCCCCCTAACTCGCGCCACGCCAGGAGATTATTTCATCCCCGGAAACCGCAAGCCAATGGGACAAGGGGACCTCCTGGCGTAAATAACGATGGATCAAGATTTCCCGCGAAAAGTAACCAATTGGAGACACTTTTTTTCTTTAATCTTGATCACTCAGTGGAGCGTTGAGAAAGACGACACAATAATGGGCAAAGTTGCCTAAGGCAAAGGAAAAACCCGTGTCAAGGCTGGCACTTGCATAAATAAAAGGAGAACCTCGTTTTTAACATTATATGCGGCAAAGTTTGGTTCGACGGCGACTTCTTTGTTTGAAATCTGGATGCCAGCGTGGAGCTCCGCCGATACCGCTCGCTTTCACAGAGGACTTTTTTTTTCTTTTCGTGACGGAATGGTACTCCTCCTTTCTTCTTTGGACCTTTTTTCGATTCTCTTTTTAATTTTTTCCAAGGGCTCTCTTCCGCTTTTGATTTTTCCATGAGCAAAGAGCTTCTTCCTGTGAATTTTGTCAAGTGCGCGATTAAGAAATGACATGAAAAACGAGCCCCAAGATGAGCGGTTGCCGCGAAAATTGCCCTAGGGCATTTGCCTGGGTCCGAGATTATGACAGCTTCTTGATTTCTTAACTTTTATTCGAAAATACGTTTTTCTAAACAACTCAGGTGCTTTTAAAGATTTCGGAAATTTTTTTATGCGAACGTTAGGTTAACTGTTTGAGTTAAATTTAGTCAAATAAAAGGAAAATGGATTTTTTTCGGCCTCTGAGGATGGGTACTGGTTAGACTGGTTAGTTAGGTGAGATTTCAGCTCGATCGCGTTTCACATGGATTCATAGGACAAAGCTCAGTTTGATTACCTAGATAATCAAGTCGAGATCTTTTGTCCCGTAAGTAGACTGGTGGGTTCATGTGGGAATTTTTCAGGTCGGCAATTGAGATTTCTCGGGGCCAGCCCACCTTATCATAAGGTCAAATTAATTAAACTATTGAATGGCAGAAAGTTTTGAGGTAAGCTGAGTCAACCCGGTGAAGAAGACCTTAAGACCGCTGAAAGTTTTAACCTTAAAGAAATTTTTTATTTCATTTTTCAATTTCATTCAACCCTCAACGATTCAGTTGGCAGAATAAGGGATATTGCTTGGCATATTGTTATCTAATATTGCTCAGAGGATCGTTCGATAAGGGCAAGTATTTAAATAGATGTTTCAACGACTGAAAATTGTTTTCGACCCTTTTGAAACAGGTTCTAGATAAGATATCGAATTCCACTGTGTATGAAATACATTATGACCGGTGCGATGTAATAAGTCTAAAAAAGTGGAAGCGTAAAGAAAACAGACTTTGGTTAGCTGAAGGAAGAGAACGCATACGTCGCATTTCGCGTTTGGACGCGTAGAAAACGCGTTCTTTTGGCGTTCTAAATGAAAACTGTGTAATCAGTGCGTGACCCATAGAGGAAAGCCCTTCGCATACTACGGAAACAAATATCTATGCTAAATAGATAAAAAAGAAGTTTGATTTTAATCTATTCCACCCTTGAATTATTACATAATTAAAAATATCTCTAAACTGCATACGGAAGAAAATGACGAATGATGCTCCATTGCTTACTTTTCAAGATTAAATAGTTTCTCAGTTACTCATATTACCTTCCGCTGGACTGCAAACTTTCGCATTTTGGCAAATTACCTTTGTATGTCAAGCTAAGCTTAGATTTTAAAGATTTCCGTCGTTATTTTAATGAAACTCCGAAGAGTCTAATTTGCAATTTCAAGCTTATATCCAAATTTAACTCCATATTTTATACTTCTTCTGGCGCAGATTTTCAATCTCAGCAGGCTACCTTTTGGTGTCAAGCTACGAGCTTAGATTTTAAAGGTTTTCGCATCGAGTGCTTTTAAGATTTGCATTTTCCAGCTTTTTTGTAAACATGCTTCTACCTTTTAAACCCTTTTAGGGGGCGCCAGATGTACAGCATGTAGCTTCAAACTTGTTAAGTTGTACAGATTTTCTTACACTCAAAGAAACTCAAACTTAGCAAAAAACAGAAATGATAGAGACGGAAAACAGAAACAACAGCTTTAAGATAACAATAAACGTTGGTAAGAATTAATTATATTATTTTTTGAGTTACCTCCACTTGGAACCCTCGCTCGCTTTCATCAGCTGTTCACCGTTTCGTCGTGCGTTGTATGACACTATAAAACCAATGAAATTAATAACATCCAAGAGATTTTGCTTTGAAGAAAGATGATCTTCTTTGAACAGTTTCGAACCTGCTTATTTATCTTTTTGAAACGTCTTTCCTTTCAACGTGTTAAAATATATCAACAGTTCACAAAGCTGCGGTTTTTTCTGTTCCCTCTGAATCCCGTAGCAACCAATTTAACACCTATCAGAGGTTCCTTGATACACGATTTTTTTCTTTGTATGGTGATAACTTATCAGAAAATGGTGTTTTCTTTCTGAAAACGAAACATGATTGTTCCGTCCACATCAGAAAACTGAGAAAGTGTCGTTAGTTCATACAAAAACGGTCACCGACCGGAAAAAAACGTGCAATTAAGATTAGGAAGGTTTAACAAAAAAATCGTTAACAGCAACAACGATAAGAACAACAATATCAAAATACCTGAGAGCACTGATGTCACCGTTTTAAAAAAAAACTGCCATCGCTTTCGACCCTTTACGAGAAAATATGCATTTATTTGCGTGAAAAAGCGAACAACTGCGTGAAGATACATTCACGACATAAAAGGTTCTTTGTGCGTAATTCAGATTCAATAACGATTTTTTCATTTTAATGAGTATTCAATATCGATTTTGAGCATTCTTATGCGTCATTCATCATACAAAAGAGAACAGAACACTTTCATATGCGCTAGCCTTCAAGTCATTAGCACCACCTTGAATGTCAATAGAGACAACACACAAAAATCATGCTGCATCATAAGAGGATTCGAGGAGGAAGGGAAGACGAGGAGGAAGACTATCTTATGGTCGCACACACGTACGGGGTGAACCGATTTACGGCAAAAGGCATTTTGGCGCGCTGTATTAGAGAGGGCAGGACCCAGGAAAGACCACGAGGTGGTGGAAACAACGTGCGCGTGGATGATGAGATGAGAGATTGCCTAGATGAAATCATCAGTCAAAGCTGCCTACTCACACTTTCTCGAGTAACAGTGAACGGAGGACACGGCTACCACTCAAACTCGCAAGGACATTGTACGGGATGCTGATTAGAGTAAAACTGACAAGGCCCCTCCCTGCTGATAGAACCAGACTTGATGTGCTGAACAAGCGAGCCGATTACACAACCTGGTTTATGGACCATGCCGACAGGGCACCTCTGTGTTCGTCCTGACGAATGGGGCTACAACGTTTGGACGGCCAGAGGTCACAGTAGAGCGCGGCAGAGAGAGAGGGCATACCGTCAAGTGTGACGACACTTGACTGTGACCATGGTAATATCGCTCATCAATTGACTCGCATGTGTCTTCCTCAGAAGCTGTTGGCGGAATGAATGCTGCGCGTTTCGACAACTTCCTCGCACAGGCGAGGACAAATTTGGATCCCGACGAGGGGGTGATCTTCGTGTATGACGGAGGGCCGGCCCACCGAAACCCAAACTTAAAACGCTCTCCCCCAACAGTCCTTTCCTCAACATCGACAGCTGTTTGAAAGCGGCGATCAAGGCCGACATGTCGCGTTTAGAAATTGAAAGACGCATGGATAACAGAAATGAGGTCAGAACCAGTGGAATCTCACTGGGGGAGTTTTAAAGACAAAACTGCTTGAAGCTCTGCACAGAAGCACCGACAGAAACATCGACTGCAGCAAAAAGTGCACAATGGTATCATGTTTTGCAGACCTATCTGTCCAGACATTTGAATAGAGATTATTGAAGGTAAACTAAAATTCAGACCAAAATAATTTTGGGAAAGCTATAATTCAATTAGAATTCGATATTTGAACACTGAATGTGAAAACCGCTCAATAGTTTGTGCTCATGTTTTGTAATCATAAAAACGCCGTGCAGGAATGCTGCTGAATTGCGAACAGTGCGATGAAAATGGTAATAAATGGTTTCTGCGTTACAGTGTTTCTGTATTGTTTCTATTGACTTTCATGGTGATGTTAATGACCTGCAGGCTAGCGCAAATGAAAGTAAAATTTTTTCTTTTGTTTGACGAATGACGCATAATAATGCCCAAAAATGTAAATGAGTGCTTATTAAGATGAAAAGGTCAGTATTGAATCTGATTTAGGCGCAAATGGTCGTTTTATATCGCTAATGAATGTAACTTACGCAATTAATCGCCTTGTAAGAAATGTGAATGCGTATTTTCTCGTGATTAGCAGCAAAAGGTGTTTATTTCACCTTACATTAATACTGCTGAATAATATATCAAGATCGTAAGAGAAATGATCACTAATCTAAGAAGCTTCGATGGTTAAAGAAGTTCTCCTTGTCAACACCAAAGGAAATATATAGAGAAGCGAATTGAGAGTCCGGATTCTGATGTTAGAGTTTAAAGGACTAACAAAACTTCGGACTAGTTTAGATAGTATGCCATTTTGAAAGGAAATTTTGCGTTTTCAAATTTCTCCAGTGCACTGAGTACGGTGAGAGCTTAAGGTATAACTGAGGGGACTATAGAGTTTGATATAAAATGATAGGTGAACGATCACCTTGTCTTTCAGTCAACACACCTTGTTCAGTAGTTTAATTTTCTTAAACAAACACCTGCTTCTGATATTATAGTCGCTATATTTTCTTCGCCGTTTTTCATTCATCATGTCTGTAGATACAGTGTGTTTGGTGAGAGCTAGTCATTATTTATCGCCTAAGGAAGGAGGTCCTACGTCCTTTCTTTATACTCTGTCGGCGGACTGATCCGTGCCCCCTGAAAACCATGTGATCCCCGAAAAAAATCCTCCGATGCCCTCGACCCAGTCCTTTAAATAATTACCTTATTAAAGCTTCTTCGCGTGAGGGTTTTTAATGAGTAAAAAGAAGGAGAAAGATGGAAACAAAAAAGAAAAATAACCTCCTAAACAAAAAGTCCTAGAGTTCCAGGCTCCTGGTGGGCTCGGCTTACGCCCTATTCGTTTTAATAGGGAGACTGGGAATTACTAGTCAGCGGAAACTCGCGTGACCAAAATTATGTGGCGTTTTCTCGAATCTATCGTTGGCAGAAATAGGTCTGAACCAGCGTGACTTGACAAAATAAAAGGGAAGGGTATAAAAGACCAGGCGAGAATGATGAGTAAGGACATTTGGAATAAAGCCTTATCATGGCGGAGGAAGCCGATCTTCTTTCCATCGGAAAACATTGTAGTTTAGCGTCGTGCAAACGACTTGATTTCTTGCCATTTCAGTGTTCTCACTGCAAAGAAATTTTCTGGTACGTTTACTTCTTACCGTGTTATTTTTCCCTTTGAAAAGTCGGATTATACTAAAAATTAAAACTGAGATGGAAAATGGGATCAGGGAATCGTGGAAGTTTTTCGACGGTTTTTTTCTCCGGCGAGGTTTTGATACTTTTCTTCGTTAGGATCGACGACTGAAACTTTGAGAAGTTGAAATTAGAAGTGAGTCTTGAACGTTCTTGGTTCAATGATTATTTTCATATCTTTTGCTTGTTTTAGTTTAGAACATCGAAGCCCAGAAGAGCACAAGTGTTCGAATTTTAGCTTATCAGATGTAAGTATCAACTTTTGCCGTCAGTTTGAGAAATTTCAGGAGTAGAATCAGGGATATTAATGACACAATTCTGCAAAACCAGTGTTGAGAATTACAATGTTTCTATATGATTTACTCAGCATGATCACAAATAAATATGCAGAGTATTGATGAATTTGCAATTTATGAGCAATTTTCACCAGCAGTTGTTGACAATTATGTATAGGAATCAATAAACATAATTGCGAAAAAAGTATCCTTGAAACGTTCGCAACCGTTTTCTCTCAGATTGCTCGGAAAGAGGATCTTGCCTGATTTTAAACCAGTTTTTAAACTAAGATTTTAACTCAGAAAAAACAAGATAATTTACTTTTAACTGAAAGAAGATTAAAAAATATTGATTTTAGGTGTTAATTGGTTAAAAAAAGTTGTGAATGACCTTTACAAACTTTTTTTGTTTCTGTCAATTTTGTTTCTTTTTTCCTTAAGGTTCATGTTCCTGTTTGCCCAATCTGTAATCAAATTGTAAAGAAGTCCCTAAATGAAGATGTTAATCAACAGGTCAGTTTGTTACATTTCATGTATATGTCTAGCTTCTCTCTGAGGTTGTATTTAGGTATATTATATTTTGATATAATCATTAGCATTTTATCATGAATGCAGCAATATGATTGCCTTGTTATCACTTTGTTAATTGAGGGTGAGTGGAGCAAGTAGCTTAACATTGAGTGGTTGTTTACAAAATAGAAAAAATCAAAAGCACAAGCTTGTCTTGTCATTAAGTTCTCAATGACTGAAATAGTTATTTAAAAACAATGCGATTATTGAATCATAATGTTGTTGATAAATATATTTGGAGCCCAGAATTTGGATATATTGGTTCATTTTAAGATCCAGGTTGTAGGGTATGTTAGATTGTAGAACCTAATGATAATTTTTACCTCTTCTGGTACATGTTGATGCAAGTCACTGGCCACCCAGTTCCCCAATATATTATATTTTATAGCCATGAGATATTTTAAACTTCAAGTCTCTTCACAGAGAAGATGCGTTTTCGGAGAAACAGCTACTAGTCTTCAGTATTGAAAAATTAATCATATCGACAACTTTGGTCTCTTGAAAACCCCTCATCTAGGAGGTGATTGACATGTGTCACTCATGGAGGTCTTGGTGTTAAAAGCGTGATTTCATGGTACAGTGTACCCATCTGTTAGTATATTTATTCTTAATACTGTTATTTGCCTTAATAGGTTGAAAGACATATCCTCAGTGGCTGTAAGAGCCTTATTGTGGGAAAACCAAAGAAAAGTAATAAGTGTTCTTTGAAGACTTGTCGTCAACATGGACTGATGCCATTTGTGTGTCAAGAATGTAATAAGAATCACTGCATAAGGTAAGCACTTACCAACCAATCTTGGAGTAACAAAAGTGTTATTTTGTTGTTCCTTCACTCAACCATGTGAAATTTTGTTGCCATTTGATAATTCATAACCCTTTAACTCCCAAGATCTGATTGTCAATGATCCACTCTAGCTGTTACACATTTCCTTGTAATTTAGTTTTGAGAATTTGGTTTTAGATCAAGATAACAACTTCGTGATAACTTTAAGTATTCAAAATCACCAGTCTGCTGGATAATGTATGGTTAGCATAGGGAGAAGTTACATGTTAATCACTTCTGGGAGTTAAAGGGGGTGCAATCTTGGAAAAAGTACCTCTTACTGGCCAAGTTTTAGGTTTGTGCTGTAAGTTACAGACCAACTTTTTTCTGCTTGGATTTATGGCCCAATGGCAAAGTGTGCAAGCCATAAATCAGCATGAAAAAAAAAACAAGGATCTGTAATTTACAGTACAGGCTAAGAAAATGAAGTTGGTAAGATACATGTATTTATTCTTCTGGGTTCAAATAGAAAGGGTAGATTTCAATTTAAAAGGAAAACTTTTGAACTTATTGAGCCATGCAGTGAAATATGGCCTACTACCTTGACCAATCTCACAAAACATAGATTTCTAGAACATTCCTTACCCCTGCTCCCCTAGTTCAGCTCTGTTTATAAACAGATCCAAATTTTATAATGTAACCTTAACTGAGATAGAAAGTTTTGACTTGGGAAAGGGGGTACACCAAAGGGGTACATGTAAATACCCAAAAAAGTTTCACTCTAAAAAAATATTGCATTGATAATTCAACATGTATTAATGATGTTGTCCATGATTCGAGTTCACCTTGGAAACAGTATGTGGATATTAAATCATATATTTCACCATATAATTTTAAGTTAATCATATTTTTAGTCTTTTCCTCATTTTGATTTTAAGGAAGTTACAAGGGTAGTGAATGAAAAAATGCATGGCCTGCAGTGATTCCTAAGCACTTACTTAAAAATTTTAGACTGTGGCTGAATAACCTTAGCTGCACAATCATGTTATTATTACAAATGTAAATTCATAATACATGAGACATTGAGACTCATATCAAAGGCTGACAAGATTTCAGGATCAAATGAAAAGTTTGTGAGATGGTCAATTGCATTTGTTTATTGGAAGCAATTTTCCAACCATACGAGACACCTAAGCAAGGATTTGTCAAAAAATGTTATATGTAAATATTTTTAGGAAGGCTGTGTACAACTGTGCCTTTTCTTTGATATTTTTTTCTGGTGAATTATTCAACAACTAATTTGTGCTAAATATCAAGAATATTTAATTATTTTCTCTTAAGTGGTCATAAAACTAACAACTGTGTTTTTACTCTTTACAGGCATAGACATGCTGAAGATCATTTTTGCACAGCTCTGAGGGTTCCAATGGTTTCCTGTGCATGAGACCAATGTGTAGAAAAATGTTAAATTATTTAATATGAATACAAAGTTGTTTTGCTTGAGTTTAGTTGTTACATCAAGGACTCTGTGTTAAGAGGGGTTCATTTATATGAATAACTACCAGTAGATTAACTTCATTTAATGAGTGCATCACTTGAACTGAGTAACTAGTGGCCCTCATTTGTCTTTTTTTTCTTGGGAATTCTTTATTTTCATATGCTTCTTGTGAAACTCAGAAAACTGTGAACACCTTCAGGGCATTTGTGTACTGAACAGTTGTAATAAATTTCAGCAGTGCAAGCAAACTTCAAAACCACAAACCAAATACTGTTGTTGTTTGTAGTATAGTTTTATGGTATCTGATTAGCCTTTTCCTTGAGTGAGAAGAATGTTCCACACAGATTTCTTTGGTGTTGATAGTTTTCAGCATGATACTGTAATGTGGAAAATTTTTATTAGCCAAGGAACATCACATGAAAGTTTATTCTTTATAAATAAATTGTTCTAATCTATTGCTCTTATTATTATTATTATTATTATTATTGTTTTTACAAGTGGAAAAATGTGAAAGTTGTTTTTCCTGTTTTTGAATTTGTTAAATAATCAGTTCAACCATTTGATTAGTTGCACGTTGCCAGTTATCGTTTTGAGGGGGCTTTACCATAAATCCCCAAGACCTTTTTTTTCTAAGTAAATGATTAGTGGAAAGTTTCCATTTGCCTAATATATTTTTGAGAGATGTACATAATTTGGGTGTAAATAAAGTGGAATTTAAGAGAAGACATTCAGATAGTGCAGACAAATCTGTGAGAGAAGGAAAGAAGGGTGGATCAATGTTTTTGTTGCTTCATTAAGATGTGCATGTACGGCCTACCTGTTGTTTCGATTGGTTATATGGTTAAAAATAGCATTCTAGGTGATAAAAACTAAGTTTTTTCGTTTGTCTCACGGTGTAATCACTAGTGATGTAGATCACGACGTTTCGACTGCATACTGCTAGTCTTCTTTAGGCGATGAGGTCGACTGGTCATGCGTGATGTTATAAGCATGATGCTCTGCTGTGATTAGTTGTTTTTGAAGAGCTCTGATTGGTGCATTTCGATCCTTCCAGTTTCACTTAGTGATTTGCTCCCTCGGCGGTCCGCTGTCGCACGGCTCTCCTGTTGTGTTTTTTTTATCGTGGGCATCCACGCTTCTGGAATTTCTATTCCACTATCCCTGTTGATGTTGTTAGGGTGAAGTCTTATATGAATTGCCTCTTTGACTCTGCGCGTGTAGTAATAAGGGTCACGATCAATAAACTTTACTTCGTTCCAAAGTGGCTTGTGTCCGGTGTTGTGAGCATGCTCTGAAACGGCGGAGGTCTCGGTTCGGACGAGTCGGATGTCTCGATCGTGCTCCTTAACTCTGTCTTGCATAGGTCTTCCAGTCTCTCCGGTGTACACCTTGCAGCATTCATAGGGAATCCTTTAAACTACGCCACCATGTTTAGCCGGGTCGACAGCGTCTTTTGGTCGTACTAACTGAGATTTTAGCGCAGTCTCCGACTTGAAAACAGCGCGTACGCCTTGTTATTGTAGGAAACGGCGAAGCTGTTCGGACAGACCTTTGAAATAAGGTAAAACCGCAGTAGCTTTGAACTCGTTGGCGGGTTCGGCACTGTTGTTTGGTTACCAAGCAAACTATCTGAATGTCGTTTCTTAAATTCTAGGTGATGTAAGCTCGTCCGGGTTTTACTATGCAAGTAGCATAGCAAATCAGTGTAAAGAAGTTTTAAATCGAATACTGCAAAAGATCCTGAGCTGCATTGATATTTCGTTTCTGCACCCTGTGTTTGGTCCAAAAAGTGCACGCCACCCTCTCAAGCAATCAGATGAACAAGGAAAAGACACCACGTCGTGGTAAACCATGGGTATAATGTTGCTTTGGTTTTGCTTTTCTTCGCACCATGATTGGTCTAAAAAACTAATCTCCCCTCTCTAAACCAATCTTCAATTGAACATCAACAGAAATGCGAGATTATCTTTTATTCCTCAGGCGCAGTGATTGATGACCTCTTGTCACCATCTTTACCAATCACATGCAAAACAAAAACCGACCGCCACTTGATCACACACGTTTTCCCGCGCTTTAGACACTTTCCTTTGGTTCTCCTTTGACAACAGTCAACCTTGCTCGTAAACGTATTGTTAATTCATTTTTAATTTTTCATTTTAACTTCTTTATTGAAATGTCAAGTTCAATTCGTATCAATTAAGCTGTTTTTAATAAAACTGGTTTTCTTTATTTAGCTGTTATTAAAATCTGTTATTCATATCGGTTAGAGAGCATGCATAGGTCAAATTAACCCTAGTTAAACAAAAACACATTTCTATTGTAGCAAGCGGCCCAAAGTGGCACTCTATAGAAACAGGAGTGAGGTGATTAGCATTCATCCGATGTTCAAAATGAGCAAATTCTAAAGCCAAAACTGGTCAAATACTGAGCAATTAAATCGATAGTGGCTGCCAAGTTTTAATAAATCACGCTAGTACGCACTTAAAGAAATACTGGGTATCAAAGATCCGCCGTGATCTTTTTGTGAAAAATCCGTGTGACTCGAAAACTGAAGCGTTAATCGTTTTATTACGCGATCTGAGAAGGTTTCTATTACTGTAAAAATTGATTGAAGGTAAGTAATCGTTAAGATTTTAAGTTAGAAACGAAAGAAAATGTATATAACAGTGTAGGTTTTTTTTTTGGTTACTCTGGTATTTTGTGTTGTTTGTCATACGAAATCTGATTCTAAACTGATAGAAAGCGTTCGTAACCAGTCAGTTGTTGACTAGTGAAGAATACATCGGAGGAAGAAGTTACTTCACGCACTTCTAAAATGTCTTTTAATCAAAATTTTTGTGATAAAAGCTTTAAGTTCGTGGTGCGTTAAATAATTTGTGGCAAAATTTAAATATATATATATATATATGTATATATAATTGAAAGAATCAAAGGGGACGCATCGATTCTCTGGTACACTGAGTTTCGCGCCCAAGCGCTCGTCAGACAGAGTAACAGAGAATCGATGCGTTCCCTTTGATTCTTTCACTTGTATATACCCAGCTCTCCTACCACAGCATCGAACACTTTATGCCAAGGTAGACTCTACTCCACATTTATATATATATATCAATCTAGTACCATCACGAAAAAAATGATTGTAGAGAAAAGTAAAATTTTGTGGTGATTTTCTGTTGATTTTGTATGGTAAAATAATCCTCGATACATAAAAAGTGGATGGAATTGGAAGAAACCCTGTTTTCTCAGTCCAAACTGGGTGAAACTGCTAAATTTACATACAACTGGCTGTTCTTTTGTAGGTAAACATAGTTCTGCGGGCCACAAAGACTCCGCGCGTGGGACTTTTGGCGCTTGAAATTCGAGTCCTTAAAAGAATAAAAATTGTAAATATTATAATGGTTTTTGCACTTTTCGACTTATTGTCGAATATACCCTCAAGAGGATAAAGTGAGAAAAGATTAACCAAATAGAGGCCATTTTCCATCAATAGTCTTGGTGATAGCGTCAAAGCTTCATGAAAGGCCACTTTGAGTAACATGACACCTTGAAGCAGCTGAATAAATGAGGTTATGTTAAGCCAAGACTGCGGGGGAATATTCCAAAGATCCATTAAGATTAAAACTGATATCATTCACAAATAAATACATCGAAAAAGTGAAGGTTGTTAGCGCTGTGGATATCATCTAAAAATTGACCTTTAGTGTCACAGACCAGTGTACAAAGAGGACAAAAGTCCTCAGGAAAAATTTAATTTGTTACAGCAATCTTTCAGAGCAGGATGTATTCCTAGGATGATCGTTTGATCCCATGTCAATCTTGAGCCAAAGGAAAGTCAAAAGGCCGTCACCCCAACACTTTACCCATCCGGGACAATTGTTCTGTTCAACTATTTTCAAATCTTTTTTTTTTTTCGCTTGTGATATATTAACTTCTTGAAACCCTGTGGACATTGTCTTAAATTCTGACTTCAATAATAATTGCTTCAATAATAATTGCTTCTAGATATGGGAAGAGCAGGGTGTTTTTTCCTCTCCCTCCTTTTGATGTGCCTTCTGTTGGGCCACGCCCTTGGATCAAAATACAGAGAAAGGATAAAGGAGAAAATGGAAGAGCGGTCAGAAAGAAGAGAAGAGAGAAAAGAAGAGGGAAAAGGGGCGGTTGTTGGGTGGAGACGGAGACGAAGTCTTCAGGGTAAGGTTTTTAAACCTATGACGCTTTGAGCGATTTTATTTCCCGATTGCGGCGGATACAACTTTCGTTGCAGGCGTTGTATGACTTGATGGTCATGTCATGTAACAGGCTGTTTCTCGCACCAAGCTCACGATGAATGGGATTGCCCGCAAAACTCATGAAGAAAAAAATCCACTACTCTGTCAACGACTTTGGAAAATGGACTGAGCTCTAATCATTAACTTGTGTGAATGATCGTTAGAGTCTGGGCACGGAATTGATTTTTAAAAGTGACTTTTTTCGCCTCATGGCGCAGAGTAGTGGAGGAGGAGGGATATAATTTTTTTTGGATGGGAATGGCGGGGTGGGGGAGGAAGGTGGAAGTTCATTGGCAATGTCATATGTATAGCTTTTAAAACAACAGTATCTGAAGTAGGGTCATGTTTTTAGTCCAATATTTACTAAAATCACTTCAGCAAGAAAAATGGACTCTCTTTTGGGCCATGAATAAAGGGGTAAGTTTCTAAAGAAACTGTGGTGCTGTGTCGGTGGGAGAGTATAGCAGGTAATTTAGTGTTAACAACTGGGTTGAAAACGTAAATTAGCCACCGTAAAGAGTAAAAAAGCTGACGTTTCGAGCGTTAGCCCTTCGTCAGAACGATTGATTTTTTGGGCCGTCTGGGTTTGTTGACTAGGCGACATTTTCCTTTTCTTTACAGTTTCAAGACCAGAAATTAGCAAGGAAGAGGCAACAAACTTCATCAATGGATACGACTCTGATATCGACTAATTCAGGAATTATCAGGTTTATCCATAATGTGAATGGTGATGTATGTTTGTTCATCCTTCTCGTAGAATGTCTTGCGTACTTGAAACGAAAATAAAATTCAGTTGTTTTTCTGAAAAATAGCTTGTAGAATAAAATCCTCTTTATTCTTTACACGAGAATGCAATTTCCTTTCGAGCTTGTGAATGTTCGGATCGATGTATTCGCGCACCTACCCCTTCCCTAACCCAACAACAATCAACCGATGATAACCAGTTAGGGTTATCATTGGGTTACGGGAGGGATGGGTGCACAGATACTGACATTGATCCCAACTTTCACCCGGTCTTGAGGGCGTGTTACGCACTGAGACTTGTGCGCAATTTTGCTGCGTGCACAGTTTTATTCTCTTGAAATGAGATCAGTGATTATAAAATACCGGCGCATAACACCTCTTGGCAGAAGTTCTCAATGAGATGACGGCTTTTACGGCTAACGGTTAAAAGTTTGGCCATTTTACGGCTAATCGTTAGCATCATCCTATTGTTGTCACTAAAATTTGTTTTTACGGTTGACTTTTTGGATCAATATCAGTATCTAAGCAACAGCCCACCAGCCCCTCCCCCAACCCAACATTAACCCTAACTTGTTACCAATTGACTGTTGTTAAGTTAGGGGAGGGGTAAGTGGGCAGTTGCCCAGATACTGATATTGATCCGACTTTTTTAATGACTATCGATTTTAATTTCTCAAGTCGTACGTCATATGGCTAAACATTTCGGCCGTTTTTCGGCTATGGGTTAAACCCACTAAGACCCTCCTGAAAAAAAACGAGCCTGCCTTGTTACGCAACTCTGCGCAAAGCTTTTAGACACACGAGCTGCAAATTGTGGCGGTCTTTTCCGCGCGCGAGATACTTATGGGAGAAGCTTGGTTTCCCTCAATAAGCACAATTTTAAGAGAAGTTTCTCCTTTCCTTGTTCGCTGAAACTCACGAATGTCAGTAACACTAAGAACCAAAACTAATGGAGCTCCAACAATATTTTATTCTTGATGTTAACTTGTACAGGATAAATTTGTATTTGTACCAACCAGCGGGTAGAAGTGTAATTTTAAAAAACTGCGTAACCTTTTTTAACTTAACAGATTTTCAAATAATCCGCGTAGACGTTATGTACATTTTATTTGCTCTTAGAATTCATCATGAAAACTTTATAGGTAAATACAATACAATACAGTGCAATGACTGTTTTCCTGGTTTTGACAAAGACGACGTAAAAATATGGATCGCATTGAAAGGCGACTATAGCGTTAATTACATGGATGAACTGACTTCAGAGTCAGTTAGAGATCTTAGAGATACCCGAGATACTGACCGAGAAAGCAATAGCATTGTAGCCCTTCAAAACAGCGTTATAACTTCCTCAGCCGTCAGTCACATTTTGAAATTAATCAGCATACAACATTTGGGAAGTGTTTTAGGAATTCTACCTTTGTTTTTATGAGGATTTCACGAATTACCCAATTCCTTCAAAAATGTGTGTACATTTTCTGCAAAAATTTAGTTATCTTCGATTAGGAAACAAAATTTTTTGGGATTGTCCTAAAGTCCTGGTGCCCCAGTCAAAGTAACTGAGTGCTAGGCAAACCAAAGAAAATTACGTCAGCCAATCAGAATAAAGGTCAAAATCAACGGGACTGCATATAAATGATTTAAGCGCGGGAAAACATAAGTAAGCGTGGGACAGTTCCTTTTTAATAGCATCTGATTGGTCTAGAGGGTTCCGCGGGATTTCTGGGCCACAGATCAGAATGAACCAAAACCGGCGCAAACCTAGTTCACTTTCAAGAATCAGTTGAGAAAATTCCTATGCATACGCATATAAATACTCAGTGTTACTCGTAAACTTAACTCTCAGGCTCCTCTTAGCTTAGGTGTTCGTTTCCTACCCTCAATTTGACCTTGTCACGGAACAAGTCTTAATCAACTTCTTTCCGTTGCGTGGCGCAGCAAAATATCCTCTGCGAAGGAGATAAAGCCATGGAAAGATATGCTTAGGTTTTTTTTTTTCTAAAAAGTTATTATTTCGACATCTCGGTCATAGAGGTTCTGAGGTAGCTATGAATGCATGTTTTATTTCGCTTTTTCAGCAAAAATCTTGAAAAGAGAGCGATCTTACACCCCTTTCATTAATAATAAAAAGTTTTCTGGTAGGTGATGACAAATTTAATTTTTCAGTCCCATTCGACCTCTTCCTCCCCCCACCCCTCCCTCCCCAAAAAGGTTCAAACCTGTGTCTGTGGCTAGAAAATGGAAGGTCAAGATAACGCACAAACAGCTATAAAAAACGTAATAAATAAATACAAAAATTTCAAAACGACATAACGTTTCATACGCAAAGCAACATTGCAAACGGTGTACAGCGAACGGCAAAAATCGATCTTTTCCTCGTCCGCTATTGGGCTTTTGTACACTTAAAAGTATAAATTGACTTTACTATGAACGAGAAATTTGATTCGTTGTTCTACTTTTTTCACCCATAGATTGGAGGAAAAGTGAGACAAATAAAAATAAATTTTTTCCGTTTGCCGTATGCCGTAAGTTTCATGCCTAAAAACACTTAGACTCCTTGCTCTAAATCACCGTCAATTGGCGCTCTTACTGCTGTGACAGTTTTGAAAATGAATGCTGCTTTGCTTACGAAACTTCAAGTCTGTGGTAACATCCTTTGGTTAGACTTTAATTACCTGATTTATCTGTAAAAAGTAATTATATACAATAACGCATCGTACACTTTCTAATGTTATAGATACAAAGCATGCCATTGTTCGACCTTTTTCAGCGGTGACATGATCATTCGCCCCCAATGACTTCTCTCGCTATCGCACTCATATATACCAGGCCCCAGGATAGCGCGGCCAACTGTCTTGTTGCTTCTCATTTTTCCACGTCCCAATAGAGTCAGCACCAGGCTTGTGTGGCTGAGACGCTGGATAGGGACCTGGAACGAGAGGGTGCTATGGAAAATTGGGTGTTTCTCTCCGTCTGCGGCGGGAGTACGTTTCGTTTTTACTTTATGTCCTGAGAAGACTTCTGTGATTTTAACCAGATATTCTACAAAATGATAAAGGAGAAACTTTTTAATAATTTTTCTTCTTTCATACGCAGATCACAAATTGAGCTTTGCGTTCAACTTAATCATTGGTTATTTTTCCATCACGGACACGTGTCTTAGCGATAAAAAGTCTATAACAAACTCCTTTAAAGTTAAGTAATATCTTTCTTGCGGAGGTAGTACTCCTCCAGAAGTCCCACAAGACAGGACAGGAGAAAGATACGACACTGAGAAGGACCATTTCATTTGTGAGGGAGATTAAAATGGAAAAATTTTTTTTTTGCTCCGGCGTTATTTTAACGTGGACATTGCTTGGATGAATTTTTTTCTCTCGCGATTTTTTCCTTGACTTTTTCGGGAAAATTATTTTGGATGTCGTCTAAGTGTCTTCAGGAGCTCATGGGCTCCTTGTTTCTCGCATTTTATAATTTAAATTGTTACATAAACGAGTTTCAGCCTATTACATTACCATATTTTCCTAATGGTGTTGTTTTGTCATGGACCTTAATTTATCCCTAACGAATAGTACAGCAATTTCTATCGAGCGTCGAGGGTAATCCGGGTCCTTTTGGTTTTACCTTACTTTACTTTGTGATTGGTTTAGAAAACTCGCGCCGTCATCTCAACCAATCAGATGCAAAACTAAGAAATAACGTAACTTGGTCATTTGCGTTTTCCCGCCATTGAAGCAGCTTGCTTGTTTTCACTATGAGTTCTCATTGGCTGCCAATGATGTAACCTTTGTTCTGATTGGTCGGCAGCTGGGATCACTTTGGTTTGGTTTAAAAACACTCAATTGAAAACTGGTCTTAATGACAAATGCACTCTTCAGCCTCTCACCTCTGTTTGAATGTGCATCAAAGTGTATCAGGTTTCGAGCTTTTGTGATTCCCACCGTGATTGTGTTCATTCCCGGGTTATAGTTTAGTGACAATAAAATTTCGCCTCGAGTGTGGCCATAGGGCTGGAGAAATATGGAAAAATGAAAAAACATAAGCAAAATAAGTAATTTAGCGATCGAGCAAATATATACTAAAAACAGAAATGAACGTGGCGATATATAAATAGAAATATCGTAAAAAAAAAAAATTAGGGGGCAAAATTTATAACCCTCCCTAAATTATTTCTAGAACACATTTATTTTTAGGATGGGCCAATTCTATGACATAATTTATAACTAACATGGGGTCTGTGTGTTCTCCATCAAGATATTTAAGCAAAACGCGAGATAGATTTGATAGCACTCTCGTTAAACCACAGAAAACAGTTCTAAAAAGGTCCAAAAGTTACACGGGGGGGGGGGGGGGGGTTTCTGTGTCCGTTTACCTAAGTCTTTCGTTATTCCTGTATATTTTAGTCTCAGCATATAACCTATCTATCTGATTTTAAGGCTGGTTTTCATATGCGCCGGGAAACTTCTCGATGGTGGGGGATTTCACTGTTTCCCGACCGTCCCAGAGTTTTCTGACTAATGAAAACTGGACATCATAGACATCCCCGATTGTCTGGGATGGCCAATGACAAATCGGGATATTCGGAAGGGCTCCATTTTCCCGACGCGCCTCCATTTTTAAGTAAGGGTAAGTCGGTGATGATTTTAGATTTCTACCAATCCTCTTATTGCTTGGCTCCGATGCCCCTGAGTCACAAATCGAATAGCGTCCGTAATACATCAAGAAAAAAGTCTTTCGATCTCTCAATATACCAGTAAAATCTGAGACGGTTTGGAAACAGTGAAATGGCCGATTGTATGGAATTTCTGTAAATAAAGAAACTGGCTGTTTGTTGACCATTTTTACTGTAGCTATTAGCTCCCTGTGACTCGCTCTCACTGAACAATCATCATACCTGTGAGTTAAGTTTTAGATTTCTCTCGATTATCATAGCTCCATCCAACTCCTGTCCCTTCAGAGAGTACAGCGTGTGACCTATTGGCGTAAGTCTGTGTCGCCGTTTGTTGTCAAATACAGTGAAGCGCAAAGTTTTCTCGTTCAGTTCGGCGGAGGTGAGCTTAAAGGAAACATGTTCATTGAACTGTGGATCCTGAATACCAAAGTGAGTATAACTTTCAATGACAGGTTTCTCTTCAGGAAGTAGACAAATTTCCACCATTGGGTCACTTTTAATGACGCCGCCATGCGAGGCTACGCCTGGCTCGGTTACTAAGTGCCTGACCGGGAGCCTTCGGGCGCCAATCAAATGAATATTCAGTTGTTCCTCGTAGGTGTCGTGGCGAATCTCGAACAGTAACGTCCCAAGCGGGGGAGGGGCGGGAGCTGGTGCTGCCATGTGTTCATTTATTTCAGGGTTAGAGTAAATAGCCATATCGATCTCCTGAACGGTGATTTTGTTGTTGGAAATGTTGGAGTCTCGCCTTTCATTTGGGTCGTAGCGCTTGGGAATTTCAAACTCACATGGACCTAGAAAATACAAAATGAGGTATTTCGCTTGAAAAAGAAAAGGTTAAACTGCGCTTTTCCGAAAAAGAAGAGGCTGGCGGGAGGATGGTCGAGATATAGTCGAAATAGCTAATCCCAAGTCATATGCTTCTCCTGGAATAAATAATGATCCAATTTACTTCACAAGCGTTGGATATCTCTTCCTATCTACAAGCCATAAAAAATGATTGTAACCAGAGATAACGAATTTTCGTTATCTCTGGAAGGTAAAATAATTATTCATTTCTTTAGTGTGTTGGATTTGTTTATGTAAAGATGAAAAATAAGAAGTATGATCTGTTTTCATGCACAATTTATTTTATTTCTTTTGTGTTCGGGACGTTATTTTTGTTTCTACTTTTTCGGAAATTAAAGTTGAAAATCAGAATTCCCTTTTGTCCCAAGCAGAATGCAACACTCCTCTGGCACGATTCAGTTCAATTATTCTTAGAGAGGAGGTTGGCATATTTACACATTTTGGATTTTTTAAATAATTATCCTATTTTAAAGCGAAAAATAAACAAAAAATCGTGAGCACACCGGGATCAACTTATTTCCTTTTTTGTCAACGCTTTTGAGCAAAATGTTTCATGGTATACAGTACAGTTGCCGCTTTAAACTTATCAACGTTAACACAGAACAACCAGGGAAGAATAACAAAAAAAGTAGATGTACCAAACAACACAACTATTGAACCGTTTGCATTTTCTAAGTATATTTGCTGTCGCTATGACAAAAAATCCCTCGAAAACATCAAATTTACGTCAGCACGACCAGCTCGTTTGTTAGAATCATTATCTTCGAGAACTTTTTCTCGTAATAACTGATGCCCAATGAAGTGCCTCTTAATATTTAGAAATACGTTTATTTTTTAGATAAACGTTTTGCACCCTTTTTCATTTACCCTAATCTACTTCAGAAATATCTGTGATGCACATTAACAGCTACGGCTGTTTCCTTTGTCGTATTTCATGCTGTAAAAAAAATCTTCCAGCCAAGTTATGACAGTTATGTAAGAGCCTGGATGGAATCGTTTGCTTTCACGAAACATCGTAAAATATGATCTAATCCATGCAGATGACTCTTCTAAGGTCCCTGATCAGATGCAACTCGTATACGTTTTTGCAAAACCTGTCAGTGTTTAGCCTAAGATTGTCTTTCGTGAACTGCAACTCTCTTAAAGAAAGTGATTGGCCATTTATCACACGCTCAGAGGACAAACGTGTTTTGAAATAAATTTAATGTATCTGTTTCGATGTTAGTGCCCCTCGGAAATGATTCGGAAACTTTTTGAACTGTAACAAGAAACACGTTTAGTAGAACGTACTAGGATCAGTTTTGTTGGATTTCCGGTACTAAGTGGACAGTGAGCAAGTCTAAATATCACACCCCTTTTCTTTAGCTTGCAATCTGTTGTGATTTCGACGTCTTTCCGGCCTAAGTTAAATCAAAATGGGCTTTTAACTTGTGATACATTTTAAAATTTTACAGGTACGGTCTCATTAAAATTTCTAAAATACAGCAAATAAGAAAATTTACAGCATCTACCTTTCGCAGGAATCGCCTTTGTTGTTTTGTTTTTAACCGTGATAGGGACACGTAAATTTGAAATGTCATTTCCCATGATGTTATGGCCGCCGCAAGCTTGTTTATCGTACTTGGAGTTTCTTTCGTTGTAGCAGTTGTTTTTCTGTTTTACACCTTCCTTGGTCTTCTGCTAATTCTTGTTGCTGTATGCAATCGCTTGCTTTTAACCTGACGACAGAACAGAAACGTGATTTGAAATCTTTACGTTCTCTCTCTAATAGTGCATGTGAATTCTAATTGCATGTGTCACTTCTCACGTTAATCTATTGCACCAATGTAACACCTGATTTGAATTTTAATATTTTGGCGTCTACGTGCGTAACACAGACTTACATTTAAAGCGCAGTCAACGAATTTACCCAAACACCAACTCAGGTTACAATTAATCAATGCCTTTTTTCTATTAAGTTTCTATTTCGAGACTTCCTCGTTTTAAAGAACTAATGAAGGACATTACGAAGAAGCTATCATGAAATTACCGATTTGTTTACTCTACGATGAGCTGCACATCTTGTTATTCGCCCAGCTTTGTAAATAAATGATGATATTTACCCTTTCCTGGGTATTTCTAGAAAATTATAGTCCTAGAGCTGCTGCTGACAAAATGAGTCCAGGATATTGAAAACGGATTGTTTAGAAATTTGTATAACTTTGTGCTCCGTTTGAATGCAAAAAATAATGAGCGCTATTTTCATTTTGATGAAATCAAAATAGGGAAAAAAATTTTCATCTTGACGCCACCTTTTAAAATGCTTGATTGATTTTCATTGAACTACGTCTACCATAGCTAGCATAAGAAAGAACACAAAGGAAGGCCTTATGTTTTAATATATAAATCGTCTCAATTTTAGTTTTATTTTATTTCAAATGACGCCAGGAAATTTGAAATATCATTTCCAACTGTGCAACGTGATCTCTTGTTGCACTTCGTTAATCATGAAGCCGGCGACATTTTGTGAATAATACGACAAAATATTACACAGTGGTTTATCCCGGGGCTTTCCATAAATATATAGTAGGGCAATTTGAAAGTGAAAAAAGAAAGAAAATAATGTTATTTCGATGCTTCCGAGAAGTATGTTGTTGATAAGGTTACGTTCAGATATTGATTATTACTTTCAGGAACTAGGAAGTTACCATGGATTGATTTTTATTTTCTTTCCTTACTTCTGGAGAAATTAAAATATATATTGGAAACTTTGCAGTTGTTTTTTATATATAAATTTCTCAACTTCCTAGGTTACAAAGTATGACGTTAAGAATGTCCTTTATCGGACTTGCTATTAGTAAAAAAAAAAACTTGCTTTTATTTTTAGAACAACTTTCCTTTCGTTCTCTTTTTTTATTTTAATTCAAAAGTAATTATTGGTCATTCACGCAGTTTTTATCAGTCACATCTTGTTTTAATCTCAAAATTTTAAAATATTTTTTCACGTTTGGCTCTTCCTGTGTTTACAGACGTCTTCGACCCTCATCTGAAACTTCCTCTCCTTTTGAAGAACTATTACTTATTGATTTCTTATTATTAATGATATTTTAGAGAAGTAAATTCGAGGCCTAACACTTAAAGTCCAAATGGTTACCACACGAATTATTCTTCACAACTTTTATTTCAAAGTAAAAACATTAATATTTCTTGCGGCAATGCCTGAGGAAATCGAACTCCACACAATGTAAAAGGTGGCTTTCCTGTAGCTATGGTTTGACCAGCAAACATCAATCGCTAACACCATGTGGGCTAATCAAGGGGCAAGCGGCCTCAAAGCAACAAAAACCATGAATTTATCGCTTTTGATTCAGTCAGGAGAGGATGCACAGTGCACAATAAAATGGAGACACCCGAGGAATCTAGCACTAGCTTCATCTCGAGGAAAATCGGATAGCGACAGTGAAGCTTGGAAATGTAATGTAATTTGAAACCGTGCATTAGGATCATATATTGCTATCGCAGTTAAATGTTTCATTCTTAGAAAATTAAATTACTTCCAAACGATCCCAAGACTGATACTATCTTTTGGCAACCTCCACTAATTTCATTCAAACGCAACACAAACTTAGGCAAATTTTTGGTCACAAGTCTATTTCAAACCAGAAAAAATTTCGGAATCCAAGAGATCCACCAATATCACTGATCACTTCACGTGTACCTCCGCCAATGCCGACTTCTGTATAACTTGCTCTTATAACAGAAAGTTATACATCGGTAAAACAGGAAGATGACTAGGTGACCAATTCGGAGAACAACTTCGCGACGTAAAAAGAAATGACAATGATGCATCCAAACTAGTCGTTAGACGCTTTAACCTCCCTAATTATTCTTAGCAGCGTATGGCAGTTTGTCGCATTTGCCTATATCTAGGTTGTTAGGAAAGTCGCAAAACTTTAGAGCAAACATTTTTCTTTCAAATCGGTACTCTTAATCTCCACGGTATCAACGAGCGCTTTTCACTCTCTTGTTTTCTCGTCACCATATTTCCACCAATAGCGTAGCTCCATTTTCAGCATAGAAACACACACGCTACCCACAATTCCTCCAATCGCTCTGAAAAAGGGCTAACGCTCGAAACGTCCGCTTTTAAACTCTTTACGGTAGCCAATTTACGTTGTCAACTCTCTTGATAATAATAAATCACCCTGTTATACTCCCCCACCGACGCAGCACCGCAACTTACCCCTTTATTCATCCAGTAATTGTTAATTACTGGTCTTACAGGGGAAATGCTGATAGACTTAGAGAGATTTAGTGTGGACAATACCTGACTCATTCTTAAATACTAAGAAAAGGAAGGTTTATCCATAACTGCTAATAAAGTAATCGTTTTGAGAGCAACAAACCAGTTTCTTTAAAGAAGCCGTCACATCAGTAATGTCTGTAAACAAGAAAACGATCCCGTACACGAACTATTATGAGATCCTGCATATTGCTAGCATAAGCTTTGACTGTAGCTCACACAGTCAGCAGAAAACTGTGGGTTATTACAAGGTAACTGCGCATTTGGTCGTGTAATTCACAACCTTCACAGTTCTCTGTATGTTTGAGCTTCATTTGGTAGAATTCGATGGGTTCGGATGTAACCGTTGCTAGTAATCGTTCCGCCTAAAAGGTAGCAATATTTTAGGAACATTTTGTAAACTATTTCATTTTCGGACTAGTCGCTCATTGGTTCAAGTTTTAACACGAAGAAGTCGCATATTTAGTTCAGGTATGTTTTTGGAGCTCAGAGTTGGAGTGTTTTCAGCTCAGTATAGTAGAGGTATGCCCAGAAGTACAACCTAGATCTGATGTCAGAACTCAGACTGTGAATGAAAAATGTTTGGTTGCTACTGGTTGCATAATGTACATAAGGCCAGCCACATCAGCAACATTGAAAGTACCGTTTGCTTAAGTAGAAAAGCGAAGATGGTAAACAATGGTGGTTTGACCAGTATGAAGATTCCTTTTCACAACTCACTTGATTCACTTAAACCGCTTTACTCGCTGATGAATTTGACGCAACACAGGAAGAGCTGAATAACGAAATGCTACGTCACATTTATGCGGTCAATAAAGCGGGCTCAAGCGCACGGAGTTTAAAATTTGGCGAAATTTGCGTAGAAAAAGGGGCTGGTATTTGAAACCGAGGCATTTTGTTGTTGTCGAAGGCATTGTCCTATTTCCAGTGTTTTTAGGGAGAAAAGTAATTTTTTAAAATATTTAGGGGGGGTACAATGTTTTTGAAGGTTGTTCTGTTAAAGGAAAAGCGGTAAGGGAAACAATACCTAGAAACAGCAAAATGTAAAATCAAACATGCAAACGACTCAAAATCTGTATTCCGCGCGAAAGTTTAGCGCATGCGCAGACGTTATTCAGCTCTGTCCGCAACACCTGGAATACAACAGAAATAGACCGCCAAATCAGATGGTCTGCGGCTCCATTTTTCTACGCCTCACGCGTTTGAAAAACCGAATAACAATATTCTTTGTTCGATGACCAAGCGTAAAATTCAAGGCATATTCTTTCTTATCCTAGATTCAGGAATGGGATCAAAGAAACGACAAAAGGTTTAAAATTGCATACCTTCGCTCTTCTCAATTTTTTAATCTTGAAAGTAAACTGATTCTGCTGGTTTAGTAGTCTGACTGAAAATACTCAGAGAGGTGCCGTCTTTACTGGAAGGGGTACGGAATAAGCTAATGAACGCCGGATTTTTAGTAGAATGATTTATTTTTGAGGCAGCTCTTCTGCGAGCAAGGTGTCGATTTCGATACATTTCTTACGTCATTGATGACGTAAAAGATATATAACATCATTTCGAAATGTTTTCGTCAGCTAAGTCGCTCCCAGGCTCCCCCGCTAGTTTCTACTTTATATCATTGTAATAGTTGAGTACAGAAGGGGACAAAGTATAAAGCATCAGATAACAAACTGAGAAACGTTTTCAAATTCAATCCTGCAAATTCGAAGTTTTATTTCGTTCACTTGGGGATTTATGGTCACTCATGTCTACTTCTGAAAAGCATTCAAAAATCAACGGATAGAAAAAGAAAAAGGTTCTATGCATTTCAGCCTCACAAGGAGTAGAAAAAAAACTGAAATACTTTTTATGATTATCGTGATCATGCAGTTACAAGTAAAAAGGTTTTTGTTTTAACTTAGCCATTGAACGACATGTCATATGAACTATAGCATAATCAATTCGGGTTTTTTTGCTTGACTCAAAATCATTACTGTTTTATAGAATTTACAATGCCTCGATTCCTAACGAAACAACAGTAATTGTCAAGTAGAACAAGAGGCTAATTGCCATATATTTATGCAAACGGACCCCATTTTCAAGCTGTCAGACACCTGTGTGTTGTCTCTACATGTCTCATGGTGTCCTCAAACCGATTTGTTCAGATTTATGAAATCTTGCGTAATCCCGGAAGGAATATTCACTGTGGCCCCGGTCAAATCACATATAAAGTAATTGTATTATTTCGAGCTGTGCATTTGATGATTTCATTTTTAGTTTGTTTGATTCAATACGAATAATATCCACAGGTCATTTGAGTTGTAACTTAAATACCCGAACTAAATCTCCTTTTAATTCGGAGATTGTAATAAAATCTTTATATACCGGCGTTCAAATCAAACAATAGTAGAGAAAGAAAAAACCGCTTTCCTGAACACTAACGCTCTACAAATTTTGCTTGCTGGTGAAAAAATTAATTTTCGAATACACTGTCGTGTTTTGTTTCACCAATTCAATTCATTTAGCATTACTACCTTTGATTGCGAGATCAAAATTTTGTATTTCACTTCCTCAGTCTGAACGAAATTCAGATCTCCTTTATTTTACTCTGTGAGTAGCAGTTTCAATTTTTTTCTTCAAATGAACGAAATCAACGACTTCTCCGGTCGTTTTTCATTTTTGCGAGGAGAGTTCGAACAGTTAAAAACGACTCTTAAAACACGTTACTTCGCGTTGTTGATTGTTTCAATGACTGCACTCGGGGACATAACTCATTTAAAAATCTTTTTATCAAGCTGAGAGCAGTGAGAAAATACCATTTGCAACAAATTTTTAAGCCGTTTTTTTGGGCTCTACGTACTTACCTCATTTGATGCAATCCGGAAGATGTTGTGGTAAATTCTTCCTTTTTTCCAACGAGATCAACAACGAGTTTACGTCGGCGAAATAAACGTATTGACTTATTCGCCCTCCTAATAAAAGCAATATTCCCCGCCGTAGTTTACACAGGCTGCCGCCGAAGTAGATAAATTACGAAATATTTACTGTTATTGGCTATTGTCAAGGCAACAGGAACACAAATGAATAGTGATGTATTGCGTTATTCCATAGGTGTTAATTTTACTCTGCTGTCCATTCATCGGAAAAAACTATTCTATGGAAGTTTTCCTTCGAAACAAATTGGTCAGACTATCGTTCGAGTAAAAAATGCAGAAATGCTTATTCCTCAGACGCTTAGTTTAGATCGGATTACAATCTCTGACATCTTCCTTTCAAGCTCTTTCCATTAATGCTTTAGGCCAAAAATTTTAAGATTATGTTAAATGACATGAGCGTGTTTTCTTGTCCTTCTCTAATGAATTTATAAATTAGCAATTGGGCCTTTATTAACTGCTAAAAGACATTGTGGGAAAGACAAAAAAATAAAGAGTGCTGGATTTTTTGTCAATACCTGGCGTGAAGTCGTGACTTTACCATTAAATAGGCATCTAAATTTTATCGTTGGGAAGGCATATCTTAGAAGACAGATCAATTCGCCCTGTTGCATAGTGAAAAAAGGTCAGTTATTTTAAGTTTTGAGCCTGATCGAATCCAGAGGAAAAAGTTGAAAAGGCTGAAAGGTAAGTCGTAAAAATACGAGGAAAGTCCGACATTAATCCGAAATGTTTTACTGATATCCGTGAAAGTATATCGCTATTAATTTCCGATCTATTCTTATTTATTGATTAAAGACGAGAAAGTTAAGACAGGATGAAGGTAAAATACAGGTTATGCTTGGAATTACTCAAGAATGGTTTGAAGCAGGTGGTTAGCTGATTGCAAAACGATCATCCTTTGACTGCTAGGTGCTCTCACAAAGGCTTGCGTGAAAAGAAGGGGAAAAGAAGCAATCTGTGGCTGCGGAGCAACGTATTCTTCTGTTGATTCGTTCTAACTTGACAACCTCATCAAAAAAAATAGCAAGGGTAAAAAACAAGGTAACACTCTAAGAAAAAGAAATATTAAGGTTTTTTTTTTGTTAAGTAATAGAATTTTTCCTTTTTTTTGGACTGAAATTAGTAGACCAGACTAAATCGACGTACCATAGGTTCATTTAAGAAACTAATTGAACTCAGTGGAAAACCTCGTTCATGAGATATTTCAGGTCTTTTGCGAGCTTAATTTTTGCCATCTATGGAGAATTTTATTCGATACGACACACACACCTAATGATGGAACTTAGTTTGTTAGAACAGAGTGCCTCTGCGATGAATATGTTGTTATCAACCTGAATCATTTCCGATTCTATCAGTTTCGGAAAGCATTTCATTAACTTTCAGAAATAAAAAAATGTTATTCTCCAGCCTAAGTCGGTCACACTGTCACTACCTTTTCGATTTTGTTTCGTGTTTCGCGTTGCTCTTTGACAGAACAACTCATCTTCACGCGGAATAACGAACTAAATTCTTTGCGTCTTTATTGATAATCAGCTTAAAGGTCTTAATTCTGGTGGATTGTATTCCTTTGTGCGAATATTTTCTTTTCTACGCAGAATTTTGCATTTTGTTTATTCCCATATGTTTCTTTTCGCTTTTGCTGCGTGCTTTGCATTTCTTGCTGTCGTGGTAACTCTTCATTTTTCACTCAGGATAACGAGCTAGTTCCTCACCCCTTCAAACTATGTTTACAGTGGTCTTATCATGTAATTTCTTGTATGGGTCTGACCAGGAAGGGATTAAAAAATAATTAAGTGTGAGAAATTGTGTTATACAGCTTCAGAACCTAATAAAACTTAAGCCCTTACTTAAAGTTTTTTTACCCAGAGGAATGAATGATAATTTCTCACCAAAATATTGATATTGTAACCGGCTGCCGGGTGATAGGAAAAGAGGAAGTACTTGACGACAGGGTATCGTCTTGATATCATTTCAAATCCTTACAAACACAATAAAGGAAATTGTTTGACAATCAGAAAAGGAGATTCAACAATTAAGACTTGAGAGTGAAATTCAAACGGCGTCTGAGGAACATTTAACCCTTTAACTCCAAGATCAAATTTGTAATTCTCCTTACTATCAACCATGCAATTCTTACAATGTTATTTCAGAGAATTTCGTATTGAATATTATCCCCAAATTGATATTTTTCTTAATTCTCAACACTTATCTGGTTGATGTCGTATTGATATTGTAAAGAGAAATTCTGTCTTGGTCACTAATAGGAGTTAAAGGGTTAACAAAAGTCTTATTTTTTGTAGGATATTCTTACTTAATGACAAAAACAGACAGTGAAATTAGTATCCAGAGGATAACCTGACACTTCTTCTGCCGAAATCTAATCAACTTTCTCTGAAATGATCGAAGTCATAATGGCACTAAAAGTCCACCTTAGAAAGAAGTTCACTTTGCATAGAGTTAAGTAAGAGAAAGAAATAGCTCTCTGAATATTTAAAATGAATAGCAGGGAACAGTATGCAACTGTTTTTTTAATTAAGGTAGATGTCTGTCTACTGGGCACTCAGTAAACCTTTCACTGTCTTGAAGGGCCAAAGGGAAGTCTATGCATGTGCGACTCACCCAATCACAGCAGCAAGAGATTCCATTTGATCTCACACCAAATTCTCAAATAAAATAGTATTGAATTATCATTTAAATCTTGGGAGGTACATGTACAAGGTTTAAAAGAGAGAGTTGACTATATTAAGTGAATTAGATGCAAAACCATGTAATATTGTTTCACCCATGGAAAGGTTAGGATAAGCTCCTGGCTAGTCTGACAAGCATGTTTTTTTCAATTACAAATTTTCCCATTTTTCAATGAGAAACATTGCACATGTAACTACACTGTTATTTTCTCTCTAGTTATACATGTAGTGAAATCAAAACTAAAGTGTACTTTTTTCTTTCATTTTATCTTTCTTTCTTTGTTAAATTCTGATGAACTATCCACTCCAGTTGCAGTTCAATGTCCACTGGCATATTGATACGTTTTTTTTTTATGTATCTCACTCAGCCAAAGAGTGGAACACACACATGTGATGCAGTACCAACAGGTTGTTACAGCCATCATTTACAGTACAAAGCTGGATTCTCCACCATTTCAGTTCTAGTACACATATGACTTAACTGAGAATGCTTATTCAGAAACCTAAAAAAGAAAAAAGTCTGTTTGAAAAGGCAATAAAATGATTTTGAGTGCAATTTGGTGTTGGTAAGCACAGCTAAATTTTTCAAAGACAACAAAATTGTACAAGCCCACAGAGCAAGTACAGTTTATAGCCTTTGAAAAATTTACAAGTGCTTTTTACAAATTGCATGAGACATCATGTTATTATTTGCTGATAATGTACATCCAAAAACCATTACAGAAAATCAAGAGTAGTTTGTGCACGTTACAACTTTGTACCTGTGTTTAATGAGAATGCACTCGTTTTCAGCTGAACATAAGTGTGTAATTTATTCATGTAAAATATTAAACTTAGTACTATTAAAGATCAAGCAAGCACAGAGATTTACAAGAGTCTTTCATTTAACTTTCAATTCTGAGTCACAGTGACAGGCCGCAGTAACACCTTGTCTTTAATCACATCACCCACCACTGGGTTCTTGGTTGATGGAAATGAGCAAAGTCACAGCAAATATTGCTTGGAGGTTGTCTATGTGCATGCCGTGGAATGATGGAAAACTACTGGGGCACTTCTGCACCTGAGCAAATTCCCCCCTCCATGCTGGTGTTTTGCTTGTCAACAATGACCTTCATGTACATTGTAAAGCTTGCCTGGGGTATAGAGAAGCGTGGTGAGGCTGAAATAATATACAACTATACAAACCACGTGACCCAGGCAAAAATTTTGAAGGAAGTAAAAGGAAAGGAAATGATAGAGTGTATAAAGTCAGCACATTTGTGCCAAAGACCCTGAATTTCAAGCTTAATGCATGAGAAAACTTTTTACCCAAATAAACTAAAATCTTACTTTTCTCCTTGGAATATTAACAAGAGGTCAATGAACACAGTCATTACCAGTTTACCTCTACAATTCTGGATGTCGACGTCTGGCATTCATAAAGAAGTTTGCAACTGTGTCTCTCTCAAGCCCAAGTTCTTCTGCAAGGGCATTCTGCATCTCTTTTGAAGGCTTTTTAGTTTCTTTAAAAATAGCAAAGAGTGCTCTTTTCTGAGAGTCTGTAAAATACAACCTTGTTTTCTTTTTCGGTGGACCAGTCTCTTCTTCCCTCCTGGCTTTAGCATCAAGTTCCAAAGCAGCTGCAAAGACAATAGCAGCATGTGTAACTTCTCCTGATATTGTCACTTCAGTATTCAGTCTGTAACTTGTGAGAATAAACAAACTCATCATTAAGAGACCAGATGCAAAATGTATCTCTCTCTATGTACAACACCAAATTCTCTTAAGTAACTGACTTCAGAAGGCTAAGAGAGAATAACAAATCAAATCTTAGGATTGTGAACCTTTTCACTTCCAAGATCTCTTTAGTAATTCTCCTTACTCTCTTCCATACAATTCTTATGATGTTACTTTTGAGAATTTGATATTGGATCCACATATAACCCCTAATTGATAGTTTTCTCGGCTCTCGTCACTAGTCTGCATGATATTGTATCCATATTGTAAGATGAGATTCTCTCTTGGTAACTCATTGGAAATCAACCCTTTAAAATACACCTGCACCTTGTCCCTGTAATATCCATACACTGTACATTATCCAGCAAACAGGTAATGAAATTACTCAAACTTGTCAAGCAAAAGTCCTCATCTTGATCTAATATCACCTTCTGTAGGTGTACAACAAATATGCTGTGCTTGAATGAACCATGGTACACAGCAGGTCAAGGTTTTCAACACACTAGCTGACTGACAGTCTTACACTGCTGGTACATTTGACAAATCAAAGTAACCTAGCCAGTTCAAAAAATCATAAGCAGGGTTTTCATTGCAATGTGGTAGATGTATCATCTGAACTTAGTAGGCAGCTAAATAGGCATGTTGCAAAGCAGCACACCCTTCAAAGAAAGTGTGGGGGCATGCTCCCTTGGAAAGATTTGAAATTTGATACTCTCTATGAGATGCAATTTCCAGCATTGTGGGACATACTTGAGTAACTTTTTTGCCAGACATTGATGTTAGAATTAGTTAAAAAATAATTATTTTCTGTCTTTGATCACAGTTCAATTAGCCAGCACAAAATGAAATGGTTTGACTGCTGGTGGATTTCTGTTGCCAACCATTTTCTAACGACAACCCTTTCATAGGTCAGGGTAATTTAGTATTGTCCACTGAGTTGATGATGAAAATTGGCCACTATAATGGTTTTAACCCTAAGCATTTCCAGCACTAGCCCTTTATCTGAGGGCTAACACTAAAAACATCAGCTTCAAAACTCTTTACAGTGGCAATTTACATTATCAACTCAGTTGACAATACTAAATTACCCTGATGTACTTTCCCACCAACACAGCACCACGGTTTCTTTAGAAACTTGCCCCTTTCTTTCATAAGTCAATTACATACACCAAGTGCTAAGCAATCCTGAATACCCCTCTAGATCAAAGATCTACTGTAATGCTTGTGGTGGGCTCATAGTGCAAAGCACAGCTGGTGACATTTGAAGTGTGTTTGGGGCAACTACTGGTCTAGGTATGTAAAACACTTCATGACCAACAGTCCTTCACTTCTAGTATATTTGAGAAATTACTTTAACCCAGCCAATCAAAGCAATCCTAAATGCATCTCAATTACTGGGCACCAAGCAATCCTGGATACCTTTATGGAGGACCTTTAATTGACTATCAAAACCAAAAAGTACCAAATAGAACAAAGGTTAACATCATCCTTAAGTCTTTCCCTCCCAGGGGTGATTAACATGTAATTTCTCCCTATCATATCCAAATGTTATCCAACAAAAGGTGGTGAGAATACCAAAACTTATCAGGCAGAAGTTGTTATCTTTATCAAACACCAAATTTTCATAACTTATTTACAAGGAAATGCGTTGCAGCTAAAGGTAGAATTATCAATTAGATCATGGGAGTTAAAGGGTTAATTAACCAATGAGGACTCACAGAAATGCGACCAAGTTAATATTGGGTTTAGTTTTGCATTTGGTTGGTTGAGATGGTTGTGGAAGTTTTCTAGACCAATCACAGGGCAAAGTAAAGCAAAACAAGCTAAGCAATTCATTCAAGATCACTTTTGATGAACAGTTAAAAAGTGCTCTAAATCTTAAATCTACTCCTTGGTTTACACTGAGCTTAGAGTAAAGAATCCATAGCACTTCCAATCACCCTTGAATTGGTTGGGGTTCCTTCGAGTGGTCACATTTATTTATCAAAAGTGTAGGGCTGCTGGTCATTTGGAGGGCAGAAGCCCTCAAACACATGTCAAGAGTCATGAACTTTGTGTCATGCTAAGCATCAAGAATTTTTTCACTCAAAATTCATTCTGCCAATATAATGTAAATTAGTTAACAGGCCCCTTTCTGTTTCAACAATAAGTTTGCATTGATACATTTACTTTACAAAGCGTTTCACAAAAACACGGAAGTAGGGAAAACCGTATGCCATTGGAGGATGAATTTCTCTACATTTATCTTCTGATAGAGTATTCAGTTTCCCTTTTACATCCCTGAACATCGTTCCAACACTCACAGTGTCTTTCTTACCTTCTGCCCTGAGTTGTGGAATTCTTTTCACCTCTGGTAAATCGAGCCATTCTTTCATTTTTCGGAATATTTCTCTGCCTCCTCGCAATTCGCTCCAAGGTTTCGGTTTTCTTAAAACATCACTCAAAGTCCCTTGAGAGCGATTCAAAACCTTGCGTGCAAAAACAGCTTGGGGTATAGAGTACTTTTTTAGTTCATTTGTGAGTGCTTCGGCAATTTTTTTAGTATCGAGGTCTTCAAATCTGCTCATGTCGAACTCTACTGAGAAGGATGGGTCGGCGGATGAATCTAATGACTTTTGTTGGGTGCTTTTGCTGGTGATGCCTAATTCTGTCGAAGAACCGTCCGAATTCTGACTATCACTTCGAAAATGAGTTCTAAAGCGAGAATCTTCGAACGTTTCACTGTTTGTAGAGCTGTCATCTTGTATCCGAGATGCGCCGGCGATTAACTCATTCATTTGTTCCAAAGCAACTTGTTCCAAGACAACAATTCCGCGAGCTGAGTCGAGCGAAATCCCTTCGGAAACTACAGTGGTCGAAATAATTGTATCAGTCACATTAGGGCTTGTTCCATTTTCGTTGCCATTGGCCCTATCGCAGTTGGCATAATCGTTTCTTTCTGTATCTTTCAAGTGACGTTCTCCATTCAAATTCTCTACGGTCGCCGTTTTAGGGGTTTCGTTGTACACGAAAGGAGAATTCAGAGGAGTTTTCTTCTGCAGGCCTAAAGCTTCAGGTTGTATAGTTTCAACATTTGTGGAAGTGTTGACTTCTTCAGATGCCCCGAGCGCTAAAGGATCCAATCCATCGACATCAGAATTGTTCGGAGTATCGACCAAATTTGAAAGCGAAGATATCGAGTTTGTAGCAGGAATTTCATCGGAGCTCATACCAGACAGTCACTAGGTGGACAGTCTTCCTAACTGTTGGAATATTTTAAGCAAACTGTTGCTTCAGAAACAACACTGCTAAAGAAAACAGTCACACATTATTGCTAACGGTGTCGCAGCCATATGCTATAAGCAACACTTGGCTTAGCGACCACCCCTTGTTGTCCGGCCGCTAGCGAGCTTGTGAAATTTTAATTATTATAATTATAATTATTATTTACCTATCAAAATAATTCTCTATTTTTTACGTATGTCGATAACATTAAAATTTTAAATGTAAATACAATACTAACATGTTTGCTAAGGAAAAAAATGTATTTAAAAATCCGTTGACTTTGATTGAATAGGTAAGATTTATCCAGGCTAATATAGCAATAAAGAATTATAGGCTGATATTGAGAAATGTAAAAATTTACTTATTAATTTTATTATTATTATTATTGCTATTTCTTAAGGAGAGGGTACAGGAGAACAGAGTATTGTGAGAAAAATTATAATAATAATCACAATAATTTACATTTCTAAAGCGCTAAAATTATGAAAATATTCTAAAGCGCTTAACAAAAGATTCTATAAAAATATTAAAACGATTAAACGATAAAATATGAACAATATTAAAATGCTAAAACTATTAAAAATGTTAAAACAAGTTATAAGCCAGATTGAACAGATGTGTCTTAAGCTTGGACTTAAAAATGGCTACACTCTGACTGTTTCGAATTTCAAGCGGCAGTTTGTTCCACAGAAGTGGCCCGGAACGGGCAAAGGCGTAATCACCGAAGGTCTTAAAATTAGTTCTTAGGATCTTAAGAAGGCCCTGGTCACAGGAACGTGGGTGATGACTAGAAATGGAGTGTGGCTGCAGATATTGTTGAAGGTATTGTGGGCCTTGATTGTTGAGAGATTTATAAACTAAAAGTAACAACTTAAAATGAACGCGATAAGTCACAGGAAGCCAGTGAAGATGAGATAAGGCGGACGAAATGTGATCAAACTTTGGAATCCTAAAGATTAATCGAGCAGCGGCTTTAAACACCTTCTGAAGACGATCTGTCTGGTACTTGGGGACGCGAAAGAGAAGGGAGTTACAGTAGTCCAAATGTGAAGTCACATATGCGTGAACAAGAGTCTTCGTGGACTCAGGACTAAGGAATTTCCTAATTTGGCGAATTTTATACAAGCCATGAAAAGCCTTGCAGATCTTACCAATGTGAATGTACATAGACATATTGGAGTCAAACCAGGAACCCTAGTTTTGAACACTGTCGAGAGGCTGGATGGTAGAATCACCGACGGTGATGGAATCAATTGCGATTTTTGATAATTGATGGCGGGAACCACCAACTAAGAACTCAGTTTTCGAATCGTTGATTAACAGACGGTAACAAATCAACTATGCACGGACATCTGAGATGCAGGCCTCTACAGGAGCTATGGCGTGGTCTTGCGAAGATCTGCCATTAGGTTCAAACGACAGATAAAGTTGTGTATCATCGGCATATCCATGAGCAGAGGGAAGATGGTTAGCTATCACATGATATGGTCGAGATATGTATAATATATATAAAATAGGTCCCATAATGCTGCATATGTAGAGGGCTTACAACTGGAGGGATCTAAGGAAAAAAATTACAGAGACGAAGGGAAAGAGACGGAGAATGGAGGCGAAATTGTCTAAGTGAACATTTAAGTCACGTACACTTAACATAGCTTATCTAAATTCGAGTTCACAGTGTATCATTTGTGTATCAGTGTATCTGAAGTAAGATAAACATGCTAACATATTCACAACGGCTGTGAATATACGAAAGTCATATATTTGAACTGCAGATAAAGACGTGAATACGAAAGCGATCTTCACAGTTATAACAGTTTATCCGCACTTTATTTGCAGTTCAAATATATGACTTTAATATATTCAAAGCCGTTTATTCACCACTCCACGGGTTTATTTCGAACCAACACAATGGCTAGCTCCCAGTTGGTTTGTTGGCTCGGTTGGTAGAGCACTACATCGCAGAGGTCATAGGTTCAAATCCCGTACCGTACAGGGCTGATTTTTTTTTTCAGGTCTTCTTTTCACTACTGCTTAAGAAGTGTTCATAACTGCGAAGATCGCTTTCCTATTCACGTCTTTACCGCAGTTAAAATATATGACTTTCATATAATCACAGCCAATTTTCATTTTGTTCATCACTTATTGAATCTATCCACGACGTTTCTTCTTGTCTGAATTCTTTGGTAAATAGTGTATTTGAAAATAAAAGTTATCCTCGATAGATTCACATTGACGGTGCCTTAATCTCTTTAATTCCTGTGTTTTTTTAGTAAGTCCAGAGAAAAATGTTTATGAACCAACATTTGCGTATTACGCAAAGCTCTAGAAATGTGCGCCAGGAGCGGTATTCAAGTTAGTTATTGACTGAGCTATAATTTCGCAAATCCTGGATGGAGCTGCTTACGAGAACATTCTGGGACTACTATAGTTCAAGAAGGTGGCTAAAGCTAATCCAGGGGATTTTGAATTGAACTAAGTTTTCATTTCTCCATGACAAAATCCACATTTAGGTTAACTCGAGACTTGATTTATCTCAGAATAGGGGTCTTAAACAATGAAGGAAACAGAATATTATCAGCGCAACTACCTGAAGGTCTTAAAACCAAATATAATAATCACAGTTCTGTGCATAGGATAATTTTTTATTCATCACTTTATTGTAGCGCATTTTCACTTGAAAAAGAACACCTGACTTCAGAACACATGACTTCATATTAGCCTGCTCGAAAGCAATCTCAGAATTCTATTACAGTTGAGGTGGTAGAAATAAATAAACTATACCCCGCTTTACGATTTGCTCCCAATAGTCAGATTCACTCTACAATACATAGCTGTAAGCTTGGCATCAGGTTTTACTTTGTCCCCTTTCTACTGGTGTCTCGACAAATTTCAGGACAATAAACTTAGCGATAACTTTACTATGCAGTCAACTATCCTAAATTTACAAAACCTAATGAAAATCAGAGAGAGAATAAAGGATATCAATAACGCGGTCTTTGAAATCCGAAAGTTTAGCCTTAGGTTACAATAAGTCATAATTATAAACTAAGAAGGGTTTATAGTCGAAATTATGGGAAAAAAGAGGAAAGGCTTCCACGTGGAATGAAAGTTTTTGCCCTTTTAAATTCAGAGCTAACTTGTGACTGGCCCAGGAGTCTTTGCAGCCTTATCCTTTTGGCCCGTTGACCTTTCTGATATCAACTTTACAGGTTGAATGCTACAGCCATTTTTTCGTCCGACGCTTCTTGAGGTCTTTCGTCTGACGAGGAAAAGGCTTCATCTGCTTCAGCTAATAAGGAGTTAAACACAAGGAGGAATATTGACAAGCGTCAATAAAAAAATACAATTAAAAAAACACACTTTTTTTCCCGGTTTCGTGTTTTTCTTTCTGTGAAGGCTGAGTGTTCACTTGGTACCTTCTTGACCATGACATACCTAATTATTTCGTTTTATTGAAGTCAAGTGAGGTGCATTGTCAAAACATACTGTTTGAAAGGGGAAAGTAACAGTAGAGAGAGATCTTAACATGCCCACTAAAATGAGACTAGGAGCAAGAGCCCATGGAAGAAAAATTCCATGCGCACTTCTTTTTGAAAGTAGCAAAACAGTTTTTTGCAGAATTAAGCTATTTACAAATGATAGGGTAAATCGTCATACACACGTTTAGGAAAAGGGGTAGAAAGGCGAAGCGTCTTTCAGTTGTTCGTAGAAAAAGTCTAACGAAGGCATCCTGAGAGCAATTTCAACGAATCTTGCGTAATGTTCTTGAGCAGTGTTGAAAAATAAGGCACAAGGCAAGTACGGACTTGTAATACTTTTTTACCTTTAAGTTCTGATACGCCGAGGTCTGTTTGTGTTGCTCTACAAATAGACTGCAAAATCTGCCCCTCCATCAATTCACTGACACGGATGTTTTGGGTCGCTCCCTTTACCTTGGCATGGAACTGGTAAATCTGAAACAAACGATGTGAACTTCTGGGTCCGATGAACATAATGTTTCTCATGTTACATAAATACAGTTATCGGTCTTTGAGACATATTCCTCGACTCCACTATGAAACAATAAAAATCTTAATGGTGCTGGGTTTCTCATCAACCATTGCATAGATTTCTTGCCTGGAGTTGCCTCTCCTATCAAACCTTATATTTCATTAAAAACTAAATAAAAATTTCCAGTGGCCTTAAAAGCAAAATGAAATTCCGTTTCGAAAGGACCATACCGGAATAAACCTAGGAAACATTGCGGGGAGGTTTTGGAAATGGCATTTTTTATTTTACATTAGGCGACAGGCAGGAGGGTATAAAGATCCATTTCAACTGAATAGTTTACCAATTGCATTTGCTATATGTCGACGCTTTGATATATCTAACATGGTCAAAATCAAGCCAATCCCAGAATCCTTATAGTCAAGGGTGTTCATGGTAGGGTTTAATTTGGAACGTTCAAGATTCTTACCTTGGGCACAAACACCAGAAGCAAAGTGACAGATGTACTCACGATAAGGCACATTGATAAAATGGCATATGGAGCCTCGTGGTGCACAGATCCTTCAAAAAACAGAGACACAGATGCACCAATAATGGACAAAACGAACACGTTATAAACTGACATCCCGATGTACTTGGAGTCGTTCAGAGCAGGAATAGAAACATTGCGTGTCTCCCAGGCAAGGAAAATACCGAAGAACAATAACAAGCCTTTGTAGGTAAACACGACGGCAAGGAAATACGTCTTGTATCTGCAAGTACATTGATACAACGCTGGGATAGTAACAACGTGGTTTTCCTGGCTGGCCTGAATAAATAATCAAATAAAGAAACTGATTTAGAAAATTAACTAAAATAGTTTCCCAATGAATCAAATCGCCACCATCCATTTGTGCAACCGGTACGTCCCGACTCAGATGTAGAAAATTATCCCTATGCAATCGAAATATTCTGAAAAGACCACCTTGCATAGAATTAAGTATTCATTGTAGAGTGGTGCCAATGAAGACAGTCTTCATTTCAATAAATACGTAAAAGTTTTGGCTGTTATGCAAGACGGCCACTGTTAGGAAGTGATCTTGAAAAAAGAGAAACAAACGCAAAGCCTTTGGAATTGTCCTTCGACGCTCTACTACTGAGTTACGGAGAGCTCGAGTACAAAGCTATGCTATACACAAATATGGCCTCGCAAACATTGGATAGAGCATCGGAGGGCAAATCTGCCCTTCACTCTTAACAAAAACGAATAACATTTTTCCTCATTCCATGGTTAAAATTAAAATTTTCCATATTTCTCGGTCGATTTTTTAAATGCACGTTTTAAAAATGAGATCTCTCACCCTTTCTTCAAACGCTAGTATTTTAGCTTGGAGCGGATCAGTTAAAATCCAGGAGGACAAAAACACCACATCGATCATCAGCAATGCTGCTATAGTAACTAGCAGATGGCTATCCTTGATTGCCTGAAATGAAGAACGTGATGATATACTTTAAAGTTTGAATCTACAGGTTAGCTATTACCCAGGTGGTGTTAGAAGAGCGGTAGATGTAGGACTTGTTTAAACGTTTGAAATCATTTCACTCTAATGAATTCCGCGCCAAGTACTTAAATTAAAAAAAAAGAGTGAAAAAGGTATGATTTCTCACCATTTTGTCACGACTTAACCCTGCCGTGAATATTTTGTGAACTCTCCAGGTTTTGCTGAACATTGCGCCGAATGAGAGAGAGTATCCAATGCACAACACTGCACTTCGGGCCTGCCATCGAAGATCAAATTTTTTTGTTATCTTTAATGGTGATCTCCTGGCTGTAACAGCAGATACAACCATTACGAGAGATTATTGTTCAAGGGCAGCTCCCTCCCTCCTTCACTCGGTGACACATCACAAGTCATTATGTCGCCTTTTTCCAGAAAAGAGAGACGAGCGCCAGTTTATTTAAAGGCTGGTCAATGCTTCTTTTTCGCATGAAGAAGCAGCGGCGGACCATTTTAGGGTACCACCTCCATGAAACCTGGAACTTAGGTTCGTGTGTTTCTCACTAATGGGTCATGAAATGAATAAAGAAAATAAATTCGCCTGTTGAGTAGTAATGCAGGATCCTGTCGTTACAAGAATTCTGGCGTTGGAAAAGTTGTCAAAAACCCAAGGATCTGTAAGGTAAAGGTTTGGATCCCACCCATACCCACCTCCGTTAATCCGCTACTGGGAATCCGAAATCATAATTTGTCAAGCGAAAGGAAACTGAAATGGGCTTTTTTCGTGAAACATAAAAATTTTTGTAACATTTTTAGTTTTTAAAGGTTGTTTGACACACACAGTCAGCAACACTGCCCAGACGTACATTACAAACGAAGGTGTATTCCTCCAAGTACAGGAACCTCGCATCGAGTCCAATCAAAATCACTGCGGCGTAACACAACATGCAACCCATAACGATGATGCTGTTGAGGTTTGGTGAGGATATCTTGATAACACTAGACAAAATGAAACCATCGCGTGACGAGTTAGTGAACAACAACGAAAATAATTTCTTCCTGAAGGTAATTTGTTTCGTAAAAAAGTGTTCAAGCTTCACACCGACACTACTTGAACACAGTGTCGGGGCCGACTAGCGGCCGAATGAACGAAATGCGAACTGATATTTATTAGGTCACGTGGCTTAGTAGCATATGGTTTTGTCTAAGAGTAGTTTCGTAGTTTCGTGTCGGGGACTGTGAATGCTATGTACGTTTGTTGCAGTTTGGTACTTTCCCCACCGTTTATCGCACAGAAGATGTAAGTATGAGGTTTACAATTTCCTTTCAACCCAACGTGTTGTTAATTTAGGTTTTCTTTGTTCAGTTTTTACCGTAGGCGTAGATCAATTCGAGGCAAAACAAATGTCATAAATGGTGGAAATGTCTGTATTTGTAAGTTGTGCACAAGCGTGAGATGATCTGGATTAAAGCGTTGTGTTCTACAACTACGCGTCAAAAACTGACTTACTTGACCTATTTTTGTCGCTATTAAAGCCATTTCTAAGCCGCTCTGGCGAGTTTCAGATCTCAAGTTGGACTATCAATAAAAACTTATTTACAGGTCGGAGGGTAACATGCCAATTCAAGCCTCAGGCCAGGTTCAGCTGAATGGGAAAGTTTGAATTTCCATACTTCCATCCAAATGGCTAACACTTTTTAAAACTTCCATCAATGACCATGCCAAAATATGATCCCATCTCGTCGCCTTTTATTTGATCATACATCTAAACAAACAAAGTTTGAAATGCATGAGTGGCAAACGAAAAATATTAACCCCCGTCCGTGTCTTACCTCTTTTTACGGTTTCTTATGTTGAAACACAAAAAACCTGATGAACAGGCTATTCCAATAGCTGCAAACCCCCACATAGCTGCTATCAATGGCACTTGAATCTTCATGAACTCTAGTTCCCTCTGTGAGTGATCCATAGGTTGATGATTATCTGAAATTAGTGTGATAGGATAACGTCATAAAGAAAAGCACAAATGAGCGCTTGTTAAGAAAATATCTTACATTTCAGAATTCAAAGGCCCCGTGTATAAATTCCGTTTGATACCGAAATTAAACACTCGACCACCACAAAACATAATACTCAAGAAATGTGATTTGTGTTCTGAAACGAGAACTCCTTATCTTTTTCATTATTATTTTTCAAAGAGGTAGGAAAAAGAGAAGCAAACACTCTACACTTCTGTTATTGCTTTCTCTAGTGCAGACTTTTATACAATAAATGGTTACTTTGTCAACGAAATAAAAAAGCATATGCTTAGATAGATAAACAAATGAAACAAGATAAATTGCTTCCACTTGGATTCGATCTCACAATCGCTTCCGAGATGAAGTTCCATCCTTGGCGCTTAAGTTGCACATCATAATAATAGGAAATGACGTATAAACATTGCTTGACCGCTGCGCTATTTCCGCATCAAGCAAGCTCAAAAATAGCAACCATACAAGCGTGGCCATACCTTTCTCCGTTGACAGTAATAAGCAGAGTTACTCAGAAGAGAAATGACAAAATAAGTTTCCAACTTTCTTTTGAGACAACCTCGGTCGTACAAAATCCCCAGCATAAACTCGATGTAGGAAGTAAACTGGACAGACATTCCGAAATTATACCAAATATAAGGAGTTTGGGTTGCCATAACCAAAGATATAACGAGAGTTCAGGTCTGTAACAACGATATCTCACACTTTCATGTTTCATTTTCCGTGTTTACCGGCTCATAGCCACTGTCAAACTGTTTCTGTTCACGTAAATTTATTCAAACAAAACACCGAGAGACAAAAGGAAAGCAAGAATTCATTTTGTCCCATCATAAAGGTGGTTGCCAAGATAAGATTCAAAATGGCGGCGTCCGTCGTTGAATTTTAACTCATTTGAAAACAACTGAATATCATTTAAATGTCTTTTGTCTTTTGGGCATACTTCTCCTGTGTACATTCAATAAGTATCTTTTTTTCGTTTTAATTTCTACCTTATCGGTGATGAATTGATACTAAAAAACGTTTTCTGTTTGTTTTCTTTCACGAATGGTAGTAAGTAAATGCTTAATTACTACTCAACGTTACCTTTCCACAAAGAGTCTTTGACTTCATCATATACCACGAATTTATCTTGTATTATGTGGTACTCACCAATGGGAACCAGCGCCCTTCTATCGGCTGTCGAAATGAGTAATATATATATTTTTATAAGTGTGGTCAGGATCGTAGACAAGAAGGACGTAGTTCAGAGGAATTAAAAATGAAGTCTATGCACAAATTACGTCAACAATGTTAGTCTTTGTATTTTATGACACGGTAGAAATAACTAAACAACAATTTCCCGAGGTGCACTACCAAATGTCTCTCTTGCCTCTATTTTTTCCTTCGTACATGTTTACAGACTCGTCTCTTTTTTATAAAACATTACAAATGCATTGCAAGTGCATTACAAGTGCATTGAAAGAGCATTCCAAGTGCGTCACAAATGCATTGCAAGAACATTGCAAGTTCATTGCAAGAGCATTGCAAGTGTATTGCAAGTGCATTCCATTGCATACATCGAGGGAAAATTTTCTATTACGGTATTCACAACATTATAATGAGAAGTAGCTCATTTCACTATCTTAAAACAGATACCACCTTTAAACAAATCAGACCTTGAAATCTGCTGCTATTTATGTTTCGTTGAGGGTATCAAACAACATACTTTCCGAAAACGTAAGAATATCATTTTATACTCTTTCATTTGGCCTGATTTCCCAGTTTTTCTTGCTCTTTGGCGCGAACTCTTACCTTGATATTGCCTTATAATTAAGATTCCACTTGTTTCCCCATTCTTAGTAAATGAAACAGCTCCCTATGCGAGAAAGAAAAAGTAACAGAGCTCACAGCGTATTCTTTCTTCATTCGTTTAAAGGGCGAGGATGCAAATTAGCTCAGCTTGCTCGCAATTGCGAAGCATGCCTAACAGCCTAAAAATATTTATTAAAGTGACTTTCAATAATTTTTCACTAGTCCGTGAAGTAACATCCTCTCGTGAAAGGTAACCGTCATCGTTCCCATCATATTTCACATTTTAACACATTGTTAAGATCATGCAGAAGTAAAGTACTGCAAATTACCGTGAGTCCTTCAAAGCTGACATTACGTAATTTGAGTTTTATGGTTTTCGTTATTGTTCGATTTCCCAAGAAATTGTCCACATTCTGTTTCAGAGGCAGTTCCTTGCTGCTTTCTTTCAAAGCCAGCATAACGCCCCACATTGTATCAAACGCAATGGTCATTCTGATTTTCTGTGATTTGCTTAAGGCTCCCACATCTGGAGTATTGAATATTTGTCTTAAAGTCTACAAAAGGAAAGAAAATAAAGTTTTGAGTGAAATGATGCTCACTTTAGACAGACATAAATACGTCAATAAACGCATAAACAAATATTTGAAAATGAATAACTGATCTAGTATTCAAACGATCAATATGATATGCACGAGATACTGAAAGGATAAAAGGAAACAGAAGTGTGATAGAATAGATAATTGCCAACTGACTGGCAGCCTGAGTGACTGACTGATTGGCTATGTTCGATTGAACGAATGAGCGTGTCGATGTAAGGGATGAACGAATGAATGAAAAAGAGTCAATCATCAGTCAGTCTGTCGATAAATCAACCAATCAATAATTTAAACAATCGATTAATCAATGTGGGAATTACTATTTGAAATAAGTGTGTCCATCGTCCATGAATAAGTGGATAAAAAGTGAAATCTATTATCCATTCAATGCACCAAACAAAGCAATTTTCACCAATGAAGCCACTTTAATTTAAAGTACTCTGGTAATGGTCCATCGTCACGAAATATTACTGACTCTTACCAAACCTGAGGCAGTAGTTGTATTCTCATCACTGCGATAGATGATGTTTTCGTCGAGTATGAAAATTCTCTCTGCCACTCGTTGGTATTGTTCTTTAATACAAAGGCCAGACCGGTTCTTTAATCTTTCAACATCGGCGTACAGAGCCCATTGATCGACGTTTCCAGCATTCGGATGCAAGATCCAAACAAAGTCTGGTCCAAACAAACCCATTTTGAATACCTATGGTTAGAATTACTAAATTAACGAGCATCAGCATCATGCATTCAAAGAAAATACTCATACATCTTCCTGGAAAGGGGTCGGTCCTATGTCCTTCCCTAGTAGCCCCACCCTTTAAAGAAAATATTCGGTCTCTAACTGGAAACGATGAACGAAACATCGACTCAACCAGGCATAAAAGCAGAAATCTAGATCTTTTTTATTCGCAAGTCCTTTGAATGAAGTCAAGCCCTTGTGGAAAATTACTCGCACATGGATGTGCTGTTAAGACTCTCTGTGAATCACTAATCTAATGAGGGACAAACATTGTCGATTTTCACTCAATAAACTATACAAGCTAATTTTTCAATTCAAGCTATTCAATGTCACCTTACCTCGCAAAATATCAGCGACGCTCCTCTGCCAGTGAATGCCCCATAGAATATTTTGGAATCTAAATCCTTAATTAAAAATAATAATCAATTCATCTTTGATGAATATAATTTTTAAACTCGAATTTAAAATGTAAACGTAAACAGGAAGAAGATTGCTGTAAATTTTGCGCGATCAAACCGCTATTCAGACGGGCGATTAAAAATAGAATAATGAGAAAATACACAGTGTACAGTTTTCGCCAGCATTAATCGTGAATCACAAGACGAGTTAATAAAATAATAAAGAAGTTGTTGTCTAGTAAAGGTTTACTACCACTACCTTTAGTTTTCTAAGCTTGTCTTGGATATCCTGGTTTCTGCTTCTAAAATTAACTTCACCAGTATTTATGGCTTCATGGCCAATTATCTCAGAGTCAGTGTTCATCATAAGGCTTTCAACATTCTGGAATGAAAATTGTTAAAATCAAGACATACTTCATGGCAGATTGAGTTACATGGAAATGCACATGTGACTAGGTGATATTGCGCATTACTCAGTCAAAGTTTATACATACGCCTAAAAGCCCTTTTTATCATATAAACTACGGTTTATAAACTAAGCTTTCGCCATTTTTAGTGCACGGTCGTTTGTCGAAATTTTCTCTGACAATGACTGCTAAAACACTGAAAATTCGTATCGCTTACAGTAATTTAAGGTCAACATTTCCCATAAGGAGAAGAAAACCAAAATACGAAAAAAAAAAAAAAAAACCAAAGATTACGTAATCAGTGGTGTTGGTGAAGGCATTCTTGCGGCTGAGAACGAAAATCGACATTGGAAGATTTGCCAGAAGTCCAAACATCAAGAGGAAGACGCTAATATCGCTTACAGGCAGCATAAGAATAGATTGCTTAATTAGTCGAGCGACCGACTATAGGTTTACCCTCGGCTTTCTCCACAACGCTCAGTCACGTGCAATGGGGAATACCGCAGACACGTAATAGAGGCGCAACCTTCTTTCCACCATGTCGAACATGGCGGATTTGTCGAATATCTTGGCGAATGGTGTCATCTTTTCTACGCTCTAGAATACAGACCTACACACCGTTCGCGGTAGACCCACTCTAAAAGATGGCTTGTGTAATGACCGCGTATTTCGAAACGGGTCGTTCCGCGAACTCAAAATAGCAAAAGAATCAAATGATTTAGCGAAGGTCTCATTTTTTCACGATGAAATATACTTCCCTGCATGGCTATCTTTAAAATAGGGAACGGGGAATCGGGGAATAGGGGAGTGGGGAATGGAGAATGAGAAATCTTTAAAACGAGGAATCTTTAAAAGCGGGAATCTTTAGAAAGGGGAATCTTTAAAAGCAGGAATCTTTAAAATGGAGAATCTTTAAAAGGGGAAATCTTTAAAAGTGGGAATCTTTAAAATGGAGAATCTTTAAAAGCGAGAGTCTTTAAAACAGGAAATCTACAAAAGCGGAAATCTTTAAAAGCGGGAATCTTTAAAATAAGGAATCTATAAAAGTGGGAATCTTTAAAACGGAGAATCTTAAAAAGCGGGAATCTTTAAAACGGAAAATCTTTAAAACGAAAATCTTTAAAAGCGGGAATCTTTAAAACGGGGAATCTCTAAATGTGGGGAATCTCTAAAAGTGGTAATTTTCAAAATGGGGAATCTTTGAAAGCGGGAATCTTTAAAATTTTTTTTTTATTTTTTATTTTTTTGACGATGATAATCCTTTATTCATAATGATCTCTAAAAATATTTACAAAAATTATAAAATCATTAAAAAAAACGAAAAATACATTAAAATGTCTAATAAAAATTTAAGAAAAACTAACAGAACACGGGAATCTTTAAAAACGTAACAATTTTTTTGGTAGATGGCAGTGTCACTCGGTTATAAGATAAGATAAATATAAAGATATTAAAGGTAAGTCAGTTATTAGCCCTGTAAGCAATCAGGATTGAATACTCTGATATACATCGTTTTCCGGTATTATCTTCAGGGTTCAAAATATCAGCCGGCTGCCGTTTTAAAAGCTTTCTGGAAACGTAAACAAGTAAAAAGTTTCGAAATTTGAAACGTGCTACAGGGAGTATTTTTGTTTACAGTATTCAGCTTTTACGTATTTGTCAAAGTGTGAAACATGCAAGTTTGTGTCCCATACCGTCAATTTACCGTGTTTATGTTTCTGCACGTACATACTACTTTTAATCAAGATTTATTTTCCGCCAAATCCTGTCTAATGTCGTTTGTATAGCCTCCTCACGCGTTCAAATTAAAGTCGGTGCTTGACAGTACGGATTTCCCATAACTGTAAATGATGAAACGCGACAGTTTGTCTAGACAAAGTTGAATATTTCACGCTTGAACAAACACCGAAAATTGACCCGTTCTGACCACGCTTTGTTAGAAAGGGACTGAGGTGCTCATCATAGCTTTTACAGGTTAAAAAGGGCGGGTTTGGTACCTCTTAGGCTGTTCAGCCTCAAAAGGTCCACAGCAGCAGCCTCTGGGTTACCTATCAGGGTATTGCACTAAAAATATGTGACAGTGTGTTGTTGTAGAATTGGTGCCTCTCAGGGGTGAAAAAATTTTACGCCACGCCCTCAAACAAGGACCATGGTACCTCTGTATTTCTTTTAGAACCAATGCGCACCGTGAATGGCCAACACTTGTAACAGCGCGTCTACCTGTAGCCCGACTTACGATCTTAGATCGTCTTGTTGTGCTGGATAAACTACAAACTGATGAAGGCATTTATCTTCAGATCTGGGAGAGACGTTTTTTGATTGGCATCTGAATTACATGGATACATACCTTAACATAAAGACCTTGCGTCTCCAGGAAATCATAAACAATCGCGAATCTTTTCCATTTAAAGTGATTCATTATCTTTAAAATAGCTTTGATGTAGGTAAGTTGTGCGGGAGCGAATGTGAATCCGTATGGATTCCTTCCCTCGCTGTCATCGCTAGTTGTCGTTAGATACGTAACCTATTACGAGGAAAATGAAGAAGACCATAGTGACTTATTTTGTTACTTCTGAGCCGAACAGAAGGATATTTCCATAACGTAGATGAAGCCTTACGACTAAATAACAAGCTCAGTTAACGGCTTTAATTTTGTAACTTGGTTCAAATCGGTTCAGAGAATCCGGTTTATACGATGTTTAGCTTAATTGAACGATCACTTAACGGATTAATGAGTCGCCCGAAGCTAGATGCCTGCATTCTGTAAAACGTACAGTAAGAACGCAATTTCATTCTGTTCGCTTATCCTTCACTTTTCAAATCATATCATATATATAAGCCGTTGTTAATTTGATACGCAATTAATTTATCTTGCTTCACCCTTATTTTGAGAAGGAAAGCTCATGATCATCGCTTTTAAGGATTCTTCGGGGCTCAAGCATATGACCTTTTATACTTTTCATTTCATTTCATCCAGAGTTTAATTAAGACTCCTACTAACGGTGGGGAAAATGGCATATTTGCAGATCAAGAACCTTCAATTAAGCTCATTTAGAAGGTGTCATCAATGAGGTAAAAAGCCATTCAAATATTTTTCAAACAACTGGCTAGTTCATAAAAGCTCAAGCTCAATGGAATACATCTGTTTGAGATATATATAGCGATCGTTCATTATCTCCCCTCACCATTAACTTTCGGTAAAATCTTACGATCATAAGAACCGTGGAGGCCTCAGAAGAGGTTTGAGGTCCGAGCAGAAGCAAAGGGAATCCGCCCTTCCTGTACCTTAAGGCATAAGTGGCGGAATTAATACTAGAAGCTTCGTTTCCCTGTTGAGAAGAAAAGAAATAAGAAATTTAGACAAATCTTGGAGAAAATGTAACACTTTCTGTGTAAAGTGCCAAAAGACTTTGTCCTTTATATCCCTCGTATTTGTCAGGGAAGCTGTGAGACTTTGCTTATTCACAAAGAAATATAACAACTTGAAAAAGAAACCGCCATCTTGAATGACTTCATGGGCTCTCATGCCGATCAGTAACAAATCTAAATCAGGAGGTGACTTAATTTCTTGGTAAAAGAAATAGAAAGATGATTGCAGCGAGTGTAGGATAGATCAATGTATTGTTAATCATATTCGTCAGCATTTTCCTTCTCACTTGGTTGCCTAGGTTATATCTGCGCATCTTTATCCGCCCATTTTCCTCCTTTACTTTTTAAAAGAATTCAATTTTATCTTATTTTTATTTATATCTTTTTATTTATATCTAATTGACAATATTAACAGGAGCAAGGCTGAACAACAAAAATGTTTCGCGTTATATTGTGAAGGACTGGAATAGTCGACAGTTAACCTCTCTCAACCACACAGACTTGAATTTTGAAGATGGTAGCAACTTGTTTTTCATGTTACAGCTGTGGTTGCAACTTGTATTTCCTGCAGCAGCATGATAAATTATTCCTGAATATGAACATTTGTACAACTTACGTTGGTGTAATAAGAAATGATCCTTATTTCGTACTTTTCGAGGAAATCTTTCAAGCTCGAAGAGTTTTTAGCGACATGGATGGCGGTTGTGATTCCAAGTTGAACCCCTTTATCTTTATCCTCGCTTATTTCCAGCGATCCAATTATGAGCTCTGTCTTGTTAGCGTCACACTCAAGTGACAAAACAACACAGAGAATACCCAGGGTGGAAAAGATCCTTGTGCTCCTCATGTCAGGGCTAAGTAAAAACAATTTGACGATGTTAGAAATATTATGTAGCTGTGACACCTATGTCATTTACAAAGTGATGAGTATGGTCTTACCTTAGACCCCGCATAGCCTAAAACGAATCGGAACAGAATAAAATCTGGTAATTACAACAAAATAAATGCACTTGCAAGGGCGGAGGCCTTGGGTTTTCGGGCAGGAATTTCCTGCTTTTTCTTTCTGAAACGTATCAAAATGTTTTTCTCCATCCTCTGAGTCTAAGAACGTTTTTATGACACCGTGGAGAGTACAGGGGGAAAACTGCTGTTCCGTCTTGTGTCAGCTGCACTCAAACGAGTAGTAATCTTTGTAACAAAGGATTCTTTGCTTAGAAATAAAATGAGATGTAAAATTTTATATTAAAAGATTCATATGTTTTATATTGTAAATTTCGGCTCTAGCAAAGACACTTTTGAACTGTTGTGTTAATTATCGTGAATCAATGTCCAAGGCATTTTTTAATAAGTCAACGTAATACTTATACTTTCAGTATTAGTTCGTAACTAGTTAAGCTGTATTTGTACTAAGATTTTTTTACCAAATTTTGAGCATTGTTTTTAAACAAAAAATATATCTTTCAAAACATGTCTCACGAAGGAAAAATAAATAAATTTCCCTTTGTTGCTCGACACGCACATAGCCTTGACACGTAGAGCGAGAAATCTTTAAAAATAAAAGGTTTTAAAATATATTCTTTATATGTACCTCTGTAGGAAAGCAACCTTAATTTTCAGTTGGAAATGATCCTTGGTGGAACAAACAGTTTCTGGAGCGCCTAGGGAAAGCGAAACAAGTTGTTTTGAAAATGAGTCCAATTATGGTAATGAATTATTCAATCATGACGACTTCAACACGGAAAAAGTGTGTAATTCTGCGAACCCCACTCAAGTGGGGTTCGTGCATATGTATGAGCACTGTTACCTGATAACGTGTGACGCATTTTACGTCACGTTCCACTGAGAGTTTTAGATGGAAGCTGTGTAGTAAAACCTGTTTGGATGCAGTCGGAGAAACTAGGATAGATCGAAAAATTCGAAGTGAACTACATTAAATTGATTATTTGTTTTGTAGCTGGTGTTTTGACCGTAATTTTGAAAGCTTTATTTGTAAATTGTAACAGGAGAGGAGATTTTAAAGTCACATGTCGCGTGCTTGTTGACGTACAAGTTCCCAAGTGTAACAACTTCGGCTTTTCCATACCGCGGATGACGGGAAACTCTGCCCCTCTTATTTGATAGGAAATATCAGTAGCCCCATAAATTCATTAACTACGCCATGTTTCCAGAAGAAAAGATTGGAAAATGTTTTTTCCACACTCTACCATCAAGATATTCCACTTATAGAAATAGTATTTGTAACGTGACTGCGTTTTTCAAGAAGACACTTCTAGAAAGTTCTTAATCCTTCTGTTATCTTATTTTCCTGTTTTTTGACTGCAAATATCATCTGTATTTGATATTATTTTCGCTGTTTGTCATGGCCTCGTGCGAGCCAGTTCATATACAGCACTCTTTCGAGTTTCTCTGAGTGGTGTCGGGCTTAGGTGTGTAGGTCTGGCTCAAAAGATATCTGCACGCTGCAACACGGGTTCCTATGTTTTCTCCTTTTTCTTTTTTTGTATTTTTATTCTCTTCCTTGCATTATCACACATTTATGTTTTTTTATTCCCTCGGCGCGTTCCCTCAGATTTGGAAGTAGGCCATGAAAAGTCAATACTGACCAGAACTGAAATCCTTTTCTATCAATATTTGTTTCAGATAACCCCCGTCATTAATAACTTTATTTCTCAAGAGAATGTGTTTTTATTTGCTATTCATTTCCATTAGAACATGAAACTAGGTCCTGATAAGTTTTTTTGTTTCGTGACTCCTAAAAACTGTGTTTGCGACAACATCAATTGAGAAATCAAAGGCGATTACGCCTGAGAAATTCGCTTAAAGCCTTCTACCCTCAAAAGGCAAATCCATATAATGAAGTGTTCTAAGACCTCTGTAAACTAGAGACATTACGTGATGTTGAGGGGTCAAATATTTACACTAAATCTGTGACCCTCAAATCACGTACTCATACATGTAACGTCCGGAAAATGTCACGCATGTTTAACACCGTAGGCGCACCTGGCGAATTCTATCCACTGGCTTCAATAGTAAAGAGACAACTTATTTATAACTTGTATAGGAGCAAGCTTATTTACCCCACTTGAGAAAATCATTGATGTAGTCTACTATTGTCAGACGAAACGCGTGGGAGATAAATACAAGTTTTTACTTTCTCAGTTCGTGCAGTGATGCTCACTAGATTGTTCCGTCAAAAACGCTTTTAATGTGAAGTCACGTCGACCTCGACAGAAAAGTTAAGCTCACCCTGTCATAATCAATGGTTTGATACCGTAAGTACCAATCTAGGTACATCATTGGGCTTTGATCACAATGATAAAAAAAAAAAATGTGCGTTACCTCACGCTCGCCACATTTATTATTTGGAAAATTATTTTTACTGGAGGGCGATGTCGCTCAGAGCTTGGCGCGTCTTGACTCTGGCCGACGAAAATTATCGAGGTGAACCCTATGAAATTCTAATCAAATGTTTATTTATTAGTCAATTTATGAACTGTTTTATAGCAGCCCGAGGAAAAAGCAAAATCGAAACAACCGACGTATCGGTCAAATGAATTCCAATTTTTTCAACAAGGAGTTGGTAAGTTCATTTTTCCTAGTAAATTTAAGTGGGGGTCAATTGTTTGTGACAGCCGAAGATAGACATCTCTGAAACGTCTCTGGAACTCGTTTTAAAAGGAGTTTACACATCCGGTAATATTTTCCTCCTTCTCGCAACAGCGCAACAGACATTGTTAATCCTGTGTAGGGTAGGTGTATCAGTTGTAATACGCCTTCATAGTGATGCCATATAAGAAATTGAGTGTCTAAAAAGCCCTCAATTCAACCTAACACTCGAATTGATAGAGTCAGGATGGTGCAGTTGTCTTGTTCATTTGCAACTAACTGCAGAACCAAATGTTATTTTTCTCACACTGGCCAGGGACGGCAACAGCTCATACCTCTAAATTCGTGGGTATACAGCTTAAAAAAAACATTTGAAAACGTCGATGTATCCCAAACATGCGTTTCGTCCGAGAAGAAGCTTATCCTAACGCGTATTGGCTTATTTGGAGATTACGAAGGCCGCGATTTCACGATGTACCTCAAATATCGTGCACAACTTGGCTTCGGGTTCGTAAATGCCAGTATCCTCCTCATAAGAAATGGGAAACATGGAGTTGAGAGAGAGGTGAATCTGCAGATGGCAGAAGAAATCAAAGCTGGTGGCGGGTCTTTCTGGTGGCAAGGTGACTGTAAACCTAATAGAACGCGCACTGTAACTGCTATCTTAGAGTCGGCAATGAATAAGGAAGAAGGGCAAGAAGAACGCTTATCTGAACATCAGTTTTCCTAACTGGTGATTTGTGACTGAGATGAACTTTATATCATATGATTGCCAGGGATACGCAGGTACTGTAGAGGCGCTCACATAAATAGAGGTGGGCGATCCTCCCTCTGACTTAAGAACTGCGATAAGTTTATAGCGCAGACCAACTGGCACAGTTTGGAGCACCTCAGGGTCTCACTAGGCTCATCACATTAGAAACCTTCAGCAAACTAATCGTAGAAACGCGTGGTTATCAACAACATGCACAGATTTCTGAACGCGGGTCATCGCGAGAACTATACCCAATCTGTTACAGAAAGCGAGATATTCTTGTTAAAAGGAAGGATGTATCAAGACGTTTCAGTCATTGGCTGCCATCCAAATGCACCCTAACAAAGACAAACAAGTGAAGCTGACAAAAAAAAGTCCACTTATGATAAGATCAAGAGGAAATGGACGAAGACCGGCTTGCCATTCAATAGGGGATGGCTACGTTCAAGATCGGACCTCAGGTAAAATTCTGAAGAACAATCCTTAACTGGCCAAGTGGACTTTGGATGGGCTCTTTGGAAAAAACAAAAAACAGCCACCTTTTCTCAGAAAACAAAGAATTGTCCCCTAGACGTGTGCTGGACAGGGGAGCAAACTAGTAAGGCAGCCACCTCTAATGTGACTTCCCAAATATCGAGTTTAAGAAACGACACCAGCCAGAAGTCAAAACTGACGGAACAAGGCAGAAGACCGAGGAGGGACCTTGCAAAATTTAGACGAAGACTGCAGGAGGGGATACAGCTGCTATTAAGCTAAAAAAAAGACATTTACATCTCACTTTTCTTTCATATTTATTGCCTTTGCTCACGAAAACAACTGGCTATGTCTTGGGATTTCATCAAGGGAAATTTGCAGGAAGCCTACCGGTCAAAATACTGCTGGCTCATTCTTATTAAATGTTACAAGTCACGCAATTAAACGCTGGCAACGCTTGATCTAGAGAGATGTATATTTATTTGTAGTAATAGAATTCTTGAAAAAAATATACAGATATTTTAGGATCGAAGTAGGCAAATAATCATAGAGATCTGCAGATTATTCTGAAATTGTTATCTAACAGACAGCATGAACAACGCTCTTGAATAATTCCTACGAAGAGTCTTCGGGTCACGCAACAGATGTTAGCTTAGCAGAGTTCTGCATGTAAATGTTCGATGGCAGTAAGTGACAACGACAACACTATTTTAATTTTATTTTCGGGGTAGAAGCACAGTTTTCAGTCTGATAGAACTATTGATATTTTCTCTAGGGCGAGAGCGCAGAATTTCTCGTCTGTAATAGCCGAAGTTGTAGCACTGTGGAACTTGTAGTAATATCAACCAACACGAAGCATGTGACTTTAAAATCTCCTAAAATGAGCAAGGATGATGATAAACAATCAAATTATAGACTAATGAATGTTTTGTGCCGTAAAAAAGCCATATCTGCTGATTTTCGCAAATCTCCATAATAATAAACGACTCATTCCTACGAAAATCTCGAAAGTTTTATACATTTTTCACGGGAGTTACTACATCACGGGCGACGAGCGGGGAAAGAGGAAAAGATAGAAATACGAGTGGTCAGCGGGGAAACAAATTTAATACTTCATAGCCTTCATAAGGCTAATGTGTTTACCTTGCTTAAATATTTATAATCAGGGCCACTCGTTCAGGAGACCTTTTTTCAAAAGATCCAGACGTTAAAATAATTCTGTTTTCCGTTCGAAGTGTTTTTTTTCCTATTTAATTTAACAAATGAACCCGGTATGAAAACTTACTTTTCGAACCGAACGGCAGGTGAAATGTTGTGTTGGTGTCTCTGCCCCCCATGTAAATATTGACTCTAATAGGCATGCAGGAAATCTCTGAGCTTCGAGAAACAGTCAAGTTAAGGCTAATGTGTTTACCTTGCTTAAATATTTATAATCAGGTCCACTCGTTCAGGAGACCTTTTTTCAAAAGATCCAGACGTTAAAATAATTCTGTTTTCTGTTCGAAGTGTTTTTTTTCCCTATTTAATTTAACAAATGAACCCGGTATGAAAACTTAACTTTCGAACCGAACGGCAGGTGAAATGTTGTGTTGGTGTCTCTGTCCCCCATGTAAATATTGACTCTAATAGGCATGTAGGAAATCTCTGAGCTTCGAGAAACAGTCAAGTTAAGGCTAATGTGTTTACCTTGCTTAAATATTTATAATCAGGTCCACTCGTTCAGGAGACCTTTTTTCAAAAGATCCAGACGTTAAAATAATTCTGTTTTCCGTTCGAAGTGTTTTTTTTTCCTATTTAATTTAACAAATGAACCCGGTATGAAAACTTAACTTTCGAACCGAACGGCAGGTGAAATGTTGTGTTGGTGTCTCTGTCCCCCATGTAAATATTGACTCTAATAGGCATGTAGGAAATCTCTGAGCTTCGAGAAACAGTCAAGTTAAGGCTAATGTGTTTACCTTGCTTAAATATTTATAATCAGGGCCACTCGTTCAGGAGACCTTTTTTCAAAAGATCCAGACGTTAAAATAATTCTGTTTTCCGTTCGAAGTGTTTTTTTTTCCTATTTAATTTAACAAATGAACCCGGTATGAAAACTTAACTTTCGAACCGAACGGCAGGTGAAATGTTGTGTTGGTGTCTCTGTCCCCCATGTAAATATTGACTCTAATAGGCATGTAGGAAATCTCTGAGCTTCGAGAAACAGTCAAGTTAAGGCTAATGTGTTTACCTTGCTTAAATATTTATAATCAGGTCCACTCGTTCAGGAGACCTTTTTTCAAAAGATCCAGACGTTAAAATAATTCTGTTTTCCGTTCGAAGTGTTTTTTTTTCCTATTTAATATAACAAATGAACCCGGTATGAAAACTTAACTTTCGAATCGAACAGTAGGTGAAATGTTGTGTTGGTGTCTCTGTCCCCCATGTAAATATTGACTCTAAAAGGCAGGTAGGAAAACACTAAGCTTCGAGAAACAGCCAAGTTAAGGCTAATGTGTTTACCTTGCTTAAATATTTATAATCAGGGCCACTCGTTCAGGAGACCTTTTTTCAAAAGATCCAGACGTTAAAATAATTCTGTTTTCCGTTCGGAGTGTTTTTTTTTCCTATTTAATATAACAAATGAACTCGGTATGAAAACTTAACTTTCGAACCGAACGGCAGGTGAAATGTTATGTTGGTGTTTCTGTCCCCGCACCAAATTTTTAAAAAAATCCTTAAAACTAGACTGGTAAGCAGCACTCTATGAACAGCAGATGTAAAATCTCTTTACTCTCCGACGCGTTTCGTCTAATTGTCGTAGACTTCTTCGGGGAGTTTTACAATTTAAACACCTGTATTAATAAGCCATAGTTAACGGTTATACGAGGGCCAATGACCATAAAGGCTCGGTCGGACCTACCAATAGGAACAGGTGAAGTTGCGAAATATTTGAAAATTTTTTGGGGTAAGGTGGGAGAATTCATTTGGGGACTACGGTTTTGGTTTTCTCTTTTTCGTCACGCACGTCACGCAGCAAGTTACAAAACGTAAATATAATTCTTCTTGGTGCCTTTCTGGATGCCACCGATGCCTTTTCTGATGCCTCCATTGTTTATTACCATCCATTCCTGCCTCCATTGCCTCCATTGTTTATTACCATAGTGCCATCAACACTTTTGAAAAATTGCTTAAAATTTTATTTAGCGAAGTATACTGTTAACATTTCGGCTTTACAACACCCTTGTTTTCTGCAACTACAACTGATATGTCTCTACATGAAGTATTAAATGTGTTTCCCCGCTGACCACTCGTATTTCGCTCTTTTCTTCTTTCCCCGCTCGTCGCCCGTGATGTAGTAACTCCCATTTTTCACCTTTCTTGATCAATCATCTTGTATAAAGAGCTAAAAAATGTAGGTTTATTTTGTCAAGTGACCGCCTAGAGCAAGAATTGCGTGACAGGTGTAGTTAAGAGAAACTTGTCACAGTCGCAGATTTTAAAAGGCATCCAAGACAAAAATACGGTAATGCCCAAATATTTTTTTGATGATATTCAGATATGAAATAATGGATTATAAAGGGTAATTAAGATTAGTGTTGTAGCTTTCCGGCAACGGGAGATATTTTACCTCAAAGTTGTCAAATATTTGGATGAATCGAAAAGTATAAAAACACAGTCGTATATATGCCTCTGTTGATCGACAAACCGGCAATCAAATCGACTGATACTTGCGGCGAACATTAACTAAGGATGTAAAAATACGTGTGCAAACTCTTAGAGTAATTGGTTAAATACCATAGCAGGGAGAGCTTCATACATTTTACCTATTTTGAAGCGATTTCCTTGGTGAAAACCAAGAAAAACCGGGGGGTGGTCTATCTCCCCCCGGAAAAAACCAAAACAGAAATCAGTTTGTCTTTTTGAGTTTTCGGGTAGACCCTTTAAACTGGCAAAGTTTCATTGAAATCGGTGGGATGGCATGTAGCACGACTGCCCGGTGCTCTCGTGGACACGCTCTTCAGACTCTCTGCGAATCACTAATCTAGTGAGGGACAAACATTGTCGATTTTCACTTAATAAACTATACAAGCTAATTTTTTCAAGTCAAGCTATTCAATGTCACCTTACCTGGCAAAATACCAGCGATGCTCCTCTGCCACTGAATGCCCCATAGAATATTTTGGAATCTAAATCCTTAATCAAAAATGATAATCAGTTCATCATTGATTAATATAAAATGTTAAACTCGAATTTAAAATGTAAACGTAAACAGGAAGGAGATCGCTGTAAATTTTGCGAGATCAAACCGCTATTCAGACGGCCGATTAAAGATAGAATAATGAGAAAATACATAATGTACAGTTTTCGCCAGCATCATATCAAACTCTTTCCCCAGTGCGACGAACATTTGTTTTTCTCGGTTCCAGGTGTACGCAACCACTAACCCCACGTAATGCACATGCTTTCCGTTACGAATTTTCAAAATGGCGGACAGGCCAAAGAGGGAAATAAAAAAAATAAAGCCATTTTGCAATGAATACTCAACATACACCCTCGTTAGAAAGGCGAATCCACGGAAGAAAGATACAAACTGTATGATATTGAGATCGATATGATATTAAATCGATACCGAGGGCCAGTTTCCAACTTGCTAAGAAGTGCATTTAGTTACCTTCCGCCACGATTACTAGCTTTCTTGACAGCTTTCTGAAGACAGAATACTTTCTTTCTGAAGACTTCTGATATGCCGCTATTGATTATTACACCTCGTACATCTGATTGCTCAAACACTTTGTTTACGATTGTTGAAAGGAACGACTCATGGTTCTCCGTCTTCGTCTTTACATTGCTTTGAAATAATATAGATTAGTAAGCTGAAACGAAAAATTAATAAGGGAAGTTTACGAAAAATCCAGCAAACAAGCTTTAAAAAGGCATTTATTTAGACTTCATAATTCAACGAACTTCACAAATCTTACTTGTTTATCTCGTAAATAAACGATGGCAGATTAATTCCCGAAGCGCTTTCTGAGTTTCCCGATCCCTCAAAGGAGGAAGATACAGCTGTTTTGAAACGCCATTTGACGAGGGTAAATCTGCTTTTTGTTCGACACTTTACATATCAAAACAAAGGAAATTTGTTCCTCTTTTTGATTCTGGCGGTACATTTTTAATTTGCGCCTGCGTAAAAGAGATATCGCCCGAGACCCTTCGCTCGGTCGTGTTTTGATCAAAAACGCCTTGTTAATTTCACGCAACCGCTCGGAGAAAAGGTAAAAATGACGAGGGAAAAACTTTGCCTTCAAGTTGGAAAATTAGCGAAATAGAAAGCCACAATATTATGGTTTAATATTTCAGAGGTACATTGAGTGCTTTTTCCGTAGAGAATCCGCACGATGGTAAAACATTCGAAAATTACACTCGATTTGAGTGGGGTGTTGAAGTGGGCGTGGTCACCACATTCATGTTAAGACTATTTGTACCCCATGAGTTTGATATGAATCGTGAATTAAAAGGCGAGTTAATAAAATAATGAAGAAGTTGTTGTCTAGTAAAGGTTCACTACCATTACCTTTAGTTTTCTAAGCTTGTCTTGGATATCTTGGTTTCTGCTTCTTAAATTAAATTCAGCAGTATTTATCGCTTCATGGCCAATTATCGTAGTCAGTGTTCATCATAAGCTTTTCAAATTGCAAATTTCTGACTTCAATTTGAGAAAACGTCTGTCATAATTTTAGTATACCGTTTGAAAATATCGTTCATATGCCTTGAGAAATAAAATATAATTCCCCAAATACCTATAGAAACTCCTGTCTCTGATAAAACGAGCGCCAAGTCAAACGCAACTATTTCTAAAGCCTCTATATTTCACTTGTGTAATTTATTTTGAATAAATAGAGAAGGTTGAATCATAACACATAAGGTAAGCTACAGTTCTTAATTAGAATTCATTGTTTGTGAAGAAGTTAGTGTGGATTCCAAAAGGAAGTCATAAAAAACGAAAACTAATAGGTTGATCTCTGAAGGACTGGTTGGTAAAACTGAAACGTATATAAATGATCCTCTGAGTCTAAAAACGTTTTTATGACACCGTGGAGAGTACAGGGGGAAAACTGTTGTTCCGTCTTGTGTCAGCTGCAGTCAAACGAGTAGTAATCATTTTGTAACAAAGGATTCTTTGCTTAGAAATAAAATGAGATGTAAAATTTTATATTAAAATATTTTTTATATTTAAATTTTGGCTTTAGCAAAGACACCTTTGAACTGTTGTTAAATATCGTGAAAATGAAAAAATACATTTTTTGATAAGTCAACGTAATACTTACTTTCAGCATAAGTTCGTAACTAGTTAAGCTGTACTTGCATTAAGATGTTTTACCAAATTTTGAACATTCTTCTGAAATAAAAAATATATCTTTCGAAACATGTCTCACGAAGGAAAAATAAATAAATTTCCCTTTGCTGCTTTACCTCTTTAAATCTTCGACACGCACATAGGCTTGACACGTAGAGCGAGAAATCTTTAGAAATAAAAAGTATTAAAATATATTGTTTATACGTACCTCTGTAGGAAAGCAACCTTAATTTTCAGTAGGTAATGATCCTTGGTGGAACAAACAGTTTCTGGAGTGCCCAAGGAAAGCGAAACTAGTTGTTTTGAAAACGAGTCCAATTATGTTAATGAATTATTCAATTTTCGGCAAATTTCTGATGTTCCTACGCCAAATAAAAGCTTGTGATTCGTTCCTTAAGCAAGTCATTGTTTTAAAACGGCTGACCATATTGATATCTGGCCGACAGATGTTACCAACCAATCTATTCATGAAGATTTAGATATATGAAAATTCACATATTTGCACTGCGGTGGAAAGATGAAATTAGAAGATCCTCGCAGCTAAGAACACTACTGAAACTAGTAGTTGTAAGTAGGACCTGAAAAAAATTTCAGGCCCGTACGGGATTTGAACCCATGACCTCTGCGATACCGGTGCAGCGCTCTACCAATTGAGCTAACAAGCCAACTGGGAGCTGGTCAATGAATTGGGTACAAATAAACATCCGAGTGAATGAAGATTTAGATATATGAAAATTCACATATTTGCACTGCGGTGGAAAGATGAAATTAGAAGCTCAATTGGTAGAGCGCTGCACCGGTATCGCAGAGGTCATGGGTTCAAATCCCGTACGGGCCTGAAATTTTTTTCAGGTCCTACTTACTCCTACTTACTCAGTAGTGTTCTTAGCTGCGACAATCTATTCATGTTTGCAATTTTATTCATCGACTGAGTGTTTAATATTATTTTTTGAACGAGTAATCCTCTGAACAAAATGGAAAAGTATTCAAATGTATTAAGATACTGCTTTGTATTTCATTAATCTCTCTATTGAACCCTATCGCTACAACATATTAGCTGGCTTCAAAGCAAATACCTTAAAGCAAGGAAGGAAAGGACTTGGTGGCTGTTATCATTGATAATTACGCTTGGTTCGATCAAGATCTTGCGTTAAGAGAATACTGCTCAGAAGAGAGGGTTGAAGCTCATTGAATATGATATTTTGCTGTCGATTAGGCTGAAAGATCCATTAAAGTTAGATCTTAAAATATCTGGGAGAGGGGGAGAAAAAGAAAAATCTCACAGTGCGGGGGTCTTCTCTGAGTCACGCTTTGAAGTGGGCATTAAAACGGGCCCTGTCCGATAGGGTTTAACTCCATAGCTCAAACCTGCGAGAAGAGAAAAGAACATAAACAGCTCCCACTACAACCAGTATATTCGGTATGTTGTCACAATTTCAATTGTAATCATAACCATTACAATTTCCTTAATTGTGATTGATGCATCAGCTGCTTTATTTTTCAGTGACTGTTCTGTAGAGGATATTCATGTTTCGAGAAGAACTTTACATTCTTAAGTTTGGTGTTTTATCTCATTTAGATCGCGGCCAGGAAATAACTTGATGACCACGGGCTATCCAGGACTTTCTATTTCAAGATTGTTGTTTTTATTGTAAAAGCAACAAAACATTACGACATCAACATCAACCTCCGGTCATGTATTACTTCCCATGATCTAATCGCTTGTAGAGGACTTAATAAGAAATTGAACGGTCACTCATTTAACACTATAGGATCTAAGATTTTGTGTTGGAGAATCACTTTCTCCTGATAGCGTTTCTCTCCACAACGGTGCAGATGTCGGCCACGGTACAGTGGATTAGCAAATTGTTAAATACGGCAGATCTAATACTATAACTCGGCAGACATAGATAATTTCTGATGACTGACATGCTCAGTTTGTGTTAGATAACAAAGCGTTTGAAACATTTCACCATGCCAAAGCCTCAATTTACCAAACACGAATCGCTTCGAATGATTGAAAGACTCAATAAACAACTTATGTTTAAGTTTATTCGACGATCGAATCACTACCCAAACAGATGGAACTGACATGCAGAAATGATGAGTACTATTGAAATAGGTATACAGTCTTCTTCCTAAAATATGGAATATTTACTGTCTTCCATCCACAGATCGCGCAGAATGCTATTGTCTTTCGCAACATGTACTTACAGTACCCAGTTTATCAACGAGCGGAATATCAATTTGCCCGTCTAGAACTAGTCAGCTGTGATTGGTCAACAGATTTAATTTGGGAATACTTGAGTCGCTTTGCAGATTTCAGCTGCTGTCGTTTAAACGGTTGGAAGCGTGAAGTAAATCCCAAGGTGCGATAGAGTTGATGGTAGCGTACTGATTAAAGGCGGGCCGCGTTTTGCCAATTCTCGTGTACAGTGATATTTTTGTTTGACCTAATAGACGACTAACAAACTCCCGTTTGGTAAAAACGTAATCTGAATTATCGAAATAGATGTATGTCGTACAGGCGGTTTAGAACCTGCAATCAGGCGGACCTGTTAATTTCGAGTGCGAAATGCGGTGACAGGGGACTCGAACTCTCACGTTATAAATAGTGGTGCTCAATCAGCGAGTTACCTATGATGAAGTGAATTTTTTTTGCGCTAATTTACTCTTACGTGAGGCCCCGTAAAGAGAATAAACAACGCGAAAACATGGCTTAATTATTTACGTGAAGACACGTGGTAACCAGCCGAACATTTGCCGGAAGATTTCATCGCCGCCTTCGAGAACAGGTCTGTCCAACCGCTTCGCGCGAAGCTCTCCTGTTGTTTTGTCTTTTGGTTGTGGGCATCCACGCTTCTGGAATTTCTATTCCACTATCCCTGTTAATGTTGTTAGGGTGAAGTCTTATGTGAATTGCCTCTTTGACCCTGCGCTTGTAGTTATAAGGGTCACCGTTTCAGAGCATGCCCACAACACCGGACACAAGCCACTCTGAAACGAAGTAAGTAAGTGAGACAAACGAATTATTTTTATAATCACATGGTGTTCAGAGGGAACACAGGGGTACTTGGGGACGCCAAAGAGAAGAGAGTTACAGTAGTCCAAATGTGAAGTCACAAATGCATGAACAAGAGTCTTCGTGGACTCAGGACTGAGGAATTTCCTAATTTGGCGAATTTTATACAAGCCATGAAAAGCCTTGCTGCAGATCTTATAAATGTGAATGGACATAGACATATTGGAGTCAAACCAGGAACCCCAGTTTCGAACACTTTCGAGAGGCTGAACGGTAAAATCACCGACGATGATGGAATCAATTGCGATTTTTGATAATTGATGGCGGGAACCAACAACTTAGAACTCAGTTTTCGAATCGTTGATTAACAGGCGGTAATAAATCAACTATGCACGGACATCTGAGATGCAGGCCTCTACAGAAGCTATGGCGTGGTCTTGCGAAGATCTGCCATTAGGTCCAAACGACAGATAAAGTTGTGTATCATCGGCATATCCACGAGCAGAGGGAAGATGGTCAGCTATCACATGATATGGTCGAGATATGTATAATATATATAAAATAGGTCCCATACAGCTGCATATGTAGAAGGCTTACAATTGGAGGGATCTAAGGAAAACAGTTACAGAGACGAAGGGGAAGAGACGTAGAATGGAGGCAAAATTGTCTTAAGTGAACATTTAAGTCACGTACACTTAACATAGCTTATCTAAATTCGAGTTCACAATGTATCATTTGTGTATCAGTGTATCTGAAGTAAGATAAACATGCTTTCATCTCAGGGAGCTATCTACTTCAAAAATACAATTACAGTGATAAAAATCCATAATTAATGAGAAAAAAAATAATTAGGAAAGAAACAAGAAAGAAAGAAAAAGTTAAGCATTGGTAAAGGTCAAAGAGCTAAGTAAATCCTGAGACTGTAAAAAAAAAATCGGTGGTCGATGTTATCTTTATCGCTGACTCAATTCATTTTTGATTACCAATTACGTAAGGGAGGGCTTTTATATCATGAAAAGGAGAGTTGTGATGAATTTTAAGGGGAGTATTATAACTTTTTATTCAATTTCCTTTTAGGGGAATATATGGCAAAGTTTGAGTGAGGCTATCAACAATTTTCATTTTGTTTTTCACTTGATGAATCTATCCATCCATCTATCTATCTTTGAAAACAAAAGTTATCCTCAATAGATTCACACGGATAGTGCCTTAATCTCTTTAATTCCTGTGTTTTTCGAGGTAGTCCAGAGAAAAGCGTTTATGAACCAACATTTGCGTATTACGCAAAGCTCTGGAGTAGTGCACCAGGAGCGGTATTCAAGTTAGTTATTGACTGAGCTATAATTTCGCAAATCCTGATGGACCTGCTTACCAGAACATCCCGGGATTAGTATAGTTCAAGAAGGTTGCTGAAGCTAATCCGGGGGATTTTGACTTAAACTAAGTTTCCATTTCTCCATAAAAAAAATCCATATTTAGGCTAACTTGAGACTTGGTTTCATCTCAGAACAAAACAGAACACCATCAATGCAACCATCTGAAGGTCTTAAAACCAAATACAAAATTCACAGTTCTGTGCAAAAGTATTACTTTTCAATTATCACTTTATTGTAGCGCTTTTTCACTCAGAAAAAAAACACTGTGATGACTTCATATTAGCTTGCGCGAAAGCAATTATCTCTAATCAAGGGAGGCAAGAACTTGAAGACTGTCATCTATGCCAACTTCGCTTGGCGCGATCAACATCTTGCGTTAAGTGAATACTTCTCAGAATTACAGGGATGGTTAAGGCGCACCGAATATGAAAGTGGGCCTATTCTGCTCATCTTCCATGATGGCAATAGCAGTGGGTGGTACAATTAGTTAACCTAAAGGTGGCCCTCCTCTTTTAAGTGACATATTCAATTATGAGATCAGCATTAATGCAATGTGACACTGAACTAATTAGACAGAACAAGAGAACTATTGATATTTCTTTGGCATAGGGTAAAATATAGACTGGACTATTTTTTGGACCATTTTTTGGACCAATTTAAAGGCGGAGGAAGCACGCCATTGGTACTGAGGGAGGGGTGGGATGAAGTCTATCAAAAAATCACGGAAATTCCGCGATCTCGTTTGATAAGATCAATGACAAAAGGAAGATAGATAAATTTAGTAATTACATACTGTATACACAAAGGAAAACGTGAAGCAACTGATGGTGCACGAGTTGACTCAAAAGGCGCACGCAAACTCAACAGTGGAGGATCATAAACGCAATATTTTCAATAAAAATTAACGTACAGTGTTTACGTGGCAGTTTCGCTTTCGCATGACAAAAAAAATTAAGAAACGCCGCGGCCTGGCGCTAAAATTTTGACCTACAAAAAATTCAGTCGAAAAACCGATTAAAATAATTCGTACGATCGAGTAAAAGCTCCATTAACCAGTAGCGCTTACTATTACAACCGCCTCCCACCCTTCCCTGCGTAGTGATAGTCCGTCTCTCACCCCTCCCTGAGTAATAACACTCTGCCTCCCGCCCCTCCCTGAGAACTAACGGTCCAAAAAATGGCCCAAAAAATGGTCCAAAAAAATAGTCCAGTCCATATTTTAAGCTATTTACCCTATGCCATATTCTTTCGGATTAAAGTGGAACCTCCTCCAGTCTTTAAAGAATTCTATTACAGTTGAGGCAGTAGAAATAAAAAAGCTATATCCGCTTTATAATTTGCTCGCAATAGTCAGATTCAGTTTAAAACACATAGCTATAAGCTTGACATCAGGTTTTACTTTGTCCCCTTTCTTCTAGTGTCTCGACAAGTTTCAGAACAATAAACTTAGCGATAACTTGACTATGCAGTCAACTATCCTAAATTTACAAAACTTAATGAAAATCAGAGGGAATAAAGGATATCAATTACGCGGTCTTTGAAAACCGAAAGTTTAGCCTTAAGTTACATTAAGTCACAAGCATAAATGAAAAAGAGTTTATAGTCGAAATAATGGGGAAAAAAGAGGAAAGGCTTCCACGTGGAATGAAACCTTTTGCCTTTTAAATTCAGTGCTGACTTGTGACTGGCCCAGGAGTCTTTGCAGCCTTATCCTTTTGGCCCGTTGACGTTTCTGATATCAACTTTACAGGTTGAACGCCACAGCCATTTTTTTCGTCCGACGCTTCTTGAGGTATTTCCTCTGACGAGGAAAAGGCTTCATTTGCTTCAGCTAATAAGGAGAAAAACACAAAGAGGAATATTGAAAAGCGTCAATAAAAAAAATACAATAAAAAACAATCACACTTTTTCTCCCCGTTTCCTGTTTTTCTTTCTGTAATGGCTGAGCGTTCACTTGGTACCTTCTCTACCATAACATATCTCATTATTTCCTTTTATTGAAGTCAAGTGAGGTGCATTGTCAAAACATACTGTCTAAAAGGGGAAAGTAACAAAAGAGAGAGATCTTAAAAAGCCTTCCAAAATGAGACTAAGAGAAAACTTCAAGATGTGCACCTCTTTTTGAAAGTAGCAAAAATTTTTTTTGCGGAATTAAGCTGTTTACAAATGATAGGGTAAATCGTCATGCACACCTTTAGGAAAAGGGGTAGAAAGGCGAAGCGTCTTTCAGTTTTCGGTAGAAAAAGTCTAACGAAGGCATCCTGAGAGCAATTTTCAATGAATCTTGCCTAATTTTCTTGAGCAGTGTTGAAAAATAAGGCACAAGGCAAGTACGGACTTTTAATGCTTTTTTACCTTTAAGTTCTGATACGCCGAGGTCTGTTTGTGTTGCTCTACAAATAGAATTAAAAATCTGCCCCTCCATCAATTCACGGACACGGATGCTTTGGGTCGCTTCATTTACCTTAGTGCGGAACTGGTAAATCTGAAACAAACGATGTGAACTTATGGGTCCGATTAACATAATGTTTCTTATGTTACATAAATACAGTAGCCATAAATAAATACATAAATACAGTTATGTTACATAAATATAGTAGGTTTATCGGTCTTTGAGACACATTCCTCGACTCCACTATGAAACAATAAAAATCTTAATGGTGCTGAGTTTCTCATCAACTGTTGCATAGATTTCTTGCCTGGCGTTGCATGCCTCTTCCATCAAACCTAATATTTCATTAAAAACTAAATAGAAATTTCCAGTGGCTTTAAAAGCAAAATGAAATTCTGTTTCGGAAGGACCATACCGGAATCAACCCAGGAAACATTGCGTGGAGGTTTTGGACATGGCGTTTTTTACTTTACAATACCTTTCGCCAAGCAGGAGTGCTAATATGGACTGGCGAATGGCAGGAGGGAATAAAGATCCATTTCAACTGAATAGTTTACCAGTGCATTTGCTTTATGTCGACGCTTTGATGTATCTAACATGAGCAAAATCAAGTCAATTCTAGAATCCTCATAGTCAAGGGTGTTCATGGTAGGCTTTAATTTGGAACGTTCAAGATTCTTACCTTGGGCACAAACACCAGAAGCAAAGTGACAGATGTACTCATGATAAGGCACATTGATAAAATGGCATATGGAGCCTCGTGGTGCACAGATCCTTGAAAAGCCAGAGACACAGACGCACCAATAATGGACAAAACGAACACGTTATATATACTTGGAGTCGTTCAGAGCAGGAATAGCAACATTGCGTGTCTCCCAGGCAAGAAAAATACCAAATAACAATAACAAGCCTTTATAGGTAAACACGAACGCAAGGAAATACGTCTTGTATCTGCAAGTACATTGATACAACGCTGGGATAGTAACAATGTGGTTTTCCAGGCTGGCCTGAATAAATAATCAAATAATGAAATTAATTAAGAAAATTAACTAAAATAGTTTCCCAATGAATCAAGAGTAATGTTTAATAAAAATCGCCACCTTCCATTTGTGAAACTGGTACGTCCCGACTCAGATTTGGAAAATAATCCCTATGCAATCGAAATATTCTGATAAGACCACCTTGCATAGAATTAAGTATTCATTGTAGAGTGGTGCCAATGAAGACAGTTTTCATTTCAGGAAATACGTAAAAGCTTTGGCTGTTATGCAAGGCGGCCACTATTATGATCTTGAAAAAAGAATGCCGGGTTGGGAAACTTTTTTTTACTAGGGGTACCCTTAGATGAATCCTATTAGGAACATACCCACCGTGTTGGTCGTTTTAATTTGTTAACATTGTTAAAGTTTCAATACCTTGTTCATGTATAAAACAGAACAGATTTGAACCAGTCTTTTAAATTGCATATTTCCTTTTCAGTTCCTTTGTTCAAGAGCGTCGGACAAGAAAAAAAATCGGAGAAACAAACACAAAGCCTTTGGAATTGTCCTTCGACGCTCTACCACTGAGTTACGGAGAGCTGGAGTGCAAAGCTAAGCTATACACAAGTATGGCCTCGGTAACATTCGATAGAGCATCAGAGGGCAAATCCGGGATTCATATTCCACGTAGCGGATTCAAATTTTTTCTCTGCCCTTCACTCTTAACAAAAACGAATAACATTTTTCATCATTCCATGGTTAAAATTAAAATTTGCCATCTTTCTTGGTCGATTTTTCAATGCGCGTTTTAAAAATGAAATCTCTCACCCTCTCTTCAAACGTTAGTATTTTAGCTTGGAGCGGATCTGTTAAAATCCAGAAGGACAAAAACACCACATCGATCATCAGCAATGCAGCTATAGTAACTAGCAGATGGCTATCCTTGATTGCCTGAAATGAAGAAAGTGAGGGATATAATTTAAAGTTTGAATTTACAGGCTAGCTGTTACGCAGATGGTGTTAAAAGAGCGGTAGATGTAGCCCCTCGCAGACGTGTTTAAACATTTGAAATCATTTCACTCTAATGAATTCTGGGTGAATTACTTAAATTAAAAAAAAAGAGTGAAAAAGGTATGATTTCTCACCATTTTGTCACGACTAAACCCTGCCGTGAATATTTTGTGAACTCTCCAGGTTTTGCTGAACATTGCGCCGAATGAGAGAGAGTATCCAATGCACAACACTGCACTTCGGGCCTGCCATCGAAGATCAAATTTTTATGTTATCTTTAATGGCGATCTCCTGGCTGTAACAGCAGATACAACCATTACGATAGATTATTGTTCAAGGGCAGTTCCCTCCCTCCTTCACTCGGTGACACATCACAAGTCATTATGTCTACTTTTTCCAGAAGAGAGAGACGAGCGCCAGTTTATTTAAAGGCTAGTCAATGCTTCTTTTTCGCATGAAGAAGCAGCGGCGGACTATTTTAGGGTACCACCTCAATGAAACCTGAAACTTAGTTTCGTGTGTTTCTCACTCTGACGGGTCATTAATTGAATAAAGAAAATATATTAGCCTGTTGAGAAGTGATACAGGTTCCTGTCGTTACAAGAATTGTGGTGTTGGAAAAGTTGTCAAAAACCCAAGGGTCTGTAAGGTAAAGGTTTGGATCCCCCCCACACCCACCTCCGGCAATCCGCTACTGGGAATCCGAAATCATAATTTGTCAAGCGAAAGGAAACTGAAATGGGCATTTTCCGTGAAACATAAGAATTTTTGCAACATTTTTAGTTTTTAAAGGTTGTTTGACACAGTCAGCAACACCGCCCAGACGTACATTACAAACGAAGGTGTATTCCTCCACGTACAGGAACCTCACATCGAGTCCAATCAAAATCACAGCGGCGTAACACAACATGCAACCCATAACGATGATGCTATTGAGGTTTGGTGAGGACATCTTAATAACACTAAACAAAATGAAACCATCACGTGACGAGTTAGTTAACAACAACAAAAAAATTTCTTCCTAAAGGTAATTTGGTCCGTACAAAAGTGTTCGAGCTTCACACCGACATTACTTCAACACAGTAGGTCTACATTCTGGAAAAGGCCTTTTGTGTATGTTATATTTCTAAACCGCTCTGGCGAGTTTCAGATCTAAAGTTGCACTATTAATAATAACTTATTTACAGGTCGGAGGCTAACATGCCAATCCAAGCCTCAGGCCAGGTTCAGCTGAATGGGAAAGTTTGAATTTCTATACTTCCATCCAAATGGCTAACACTTTTTAAAACTTCCATCACTGAGCATGCCAAAATATGATCCCATCCCGTCGCCTTTTATTTGATTATACAACTAAACAAACAAAGTTTGAAATGCATGAGTGGGAAACGAAAAATATTTACCTCCGTCCCGTGTCTCACCTCTTTTTACGGTTTTCTATGTTGAAACACAAAAAACCTGATGAACAGGCTATTCCAATAGCTGCAAACCCCCACATAGCTGCTATCAATGGCACTTGAATCTTCATGAACTCTAGTTCCCTCTGTGAGTGATCCATAGGTTGATAATTATCTGAAAGTAGTGTGATAGGATAACGTCATAGAGAAAAGCGCAAATGAGCGCTTGTTAAGAAAATATCTTACATTTCAGAATTCAAAGGCCCCGTGTGATACCGAAATTAAATACTCGACCACCGCAAAACATAATACTCAAGAAATGTGATTTGTGTTCTGAAACGAGAACTCGTTTTCTTTTTCATTATTATTTTTCAAAGGGGTAGGAAAAGAGAGGCATACACTCTACACTTCTGTTATTGCTTTCTCGAGTGCAGAAAATAATAATAATAATAATAATAATAATAATAATAATAATAACTTTATTAACCTCCTCAAAAAGGCTTTTCAGCTTAATTTATAATGTCAAATATGTAAAACTTAGTTTTCCAAAAATACCCTTAAAAAATGCTGTTTTATTTTTACTTTAAATACATCGAAAATTGTGATAGACTGAAACTCATCTGGGAGACTATTCCATAGCTTTTGGCCTCTGAAAGTAAATGCGCGCTGACCTGCAGCTCTCCTACAGAGCGGTATATGTAGGCGATCCCTATTCCTAGTGTTGCAGAGGTGCACTTCCGATCTGGTTTTAAACTTCTGACACTGTAACTGCTTGAGAATAGGTGTAACGTGATCAAATTTTCTCGTTCCAGAAACTATCCGGCCTGCAGAGTTTTGCACTGTTTGTAATAGCTCAATATTTTTCTTGGTAGTATTAGCCCATACCGATGCACAATACAATAATTTACTGAATACTAGAGAATCAATTATAGTGATCAACGTACGCCTATCAAACAGATATTTTACGCGATTAATTTGACAAAGGCTACCTGTATATTTCGAAGTTATTTGAGTTACATGTTTGTCGTACGTTAGATTACAGTCCATTGTAACCCCCAAGTTTTTCGCAGACTTAGATGATGTAATCTCCTTGCTGAGTAGTGTAATGCTTAGATCATCTGGTATCTTCGTCAGAACCATAAGTTTTGTCTTGTCCGGATTAATGAGTAATGAGTAATGAGTAACAGTAGAATGTTCTTGCAACATCATGCGGCAATATTCCAAAGATCTTCTGTCAGCTGATCTGCGGCTTAGGTGGCATCACTTACAGGAAATGAGAGGTATAACTGTGAGTCATCAACATAGCACTCTAACGACCCTACCTTAGGTACAGATGGTAGATCGTTGATGTAGATATTAAACAATACCGGGCCCAAGATTGATCCTTGTGGTACACCATACGAGACTAGGCGGGGTTCAGATGTTTCGCAACCAATTCTCACCCACTGTTTTCTTCCGGTCAAGTAGCTTCTAAACCATTCTGTTGCTTCTTTAGAGGTACCCATTGCACGTAGCTTCTTTAACAAGGACATGTGATCAATGCTGCCAAATGCCTTGGAAAGGTCTAATAACACCAAGGCAGTGACTTGCTTGCGATCCATTGCCTCCAGGGCTAGATCTGACATCAAAATATTGAGTGTCTCTGTCGAATGCCGTTTCTTATTCCCACTCTGGTGTCCACTGAGACAGTTTCTCCTTGCTGCATATTCGGTGAATTTATTTAAGGCTACTCGTTCACATATCTTAGATAGGGCAGGTAACAACGACACAGGTCTATTCTCGTTGGCTACTTCCGGATCTCCACCATCCTTTGGAATTGGAACAATATCAGATTCTTTCTATGATGAGGGAAATACATATGTCAAAAGTGAACTGTTTATGATCTCAGTCGAAATCGGGAGGATAGCCGGTAGAGCATCTTTTACCACTGCCATTTGTAATTTATCTTTCCCTGGTGCTTTATTTGAAGGAAATGACTGTACAATCTTATTGATCTCGAAAGAGGTAGCAGCTCGAAATTGAAACTCATCTTCTTCGGGTATAAAATTGAAAGGGAGTTCCTGATGTGAAGTAGGTAGACCATTGACTGATGCGAGTCTTTTGGCTTCCTCTGCGGCACGTACTCCCACCTCCGTAAAGAATTCATTAAATTCCGTCGCAAGTTCTTTCATATCCCTAGAATAAGTTGAGCACGACTTCTCCCTAGTTTGTATGCAATTCCGTATCGCCTTCCACCGTTCACCAGAGCTCTGATTCTTTTTAACCTCATTCTGGACATACTCCTTGTCCGCCTCGCGTAATACCCTCTTAACGTCGTTACGACAGTCCCGATAATACTGCCAATCCACAAGAGCACCCGTCTCTCGCGCAATTTTATGAGCTTGATGTCTTTTTGCCATTTTCTCTTTGATCTCTTCATTTATAAATGGACATCTCCGATTTTTTATTTTAATTTTCTTAAGACTTTATTAAAATGGAGCAGTTTCTCGTTTACATCGTCAGACAAAATGTTTTCATACCAAGGGATCTTGTTATGGTCGCTCAAAAAGCTCTGAGGATCGTAGTGCTTATAGCTCCTAGCGATAACGTAAGCAGCCGGGGGCTTAGGCATCCTTAGATTTAACTCAGCGAAGAGTAAATAGTGATCACTGATGTGAGTCTCCACTATACCGATGTCCACGGCTGTTGCCGGGTTTGAGCTAAAATGACATCAATCAGAGTTCTAGATGTTTCCTCACTCTTGTGGGCTGGGTAATGAGCTGATTCATATTTAGACTTGTTCACAGGTTGTTTAATGTTTTTGATTTAGAAGAACTAACGAGCAAATCACAGTTCAGATCTCCGACCACTAGAATAGGTAGGCCATAAACAAGTGCTTGCGTATAACGGTCCCTGAAGTCTTCAAAGCAGGCAATATCAGAATCAGGAGGCTTGTAAGTGACGCACAGCAAGAATGACTCAAACGTTTTGTGCTTAACTTGCATCCATAATTGGTGAAAACCAGTGTCTGATATTCCGGATAGGTCTTTAAGTACTTTAGACTTCAAGGTTTTGCGCATGTACAGGCACATCCCACCACCAAACTCATTCTTTTTGTTTCTCGGCCTGTCCAGTCTTGACAAACTGTATCCGTCAATTTCGATCTCGGCGTTCTTGACACTTGAATTTAGCCAAGATTTTTAAATTGTTAAGATTGCATACTTCTTTTCATCCATTAAATCCCTCACTTGAGTCAAATGCTCTCTTGTCTTCAACGATCGCACGTTCAAGTGTGCCACGGTTGCTTTTGATTTCTGAGAATTATTTCCATGGATTGTTGAGTGCAAGGTCCCATGAGAGGTTGTCTTAGTTGCAAAGATGTCAACTGGAATATTTAATAAGTTACTTTGGTTTGCACCACGCCTTTTCTCTTGGAAGTTTTGTTGACGCTCTACACGAATAATAACATCGATAGGTCTATCGTTTTGCCGTCTTCGGTGGTTTCTCCCACGTTGTCCTCTCCTCGGAGCGAGCAAGTTGAGATTCTTAAGTGTTAGCCATACTTGCCTTGACAAGGGCCGGTACATTAGTCCGTGACCAAGGTTTTTGCTTGTCGATTTCCAGCAATTCGGCAATGAAAAAAGGAATTTCTCGTATACAAAAATTCGATAAAATTCAAGAGCCAAAATCTTTGCAGCCACATGGGCGCATTGGGTATTCAGATAAAAATAAATAAATGATAAATGGTTATTCTGTCAACGAAATAATAAAGTATATGCTTTTGGAGAAGACTGAATAGATAAACAAATGAAACAAAATAAATTGCTAACACTTGGATTGGGTCTCACAATCGCTTCCGAGATTAAGTTCCATCCTTGGCGCTTATGTTGCACAGCATAATAATAGGAAATGAAGTATAAACAGCGCTGGACCGTTGCGCTAATTTCTCCCTTATCGGTGATGAATTGATACTATATAACGTTTTCTGTTTGTTTTCTTTCACGAATGGTAGTAAGTAAGTGCATAATTACTACTCAACTTTACCTTTCCACAAAGTGTCCTTGAATTCATCATATACCACGAATTTATCTTGTATAATATGGTACTCACCAATGGGAACCAGCGCCGTTCTATCGGCTGTAGAAATGAGTAATATATATTTTCATAAGTGTGGTCAGGATCATAGACAAGAAGGGCGTCGCTCAGAGGAGTTAAAAATGAAGTCTATACACAAATCACATTAACAATGCTAGCCTTTGTACTTTCTATGGCACGGTAGAAATAACTAAACAATAATTTCCCAAGGTGCACTACGAAATGTTTCTCTCACCTCTCTTTTTTCCTTCGTACATTTTTACAGACTCGTCTCTTTTTTGGAAAGCATTACAAGTGCATTGCAAGTGCATTGCAAGTGCATTGCAAGTGCATTGCAAGTGCATTGAAAGAGCATTGGAAGTGTGTTAAAAGTGCATTGCAAGAACATTGCAAGTTCATTGCAAGAGCATTGCAAGTGTATTGCAAGTGCATTCCATTGCATAAATCGAGGGAAAACTCTCTATTACGGTATCCAAAACATTATAATGAGAAGTAGCTCATTTCACCGTTCTTAAAACAGATACCACCTTTAAACAAATCAGACCTTGAAAACTGCTACTATTTGTGTTTCGTTGAGGGTATCAAACAACACACTTTCCGAAAACGTAAGAATGTCATTTTCATACTTTTTCATTCGGTCTGGTTTCCCAGTTTCTCCTTGCTCTTTGACGCGAACTCTTACCTTGATATTGCCTTATTATTACGATTCCACTTCTTTCCTCATTCTTAGTAAATGAAACAGGTCCCTATGTGTGAAAGAAAAAGTAACGGAGCTGACAGCGTATTCTTTCCTCATTCGTTTAAGGGGCAAGGATGCAAATTGGCTCAGCTTGCTCGCAATTGCGAAGCATGCCTAACAGCCTAAAAATATTAATTTACGTGACCTTCAATATTTTTCCACTAGTCCGTGAAGAAACATCTTCTCGTGAAAGGTAACAATCATCATTCCCATCAAATTTCACATTTTAACACATTGTTAAGATCATGCAGAAGTAAAGTACTGCAAATTACCGTGAGTCCTTCAAAGCTGACATTACGTAATTTGAGTTCTATGGTTTTCGTTATTCGAGCATTTCCAAGGAAACTTTTCACATTCTGCTCCAGAGGCATAGAGTTTGGCAGTTCCTTGCTGCTTTCTTTCAAAGCCAGCATAACGCCCCACATTGTATCAAACGCAATGGTCATTTTGATTTTCTGTGATTTGCTTAAGGCTCCCACATCTGGAGTATTAAATATTTGCCTTAAAGTCTACAAAAGTAAAGAAAATAAAGTTTTGAGCGACATGATGCTCACTTTAGACAGGCATAAATACGTCAATAAACGCATAAACAAATATTTGAAAATGAATAACTGATCTAGTATTCAAACGATCAATATGATATGCACGAGGTACTGAATGAATGAAAGAAAACAGAAGTGTGATAGAATAGATAATTGCCAACTGACTTACAGCCTGAGTGACTGACTGATTGGGTATGTTCGATTGAACGAATGAGAATGTCGATGTAAGGGATGAACAAATGAATGAATGAAAAAGAGTCAACTATCAGTCAGTCTGTCGATAAATCAATCAGTCAATAATTTAAACAATCGATTAATCAATGTGGGAATTACTACTTGAAATAAGTGTGTCCATTGTCCATGAATAAGTGGATAAAAAAGTGAAATTTATTATCCATTCAATGCACTAAACAAAACTATTTTCACCAATGAAACCACTTTAATTTAAAGTACTCTGATAATGGTCCGTCGTCACTAGATATTATTTTATGACTCTTACCAAGCCTGAGGCAGTAGTTGTATTCTCATTACTGCGATATGTGATGTTTTTGTCGAGTATGAAAATTCTTTCTGCCACTCGTTGGTATTGTTCTCTAGTGCAAAGGCCGGACCGATTCATAAGTAATCTTTCAATTGTGGCGTAGTAAACCCAAAGGTCGATGTTTCCAGCATTTGGATGCAAGATCCAAACAAACCCTGGTCCAAACAAACCCATTTTGAATACCTATAGCAAGAAATTACTAAATTAACGAGCATCAAAATCATGCATTTAAAGAAAATACTCATACATCTTCCTGGAAAGGGGTCGGTCCTATGCTCTTCTCTAGTAGCCCCACCATTTGAAGAAAATATTCGGTCTCCAACTGGAAACGATGAACGAAACATCGACTCAACCAAGCATAAAAGCAGAAATCTAGATCTTTTTTATTCGCAAGTCCTTTGAATGAAGTCAAGCCCTTGTGGAAAATTACTCGCATATGGATGTGCTATCAAGACTCTCTGTGAATCACTATTCTAGTGAGGGACAAACATTGTCGATTTTCACTCAATAAACTATACAAGCTAATTTTTCAAGTCAAGTTTTCAATGTCACCTTACCTCGCAAAATACCAGCGATGCTCCTCTGCTACTGAATGCCCCAAAGAATATTTTGGAATCTAAATCCTTAATTACAAATAATAATCAATTCATTATTGATGAATATAACTTTTAAACTCGAATTTAAAATGCAAAAGTTTACAGGAAGAAAATCGTTGTAAGTTTTGCGAGATAGAACCGCTATTCAGACAGGGGATTAAAGATAGAAAAATAAGAAAATATATAATGCACAGTTTTCGCTAGCCTTACTCGTGAATTAAAAGACGAGTTAATAAAATAATAAAGATGTTGTTGTCTAGTACAGGTTCATTACCATTACCTTAAGTTTTCTAAGCTTGTCCTGGGTACCCTGGTTTATGCCAAAAATATCAATCGCTTCATGGCCAATTATCGTAAGGTCAGTGTTCATCGTAAGGCTTTCAACATTCTGGAATGAAAAATTGTTAAAATCAAGACATATCTTATGGCCGATTGAGTTACATGGAAATGCAAATGTGAATAGGTGACATTGTGCATTACTCAGTCAAATTTTATACATACGCCTAAAAAACCCTTTTTATCATATAAAATACGGTGTTATACGAGGATTTCCAGCGCTGAGAAAAGCTCTAAAAGGTGAAAAAATACGATAATTTTTTTCACGTGTGTTTGATATCGCCACGTCGTTCACCTTCGCGCCACTCTGTCAGGTTGATGTATGAATGGCGAAGCTTTCGCCATTCTCAATGCATGGTCGTTTGCCAAAATTTTCTCTGACAATGACTGCTAAAACATTTAAAATTCGTATCACTCACAGAAATTAAAGTTCAAAATTCCCAGAAGGAGAAGAAAACCAAACCCCCCCCCCCCCCCCCAAAAAAAAAAAACCCCGAAGATTGCGTAATCAGTGGCTTTGGTGAAGGCATTCTTGCGGCTAAGTACGAAAATCATCAGTGGAAGATTTGCCACAAGTTCAAACGTCAAGGAGAAGACACTAATATCGCTAAGAGGTAGCATAAAGAATAGATTACTTAATTGTGCTGGATAAACCACAAACTGATGAAGGCATTTATCTTCAGATCTGTGAAAGACGCTTTTTAATTGGCATCTGAATTGGATCCGTACCTTAACATAAAAACCTCCCGTCTCCAGGAGATCATAAACAATCGCGAATCTTTTCCATTTAAAGTGGTTCATCATCTTTAAAACGGCTTTGAGGTAGGGAAATGGTGCTGGAGCGAATGTGAATCCGTATGGATCCCGTCTCTCTCTGCCATCACCAGTTGTTGTCAGATACGTAACCTATTACGAGGAAAATGAAGAAGGCCATAATGACGTAATTACTTCTGAGCCGAGCAGAGAGGATATTTCCATAGCGTCGATGAAGCCTTACGACTTAATAACAAGCTCAGTTAACGGCTTTAATTTTGTAACCTGGTTCAAATCGGTTAAGAAAATCCGGTTTAAACAACGTTTAGCTCAATTGAACAATTTAACGATCACTGGACGGATTAATGAGTCGGCCGAAGCTAGATGCATGTATTCTGTATAACGTACGGTAAGAACGCACTGATTTCATTCCTTTCATTTCGTTTTTGGCAAGTGTTCGGTTATCCTTCATTTTTCATATACATATATTGTATATATATATATACATACATATATTATATATATATATATATTCACACATATATACATACACGAACATGTATACATACACAAACATATATATACATATATACATACACACACACACACACATATATAAGTCGTTGTTAATTTTGTATGCAATTAATTTATCTTGCTTCGTCGTCTTTTTTTTGAGAAGAAAAGGTCATGATCATTGCAAACATATATACACACACACATACATATACATACTCACACATATATTTACACACGCACACGCACGCACGCACGCACACACACGCACACATATATAAGTCGTTGTTAATTTTGTATGCAATTAATTTATCTTGCTTCATCGCTATTTTTCTGGGAAGAAAAGCTCATGATCGTCGCTTTTAAGAATTTTTCGGGGCTCAAGCATTTGACCTTTTTATGCTTTTCATTTTATTTCCTTTCCTGGAGCCCTAAAATGTTTTATTTATCCCGAGTTTAATTGAGATTCTTGTTAACGGTGGAGTAAATAGCATATTTGCAGATCAAGAACCTTCAATTAAGCTCATTTAGAAGATGTCATCAATGAGGTAAAAAGCCATTCAAATATTTATCAAACAACTGACTAGTTCATAAAACAGATTTCTGAAATGATCTGTTTATCACCATTGCATCGGGTAAGCAATCAAACTCAATGGAATACATCTGTTTGAGATATATATAGCGACCGTTCATTATCTCCCCTCACCGTTAACTTTCGGTAATATCTTGCGATCATAAGAACCCAGGAGGCCTCAGAAGAAGTTTGAGGTCCGAGCAGAAGCAAAGGGAATCCGCCCTTCCTGTACCTTAAGGCATGAGTGGCGGAAGCAATACTTGATATAACATTTCCCTGTTGAGAAGAAAATGAATAACAAACTTTTTGACAAATCTTTGAGAAAATGTAACGCTTTCAGTGTAAAGTGCCGAAAGACTATGTCTATCCCTGGTTTTTTTTCAGGGATGCTGTGAGACTTTGCTTATTCACAAAGAAATATAGCAACTTGAAAGAGAAACGGCCGTCTTGAATGACTTCATGGGCCCTCATCCCGATCAGCAACAGATTTAAATCAGGGGTGACGTAATTTCGTGGTAAGAGAGTAAATAGAAAGATGATTGCGACGAGTGAAGGGTAAATCGATGTGTTGTTAATCATATTCATCAGCATTTTCCTTCTCACTTGGTTGCCTAGGTTATATCTGTGCATCTTTATCCACCCATTTTCCTCCCTTACTTTTTAAAAGAATTAAATTTTATCTTATTTTTATTTATATCTAATTGGCAATATTAACAGGAGCAGGGTTGAACAACAAAAATGTTTCGCGTTATATTGTGAAGGACTGAAGTAGTCGACAGTTAACCTCCGTCGTTTTCAACCAACTGTTTGCAACGTGTATTTCCTGCAGCAGCATGATAAATTATTCCTGAATATGAACATTTGTACAACTTACTCTGGTATGATAAGAAACGATCCTTATTTCGTACTTTTCGAGGAAATCTTTCAAGCTCGAAGAGTTTTTTGCGACATGAATGGCGTGTGTGATTCCAAGTTGAACCCCTCTGTCTTTATCCTCGCTTCTTTCCAGCGATCCAATTATGAGCTCTGTTTTGTCAGCGTTACACTTAAGTGACAAAACAACACAGAGAATACCCAGGGTGGAAAAGACCCTTGTGCTCCTCATGTCAGGGCTAAGTAAAAACAATTTGACGATGTTAGAAATATTATGTAGCTGTGACACCTCTGTCATTTACAAAGTAATGAGTATGGTCTTACCTTAGGCCCCGCATAGCCTAAAACGAATCGGAACAGAATAAAATCTGGTAATTACAATAAAAAAAATGCACTTGCAAAGGCCGATGCCTTGGGCTTTCGGGCAGGAATTTCCTGTCTTTTCCAATGTTTTAGTTTTCTCTTTATCATCGCAACAATTTGTTTCTTAAGCTGAAAAAATAAAGCCCGGAAACGTACGTATGTACATATTTGCCCTAAGTGTGCAGGTTGTGCCTTGTAGACATATAGGCTTCAACGGAACTCGATCTCCTGATATTTCTTTCGTTGCCTCTTTCTCATTATCTTCAAGGGATAATAGTGATTTTTTTCTTAGGCTAGAGAGTAAACGTGCTTAGTCTATTTTTATTTGTTAGTCAGAAAGGTGCGTGTATTTTAGCAAATTGGTTTGCAAATTTCTGACTTCAATTTGAGAAAACATCTGTCATATAATTTTAGTATACGGTTTGAAAATATCGTTCATATGCCTTGAGTAATGAAATGAAATTCCCCAAATACCTATAGAAGCTCCTGTCTCTGATAAAACGAGCGCCAAGTCAAACGCAACTATTTCTAAAGCCTCTATATTTCAATTGTGTAATTTATTTTGATTAAATAGAGAAGGTTGAGTCATAAGACATAAGGTAAGCTACAGTCCTTAATTAGAATTCGTTGTTTGTGAAGAAGTCAGTGTGGATTCCAAAAGGAAGTCCTTAAAAACAAAAACTAACAGGTTGATCTCTGAAAGGACTGGGTTTTAGAACTGAAATGTGTCAAAATGTTTTTCTCCATCCTCTGAGTCTAAAAACGTTTTTATGACACCGTGGAGAGTACAGGGGGAAAACTGTTGTTTCGTCTTGTGTCAGCTGTACTCAAACGAGTAGTAATCATTTTGTAACAAAGGATTCTTTGCATAGAAATAAAATGAGATGTAAAATTTTATATTGCAATATTTTTTATATTACAATATTTTTGATATTACAATATTTTTTAAAAACACTTTTGAACTGTTGTGTTAATTATCGTGAAAATAAAAAAATGCATTTTTTGATAAGTCAACGTAGACTTACTTTCAGCATTAGTTCGTAACTAGTTGAGCTGTATTTGTACTGAGATTTTTTAACAAATTTTGAGCATTCTTCCGTAAAAAAAAAGATATCTTGCGAAACATGTCTCACAAAGGAAAAATAAATAAAATTTCCCTTGGCTGCTTTACCTCTTTAAATCTTCGACACGCACATAGGCTTGACACGTAGAGCGAGAAATCTTTAAAAATAATAGTTATTAAAATATATTGTTTATAGGTACCTCTGTAGGAAAGCAACCTTAATTTTCAGTTGGTAATGATCCTTGGTGGAACAAACAGTTTCTGGAGCGCCCAGGGAAAGCGAAACAAGTTGTTTTGAAAAGGAGTCCAATTGCGTCAGTGAATTATTCAATTTTCGGCAACTTTCTGATGTTCCTACGCCAAATAAAAGCTTATGATTCGTTCCTTAAGCAAGTCATTGTTTTAAAACGGCTGACCATATTGATATCTGGCCGACAGATGTTACCAACCTATCTATTCATGTTTGCAATTTTATTCATCGACTGACTGTTTAATATTATTTTTAGAACGAGTAATCCTCTGAAAAAAATGGAAAAGTATTCAAATGTATTAAGATACTGCTTTGTATTTCATTAATCTCTCTATTGAACCCTATCGCGACAGCATATTAGCTGGCTTCAAAGCAAATACATTTAAGCAAGGAAGGAAAGGACTTGGTGGCTGTTATCATTGATAACTACGCTTGGTTCGATCAAGATCTTGCGTTAAGAGAATACTGCTCAGAAGAGAGGGTTACAGCTCATTGAATATGATATTTTGCTGTCGATTAGGCTGAAAGATCCATTAAAGTTAGATCTTAAAATATCTGGGATAGAGGGAGAAAAAGGAAAATCTCACAATGCAGGGGGTCCTCTCTGAGTCACGCTTTGAAGTGGGCATTAAAACGGGCCCTGTCCGATAGGGTTTAACTCCATAGCTCAAACCTGCGAGAAGAGAAAAGAACATAAACAGCTCCCACTACAACCAGTATATTCGGTATGTTGTCACAATTTCAATTGTAATCATAACCATTACAATTTCCTTAATTGTGATAGATGCATCAGCTGCTTTATTTTTCAGTGACTGTTCTGTAGAGGATATTCATGTTTCGAGAAGAACTTTACATTCTTAAGTTTGGTGTTTTATCTCATTTAGATCGCGGCCAGAAAATAACTTGATGACCACGGGCTATCCAGGACTTTCTATTTCAAGATTGTTGTTTTTATTGTAAAAGCAACAAAACATTACGACATCAACATCAACCTCCGGTCATGTATTACTTCCCATGATCTAATCGCTTGTAGAGGACTTAATAAGAAATTGAACGGTCACTCATTTAACTCTATAGGATCTAAGATTTTGTGTTGGAGAATCACTTTCTCCTGATAGCGTTTCTCTCCACAACGGTGCAGATGTCGGCCACGGTACAGTGGATTAGCAAATTGTTAAATACGGCAGATCTAATACTATAACTCGGCAGACATAGATAATTTCTGATGACTGACATGCTCAGTTTGTGTTAGATAACAAAGCGTTTGAAACATTTCACCATGCCAAAGCCTCAATTTACCAAACACGAATCGCTTCGAATGATTGAAAGACTCAATAAACAACTTATGTTTAAGTTTATTCGACGATCGAATCACTACCCAAACAGATGGAACTGACATGCAGAAATGATGAGTACTATTGAAATAGGTATACAGTCTTCTTTCTAAAATATGGAATATTTACTGTCTTCCATCCACAGATCGCGCAGAATGCTATTGTCTTTCGCAACATGTACTTACAGTACCCAGTTTATCAACGAGCGGAATATCAATTTGCCCGTCTAGAACTAGTCAGCTGTGATTGGTCAACAGATTTAATTTGGGAATACTTGAGTCGCTTTGCAGATTTCAGCTGCTGTCGTTTAAACGGTTGGAAGCGTGAAGTAAATCCCAAGGTGCGATAGAGTTGATGGTAGCGTACTGATTAAAGGCGGGCCGCGTTTTGCCAATTCTCGTGTACAGTGATATTTTGTTTGACCTAATAGACGACTAACAAACTCCCGTTTGGTAAAAACGTAATCTGAATTATCGAAATAGATGTATGTCGTACAGGCGGTTTAGAACCTGCAATCAGGCGGACCTGTTAATTTCGAGTGCGAAATGCGGTGACAGGGGACTCGAACTCTCACGTTATAAATAGTGGTGCTCAATCAGCGAGTTACCTATGATGAAGTGAATTTTTTTTGGGCTAATTTACTCTTACGTGAGGCCCCGTAAAGAGAATAAACAACGCGAAAACATGGCTTAATTATTTACGTGAAGACACGTGGTAACCAGCCGAACATTTGCCGGAAGATTTCATCGCCGCCTTCGAGAACAGGTCTGTCCAACCGCTTCGCGCGAAGCTCTCCTGTTGTTTTGTCTTTTGGTTGTGGGCATCCACGCTTCTGGAATTTCTATTCCACTATCCCTGTTAATGTTGTTAGGGTGAAGTCTTATGTGAATTGCCTCTTTGACCCTGCGCTTGTAGTTATAAGGGTCACCGTTTCAGAGCATGCCCACAACACCGGACACAAGCCACTCTGAAACGAAGTAAGTAAGTGAGACAAACGAATTATTTTTATAATCACATGGTGTTCAGAGGGAACACAGGGGTCCTTGGGGACGCCAAAGAGAAGAGAGTTACAGTAGTCCAAATGTGAAGTCACAAATGCATGAACAAGAGTCTTCGTGGACTCAGGACTGAGGAATTTCCTAATTTGGCGAATTTTATACAAGCCATGAAAAGCCTTGCTGCAGATCTTATAAATGTGAATGGACATAGACATATTGGAGTCAAACCAGGAACCCCAGTTTCGAACACTTTCGAGAGGCTGAACGGTAAAATCACCGACGATGATGGAATCAATTGCGATTTTTGATAATTGATGGCGGGAACCAACAACTTAGAACTCTGTTTTCGAATCGTTGATTAACAGGCGGTAACAAATCAACTATGCACGGACATCTGAGATGCAGGCCTCTACAGAAGCTATGGCGTGGTCTTGCGAAGATCTGCCATTAGGTCCAAACGACAGATAAAGTTGTGTATCATCGGCATATCCACGAGCAGAGGGAAGATGGTCAGCTATCACATGATATGGTCGAGATATGTATAATATATATAAAATAGGTCCCATACAGCTGCACATGTAGAAGGCTTACAATTGGAGGGATCTAAGGAAAACAGTTACAGAGACGAAGGGGAAGAGACGTAGAATGGATGCAAAATTGTCTTAAGTGAACATTTAAGTCACGTACACTTAACATAGCTGATCTAAATTCGAGTTCACAATGTATCATTTGTGTATCAGTGTATCTGAAGTAAGATAAACATGCTTTCATCTCAGGGAGCTATCTACTTCAAAAATACAATTACAGTGATAAAAATCCATAATTAATGAGAAAAAAAATAATTAGGAAAGAAACAAGAAAGAAAGAAAAAGTTAAGCATTGGTAAAGGTCAAAGAGCTAAGTAAATCCTGAGACTGTAAAAAAAAATCGGTGGTCGATGTTATCTTTATCGCTGACTCAATTCATTTTTGATTACCAATTACGTAAGGGAGGGCTTTTATATCATGAAAAGGAGAGTTGTGATGAATTTTAAGGGGAGTATTATAACTTTTTATTCAATTTCCTTTTAGGGGAATATATGGCAAAGTTTGAGTGAGGCTATCAACAATTTTCATTTTGTTTTTCACTTGATGAATCTATCCATCCATCTATCTATCTTTGAAAACAAAAGTTATCCTCAATAGATTCACAAGGATAGTGCCTTAATCTCTTTAATTCCTGTGTTTTTCGAGGTAGTCCAGAGAAAAGCGTTTATGAACCAACATTTGCGTATTACGCAAAGCTCTGGAGTAGTGCACCAGGAGCGGTATTCAAGTTAGTTATTGACTGAGCTATAACTTCGCAAATCCTGATGGACCTGCTTACCAGAACATCCCGGGATTAGTATAGTACAAGAAGGTTGCTGAAGCTAATCCGGGGGATTTTGAGTTAAACTAAGTTTCCATTTCTCCATAAAAAAATCCATATTTAGGCTAACTTGAGACTTGGTTTCATCTCAGAACAAAACAGAACACCATCAATGCAACCATCTGAAGGTCTTAAAACCAAATACAAAATTCACAGTTCTGTGCAAAAGTATTACTTTTCAATTATCACTTTATTGTAGCGCTTTTTCACTCAGAAAAAAAAACACTGTGATGACTTCATATTAGCTTACGCGAAAGCAATTATCTCTAATCAAGGGAGGCAGGAACTTGAAGACTGTCATCTATGCCAACTTCGCTTGGTGCGATCAACATCTTGCGTTAAGTGAATACTTCTCAGAATTAAAGGGATGGTTAAGGCGCACCGAATATGAAAGTGGGCCTATTCTGCTCATCTTCCATGATGGCAATAGCAGTGGGTGGCACAATTATTTAACCTAAAGGTGGCCCTCCTCTTTTTAGTGACATATTCAATTATGAGATCAGCATTAATGCAATGTGACACTGAACTAATTAGACAGAACAAGAGAACTATTGATATTTCTTTGGCATAGGGTAAAATATAGACTGGACTATTTTTTGGACCATTTTTTGGACCAATTTAAAGGCGGAGAAAGCACGCCATTGGTACTGAGGGAGGGGTGGGATGAAGTCTATCAGTACTGAGGGAGGGGTGGGAGGCAGAGTGTTACTACTCAGGGAGGGGTAAGAGACGGACTATTACTTCGCAGGGAGGGGTGGGAGGCGGTTGCAATAGTAAACACTACTGGTTAATGGAGCTTTTACTCGATCGTACAAACTATTTCAATTGGTTTTTCGACTGACTTTTTGTATGTCAAAATTTTTAGCGTTGGGCCGCGGCGTTTCTTAATTTTTATGTCATTCGAAAGCCAAACTGCCACGTAAACACTGGACTTCTACGTTTTGCCGACGGAAAATATTGGCAAGCAACAGTAGCCACCATAGTTCCACTTCGCTGGTTTCGTAGGTTTTTACGCAAGAAGTGATCGGCAGCGACCCGGGCAAACTGGAAAACAAACCTCGAGGAGTCGCGAGGAATACCTGGTCGCGATTTCTGGTGTCGGTGATTAACTCCTATGTTTGCGAGACAGATGAAATCGATATTCGCAGTGTCTCATTTTACAAGTACAGCAGTGTTTTTGGTCGATTTGAGAACATATGGATTCCTCTTCGAATTCTTTCGCTGATGATATTATAAACTTTAAAATTGCGATAGTGCTTGTGAATTCTTTATGCTGCTAAGTTAAGGGCTGAGGGCCGGAAATTCCGCGATCTCGTTTGATAAGATCAATGACAAAAGGAAGATAGATAAATTTAGTAATTACATATTGTATACACAAAGGAAAACGTGAAGCAACTGATGGTGCACGAGTTGACTCAAAAGGCGCTCGCAAACTCAACAGTGGAGGATCGTAAACGCAATATTTTCAATAAAAATTAACGTCCAGTGTTAACGTGGCAGTTTCACTTTCGCATGACAAAGAAATTAAGAAACGCCGCGGACTGGCGCTAAAATTTTGACCTACAAAAAAGTCAGTCGAAAAACCGATTAAAATAATTCGTACGATCGAGTAAAAGCTCCATTAACCAGTAGCGTTTACTATTACAACCGCCTCCCACCCTTCCCTGCGTAGTACTAGTCCGTCTCTCACCCTTCCCTGAGTAATAACACTCTGCCTCCCGCCCCTCCCTGAGAACTAATGGTCCAAAAAATGGCCCAAAAAATGGTCCAAAAAAATAGTCCAGTCCATATTTTAAGCTATTTACCCTATGCCATATTCTTTCGGATTAAAGTGGAACCTCCTCCAGTCTTTAAAGAATTCTATTACACTTGAGGCAGTAGAAATAAAAAAGCTATATCCGCTTTATAATTTGCTCGCAATAGTCAGATTCAGTTTAAAACACGTAGCTATAAGCTTGACATCAGGTTTTACTTTGTCCCCTTTCTTCTAGTGTCTCGACAAGTTTCAGAACAATAAACTTAGCGATAACTTGACTATGCAGTCAACTATCCTAAATTTACAAAACTTAATGAAAATCAGAGAGAATAAAGGATATCAATTACGCGGTCTTTGAAAACCGAAAGTTTAGCCTTAAGTTACATTAAGTCACAACCATAAATGAAAAAGAGTTTATAGTCGAAATAATGGGGAAAAAAGAGGAAAGGCTTCCACGTGGAATGAAACCTTTTGCCTTTTGAATTCAGTGCTGACTTGTGACTGGCCCAGGAGTCTTTGCAGCCTTATCCTTTTGGCCCGTTGACCTTTCTGATATCAACTTTACAGGTTGAATGCCACAGCCATTTTTTTCGTCCGACGCTTCTTGAGGTATTTCCTCTGACGAGGAAAAGGCTTCATTTGCTTCAGCTAATAAGGAGAAAAACACAAAGAGGAATATTGAAAAGCGTCAATAAAAAAAAAACAATAAAAACAATCACACTTTTTCTCCCCGTTTCCTGTTTTTCTTTCTGTAATGGCTGAGCGTTCACTTGGTACCTTCTCTACCATAACATATCTCATTATTTCCTTTTATTGAAGTCAAGTGAGGTGCATTGTCAAAACATACTGTCTAAAAGGGGAAAGTAACAAAAGAGAGAGATCTTAACAAGCCTTCCAAAATGAGACTAAGAGAAAACTTCAAGATGTGCACCTCTTTTTGAAAGTAGCAAAACATTTTTTTGCGGAATTAAGCTGTTTACAAATGATAGGGTAAATCGTCATGCACACCTTTAGGAAAAGGGGTAGAAAGGCGAAGCATCTTTCAGTTTTCGGTAGAAAAAGTCTAACGAAGGCATCCTGAGAGCAATTTTCAATGAATCTTGCCTAATTTTCTTGAGCAGTGTTGAAAAATAAGGCACAAGGCAAGTACGGACTTTTAATGCTTTTTTACCTTTAAGTTCTGATACGCCGAGGTCTGTTTGTGTTGCTCTACAAATAGAATTAAAAATCTGCCCCTCCATCAATTCACGGACACGGATGCTTTGGGTCGCTTCATTTACCTTAGTGCGGAACTGGTAAATCTGAAACAAACGATGTGAACTTATGGGTCCGATTAACATAATGTTTCTTATGTTACATAAATAAAGTAGCCATAAATAAATACATAAATACAGTTATGTTACATAAATATAGTAGGTTTATCGGTCTTTGAGACACATTCCTCGACTCCACTATGAAACAATAAAAATCTTAATGGTGCTGAGTTTCTCATCAATTGTTGCATAGATTTCTTGCCTGGCGTTGCATGCCTCTTCCATCAAACCTAATATTTCATTAAAAACTAAATAGAAATTTCCAGTGGCTTTAAAAGCAAAATGAAATTCTGTTTCGAAAGGACCATACCGGAATCAACCCAGGAAACATTGCGTGGAGGTTTTGGACATGGCGTTTTTTACTTTACAATACCTTTCGTCAAGCAAGAGTGCTAATATGGACTGGCGAATGGCAGAAGGGAATAAAGATCCATTTCAACTGAATAGTTTACCAGTGCATTTGCTTTATGTCGACGCTTTGATGTATCTAACATGAGCAAAATCAAGTCAATTCTAGAATCCTCATAGTCAAGGGTGTTCATGGCAGGGTTTAATTTGGAACGTTCAAGATTCTTACCTTGGGCACAAACACCAGAAGCAAAGTGACAGATGTACTCATGATAAGGCATATTGATAAAATGGCATATGGAGCCTCGTAGTGCACAGATCCTTGAAAAGCCAGAGACACAGACGCACCAATAATGGACAAAACGAACACGTTATAAACTGACATCCCGATGTACTTGGAGTCGTTCAGAGCAGGAATAGAAACATTGCGTGTCTCCCAGGCAAGAAAAATACCAAATAACAATAACAAGCCTTTATAGGTAAACACGAACGCAAGGAAATACGTCTTGTATCTGCAAGTACATTGATACAACGCTGGGATAGTAACAATGTGGTTTTCCAGGCTGGCCTGAATAAATAATCAAATAATGAAATTAATTAAGAAAATTAACTAAAATAGTTTCCCAATGAATCAAGAGTAATATTTAATAAAAATCGCCACCTTCCATTTGTGAAACCGGTACGTCCCGACTCAGATTTGGAAAATCATCCCTATGCAATCGAAATATTCTGATAAGACCACCTTGCATAGAATTAAGTATTCATTGTAGAGTGGTGCCAATGAAGACAGTTTTCATTTCAGGAAATACGTAAAAGCTTTGGCTGTTATGCAAGGCGGCCACTATTATGATCTTGAAAAAAGAATGCCGGGTTGGGAAAATTTTTTTACTAAGGGTACCCTTGGATGAATCCTATTAGGAACATACCCACCGTGTTGGTCGTTTTAATTTGTTAACATTGTTAAAGTTTCAATACCTTGTTCATGTATAAAACAGAACAGATTTGAACCAGTCTTTTAAATTGCATATTTCCTTTTCAGTTCCTTTGGTCAAGAGCGTCGGACAAGAAAAAAAATCGGAGATACAAACACAAAGCCTTTGGAATTGTCCTTCGACGCTCTACCACTGAGTTACGGAGAGCTGGAGTGCAAAGCTAAGCTATACACAAGTATGGCCTCGGTAACATTCGATAGAGGGCAAATCCGGGATTCATATTCCACGTAGCGGATTCAAATTTTTTCTCTGCCCTTCACTCTTAACAAAAACGAGTAACATTTTTCATCATTCCATGGTTAAAATTAAAATTTGCCATCTTTCTTGGTCGATTTTTTTAATGCGCGTTTTAAAAATGAAATCTCTCACCCTCTCTTCAAACGTTAGTATTTTAGCTTGGAGCGGATCTGTTAAAATCCAGAAGGACAAAAACACCACATCGATCATCAGCAATGCAGCTATAGTAACTAGCAGATGGCTATCCTTGATTGCCTGAAATGAAGAAAGTGAGGGATATAATTTAAAGTTTGAATTTACAGGCTAGCTGTTACGCAGATGGTGTTAAAAGAGCGGTAGATGTAGCCCCTCGCAGACGTGTTTAAACATTTGAAATCATTTCACTCTAATGAATTCTGGGTGAATTACTTAAATAAAAAAAAAAGAGTGAAAAAGGTAAGATTTCTCACCATTTTGTCACGACTTAACCCTGCCGTGAATATTTTGTGAACTCTCCAGGTTTTGCTGAACATTGCGCCAAATGAGAGAGAGTATCCAATGCACAACACTGCACTTCGGGCCTGCCATCGAAGATCAAATTTTTATGTTATCTTTAATGGCGATCTCCTGGCTGTAACAGCAGATACAACCATTACGATAGATTATTGTTCAAGGGCAGTTCCCTCCCTCCTTCACTCGGTGACACATCACAAGTCATTACGTCTACTTTTTCCAGAAGAGAGAGACGAGCGCCAGTTTATTTAAAGGCTGGTCAATGCTTCTTTTTCGCATGAAGAAGCAGCGGCGGACTATTTTAGGGTACCACCTCAATGAAACCTGAAACTTAGTTTCGTGTGTTTCTCACTCTGGCGGGTCATTAATTGAATAAAGAAAATATATTAGCCTGTTGAGAAGTGATACAGGATCCTGTCGTTACAAGAATTGTGGTGTTGGAAAAGTTGTCAAAAACCCAAGGGTCTGTAAGGTAAAGGTCTGGATCCCCCCCACACCCACCTCCGGCAATCCGCTACTGGGAATCCGAAATCATAATTTGTCAAGCGAAAGGAAACTGAAATGGGCATTTTCCGTGAAACATAAGAATTTTTGTAACTTTTTTAGTTTTTAAAGGTTGTTTGACACAGTCAGCAACACCGCCCAGACGTACATTACAAACGAAGGTGTATTCCTCCACGTACAGGAACCTCACATCGAGTCCAATCAAAATCACAGCGGCGTAACACAACATGCAACCCATAACGATGATGCTATTGAGGTTTGGTGAGGACATCTTAATAACACTAAACAAAATGAAACCATCGCGTGACGAGTTAGTTAACAACAACAAAAAAATTTCTTCCTAAAGGTAATTTGGTCCGTACAAAAGTGTTCGAGCTTCACACCGACATTACTTCAACACAGTAGGTCTACATTCTGGAAAAGGCCTTTTGTGTATGTTATATTTCTAAACCGCTCTGGCGAGTTTCAGATCTAAAGTTGCACTATTAATAATAACTTATTTACAGGTCGGAGGCTAACATGCCAATCCAAGCCTCAGGCCAGGTTCAGCTGAATGGGAAAGTTTGAATTTCTATAATTCCATCCAAATGGCTAACACTTTTTAAAACTTCCATCACTGAGCATGCCAAAATATAATCCCATCCCGTCGCCTTTTATTTGATTATACAACTAAACAAACAAAGTTTGAAATGCATGAGTGGCAAACGAAAAATATTTACCTCCGTCCCGTGTCTCACCTCTTTTTACGGTTTCCTATGTTGAAACACAAAAAACCTGATGAACAGGCTATTCCAATAGCTGCAAACCCCCACATAGCTGCTATCAATGGCACTTGAATCTTCATGAACTCTAGTTCCCTCTGTGAGTGATCCATAGGTTGATGATTATCTGAAATTAGTGTGATAGGATAACGTCATAGAGAAAAGCGCAAATGAGCGCTTGTTAAGAAAATATCTTACATTTCAGAATTCAAAGGCCCCGTGTGATACCGAAATTAAATACTCGACCACCGCAAAACATAATACTCAAGAAATGCGATTTGTGTTCTGAAACGAGAACTCGTTATCTTTTTCATTATTATTTTTCAAAGGGGTAGGAAAAGAGAGGCATACACTCTACACTTCTGTTATTGCTTTCTCGAGTGCAGAAAATAATAATAATAATAATAATAATAATAATAATAACTTTATTAACCTCCTCAAAAAGGCTTTTCAGCTTAATTTATAATGTCAAATATCTAAAACTTAGTTTTCCAAAAATACCCTTAACAAATGCTGTTTTATTTTTACTTTAAATACATCGAAAATTGTGATAGACTGAAACTCATCTGGGAGACTATTCCATAGCTTTTGGCCTCTGAAAGTAAATGCGCGCTGACCTGCAGCTCTCCTACAGAGTGGTATATGTAGGCGATACCTATTCCTAGTGTTGCAGAGGTGCACTTCCGATCTGGTTTTAAACTTCTGACACTGTAACTGCTTGAGAATAGGTGTAACGTGATCAAATTTTCTCGTTCCAGAAACTATCCGGGCTGCAGAGTTTTGCACTGTTTGTAATAGCTCAATATTTTTCTTGGTGGTATAAGCCCATACCGATGCACAATACAATAATTCACTGAATACTAGAGAATCAATTATAGTGGTCAACGTACGCCTATCAAACAGATATTTTACGCGATTAATTTGACAAAGGCCACCTGTACATTTCTTTCGAAGTTATTTGAGTTACATGTTTGTCGTACGTTAGATTACAGTCCATTGTAACCCCCAAGTTTTTCGCAGACTTAGATGATGTAATCTCCTTGCTGAGTAGTGTAATGCTTAGATCATCTGGTATCTTCGTCAGAACCATAAGTTTTGTCTTGTCCGGATTAATGAGTAGAATGTTCTTGCAACACCATGCGGCAATATTCCAAAGATCTTCTGTCAGCTGATCTGCGGCTTAGGTGGCATCACTTACAGGAAATGAGAGGTATAACTGTGAGTCATCAACATAACACTCTAACGACCCTACCTTAGGTACAGATGGTAGATCGTTGATGTAGATATTAAACAATGCCGGGCCCAAGATTGATCCTTGTGGTACACCATACGAGACTAGGCGGGGTTCAGATGTTTCGCAACCAATTCTCTCCCACTGTTTTCTTCCGGTCAAGTAGCTTCTAAACCATTCTGTTGCTTCTTTAGAGGTACCCATTGCACGTAGCTTCTTTAACAAGGACATGTGATCAATGCTGTCAAATGCCTTGGAAAGGTCTAATAACACCAAGGCAGTGACTTTCCTGCGATCCATTGCCTCCAGGGCTAGATCTGACGTCAAAATATTGAGTGTCTCTGTTGAATGCCGTTTCTTATTCCCACTCTGGTGTCCACTGAGACAGTTTCTCCTTGTTGCATATTCGGTGAATTGATTTAAGGCCACTCGTTCACATATCTTAGATAGGGCAGGTAACAACGACACAGGTCTATACTCGTTGGCTACTTCCGGATCTCCACCATCCTTTGGAATTGGAACAATTTCAGATTCTTTCTATGATGAGGGAAATACAGATGTCAAAAGTGAACTGTTTATGATCTCAGTCGAAATCGGGAGGATAGCCGGTAGAGCATCTTTTACCACTGCCATTTGTAATTTATCTTTCCCTGGTGCTTTATTTGAAGGAAATGACTGTACAATCTTATTGATCTCGAAAGAGGTAGCAGCTCGAAATTGAAACTCATCTTCTTCGGGTATAAAATTGAAAGGGAGTTCCTGATGTGAAGTAGGTAGACCATTGACTGATGCGAGTCTTTTGGCTTCCTCTGCGGCACGTACTCCCACCTCCGTAAAGAATTCATTAAATTCCATCGCAAGTTCTTTCATATACCTAGAATAAGTTGAGCGCGACTTCTCCCTAGTTTGTATGCAATTCCGTATCGCCTTCCACCGTTCACTAGAGCTCTGATTCTTTTTAACCTCATTCTGGACATACTCCTTCTGCGCCTCGCGTAATACCCTCTTAACGTAGTTACGACAGTCCCGATAATACTGCCAATCCACAAGAGCACCCGTCTCTCGCGCAATTTTATGAGCTTGATGTCTTTTTGCCATTTTCTCTTTGATCTCTTCATTTATAAATGGACATCTCCGATTTTTTATTTTAATTTTCTTAAGGCTTTATTAAAATGGAGCAGTTTCTCGTTTACATCGTCAGACAAAATGTTTTCATACCAAGGGATCTTGTTAAGGTCGCTCAAAAAGCTCTGAGGATCGTAGTGCTTATAGCTCCTAGCGATAACGTAAGCAGCCGGGGGCTTAGGCATCCTTAGATTTAACTCAGCGAAGACTAAATAGTGATCACTGATGTGAGTCTCCACTATACCGATGTCCACAGCTGTTGCCGGGTTTGAACTAAAATGACATCAATCAGAGTTCTAGATGTTTCTTCACTCTTGTGGGCTGGGTAATGAGCTGATTCATATTCAGACTTGTTCACAGGTTGTTTAATGTTTTTGATTTAGAAGAACTAACGAGCAAATAACAGTTCAGATCTCCGACCACTAGAATAGGTAGGCCATAAACAAGCGCTTGCGTATAACGGTCCCTGAAGTCTTCAAAGCAGGCAATATCAGAATCAGGAGGCTTGTAAGTGACGCACAGCAAGAATGACTCAAACGTTTTGTGCCTAACTTGCATCCATAATTGGTGAAAACCAGTGTCTGATATTCCGGATAGGTCTTTAAGTACTTTAGACTTCAAGGTTTTGCGCATGTACACGCACATCCCACCACCAAACTCATTCTTTTTGTTTCTCGGCCTGTCCAGTCTTGACAAACTGTATCCGTCAATTTCGATCTCGGCGTTCTTGACACTTGAATTTAGCCAAGATTTTTAAATTGCTAAGATTGCATACTTCTTTTCATCCATTAAATCCCTCACTTGAGTCAAATGCTCTCTTGTCTTCAACGATCGCACGTTCAAGTGTGCCACGGTTGCTTTTGATTTCTGAGAATTATTTCCATGGATTGTTGAGTGCAAGGTCCCATGAGAGGTTGTCTTAGTTGCAAAGATGTCAACTGGAATATTTAATAAGTTACTTTGGTTTGCACCACGCCTTTTCTCTTGGAAGTTTTGTTGACGCTCTACACGAATAATAACATCGATAGGTCTATCGTTTTGCCGTCTTCGGTGGTTTCTCCCACGTTGTCCTCTCCTCGGAGCGAGCAAGTTGAGATTCTTAAGTGTTAGCCATACTTGCCTTGACAAGGGCCGGTACATTAGTCCGTGACCAAGGTTTTTGCTTGTCGATTTCCAGCAATTCGGCAATGAAAAAAGGAATTTCTCGTATACAAAAATTCGATAAAATTCAAGAGCCAAAATCTTTGCAGCCACATGGGCGCATTGGGTATTCAGATAAAAATAAATAAATGATAAATGGTTATTCTGTCAACGAAATAATAAAGTATATGCTTTTGGAGAAGACTGAATAGATAAACAAATGAAACAAAATAAATTGCTAACACTTGGATTGGGTCTCACAATCGCTTCCGAGATTAAGTTCCATCCTTGGCGCTTATGTTGCACAGCATAATAATAGGAAATGAAGTATAAACAGCGCTGGACCGTTGCGCTAATTTCTCCCTTATCGGTGATGAATTGATACTATATAACGTTTTCTGTTTGTTTTCTTTCACGAATGGTAGTAAGTAAGTGCATAATTACTACTCAACTTTACCTTTCCACAAAGTGTCCTTGAATTCATCATATACCACGAATTTATCTTGTATAATATGGTACTCACCAATGGGAACCAGCGCCGTTCTATCGGCTGTAGAAATGAGTAATATATATTTTCATAAGTGTGGTCAGGATCATAGACAAGAAGGGCGTCGCTCAGAGGAGTTAAAAATGAAGTCTATACACAAATCACATTAACAATGCTAGCCTTTGTACTTTCTATGGCACGGTAGAAATAACTAAACAATAATTTCCCAAGGTGCACTACGAAATGTTTCTCTCACCTCTCTTTTTTCCTTCGTACATTTTTACAGACTCGTCTCTTTTTTGGAAAGCATTACAAGTGCATTGCAAGTGCATTGCAAGTGCATTGCAAGTGCATTGCAAGTGCATTACAAGTGCATTGAAAGAGCATTGGAAGTGTGTTAAAAGTGCATTGCAAGAACATTGCAAGTTCATTGCAAGAGCATTGCAAGTGTATTGCAAGTGCATTCCATTGCATAAATCGAGGGAAAACTCTCTATTACGGTATCCACAACATTATAATGAGAAGTAGCTCATTTCACCGTTCTTAAAACAGATACCACCTTTAAACAAATCAGATCTTGAAAACTGCTACTATTTGTGTTTCGTTGAGGGTATCAAACAACACACTTTCCGAAAACGTAAGAATGTCATTTTCATACTTTTTCATTCGGTCTGGTTTCCCAGTTTCTCCTTGCTCTTTGACGCGAACTCTTACCTTGATATTGCCTTATTATTACGATTCCACTTCTTTCCTCATTCTTAGTAAATGAAACAGGTCCCTATGTGTGAAAGAAAGAGTAACGGAGCTGACAGCGTATTCTTTCTTCATTCGTTTAAGGGGCAAGGATGCAAATTGGCTCAGCTTGCTCGCAATTGCGAAGCATGCCTAACAGCCTAAAAATATTTATTTACGTGACCTTCAATATTTTTCCACTAGTCCGTGAAGTAACATCTTCTCGTGAAAGGTAACAGTCATCATTCCCATCATATGTCACATTTTAACACATTGTTAAGATCATGCAGAAGTAAGGTACTGCAAATTACCGTGAGTCCTTCAAAGCTGACATTACGTAATTTGAGTTCTATGGTTTTCGTTATTCGGGCATTTCCAAGGAACCTTTTCACATTCTGCTCCAGAGGCATAGAGTTTGGCAGTTCCTTACTGCTTTCTTTCAAAGCCAGCATAACGCCCCACATTGTATCAAACGCAATGGTCATTTCGATTTTCCGTGATTTTCTTAAGGCTCCCACATCTGGAGTATTGAATATTTGTCTTAAAGTCTACAAAAGGAAAGAAAATAAAGTTTTAAGTGACGTGATGCTCACTTTAGACAGACATAAATACGTGAATAAACGCATAAACAAATATTTGAAAATAAATAACTGATCTAGTATTCAAACGATCAATATCATATGCACGAGATACTGAAAGAATGAAAGGAAACAGAAGTGTGATAGGATAGATAATTGCCAACTGACTGGCAGCCTGAGTAACTGACTGATTGGCTATGTTCGATTGAACGAATGAGCATGTTAATGTAAGGGATGAATGAATGAATGAAAAAGGGTTAATCATCTGTCAGTCTGTCAATAAATCAACCAGTCAATAATTTAAACAATCGATCAATCAATGTAGGAATTACTACTTGAAATAAGTGAGTCCATTGTCCATGAAAAAATGGCCAAAAAAAGTGAAATTTATCATCCATTCAATACACTAAACAAAGCTATTTTCACTAATGAAGCCACTTTAATTTAAAGTACTCTGGTAATCGTCCATCCTCATGAGATATTATTTTATGACTCTTACCAAGCCTGAAGCAGTAGTTGTATTCTTATCACTGCGATATACGATCTTTTTGTCGAGTATGAAAATTCTTTCTGCTACTTGTTGGTATTGTTCTCTGCTACAAAGGCCAGACCGGTTCTTTCTTCTTTCAATCTCGGCGCTGCGAACCCAAAGGTCGATGTTTCCAGCATTCGGGTGCAAGATCCAAACAAACTCTGGTCCAAACAAACCCATTTTGAATACCTATAATCAGAAATTACTAAATTAACGATCATCAGTATCATGCATCTAAAGAAAATATTCATACATCTCCCTAGAGAGAGGTCGGTCCTATGCCCTTCTCTAACAGCCCCACCCTTTAAAAAAATATTTGGTCTCTAACTGGAACAAATGAAACATCGACTGAACCAAGCGTAAAAGCAGTAATCTAGATCTTTTTTATTCGCAAGTCCTTTGAATGAAGTCAAACCCTTGTGGAAAGTACTTGCACATGGATGTACTATTAAGACTCTCTATGAATCACTAATCTAGTGAGGGACAACCATGGACGATTTTCACCAGATAAATTTTACAGGCTGAGTTTACAAGTCAAGCTGTTCAATGTCACCTTACCTCGCAAAATACCAGCGACGCTCCTCTGCTGCTGAATGCCCCATAGAATATTTTGGAATCTGAATCCTTAATTAAAAATAATAATCAATTCATCATTGATGAATATAACTTTTAAACTCGAGTTTAAAGTGTTAACGTAAACCGGAAGAAGATCGCTGTAAATTTTGCGAGATCAAACCGCTATTCAGACGGGCGATTAAAGATAGAATAATGAGAAAATACACAGTGTACAGTTTTCGCCAGCATTAATCGTGAATTAAAAGACGAGTTAATAAAATTTTAAAGAAGTTGTTGTCTAGTAAAGGTTCACTACCATTACCTTTAGTTTTCTAAGCTTGTCTTGGGTATCCTGGTTTCTGCTTCTATAATTAACTTCACCAGTATTTATCGCTTCATGGCCAATTATCGTAGAGTCAGTGTTCATCATAAGGCTTTCAACATTCTGGAATGAAAATTGTTAAAAAGCAAGACATACTTTATGGCGGATTGAGTTACATGGAAATGCACATGTGAATAGGTGATATTGCGCATTACTCAGTCAAAGTTTATACATACGCCTAAATTTTAGGCGTATTTTATCCATATAAACTACGGTTTATAAACTAAGCTTTCGCCATTTTCAATGCACGGTCGTTTGTCGAAATTTTCTCTGACAATGACTGCTAAAACACTGAAAATTCGTATCGCTTGCAGAAATTGAAGTTCAACATTTCCCAGAAGGAGAAGAAAACCAAAATACGAAAGAAAAAAACAAAAACAAAAACAAAGATTACGTAATCAGTGGCGTTGGTGAAGGCATTCTTGCGGCTGAGAACGAAAATCGACATTGGAAGATTTGCCACAAGTCCAAACATCAAGGGGAAGACACTAATATCGCTAAGAGGCAGCATAAAGAATAGATTGCCTAATTGTGCTGGATAAACCACAAACTGATGAAGGAATTTTATTTTCAGATCTGTGAAAAACGTTTTTTGATTGGCATCTGAATTACATGGATCCATACCTTAACATAAAGACCTTGCGTCTCCAGGAAATCATAAACAATCGCGAATCTTTTCCATTTAAAGTGATTCATTATCTTTAAAACAGTTTTGATGTAGGTAAGTTGTGTTGGAGCGAATGTGAATCCGTATGGATCCCTTCTCTCGCTGTCATCGTTAGATACATAACCTATTACGAGGAAAATGAAGAAGACCATAGTGACTTATTTTGTTACTTCTGAGCCGAACAGAAGGATATTTCCATAGCGTAGATGAAGCCTTACGACTAAATAACAAGCTCGGTTAACGACTTTAATTTTGTAACTTGGTTCAAATCGGTTCAGAGAATCCGGTTGAAACAACGTTTACCTCAATTGAACGATCACTTAACGAATTAATGAGTCGCCCGAAGCTAGATGCATGCATTCTGTATAACGTACAGTAAGAACGCAATTTCATTCTATTCGCTTATCCTTCATTTTTCATATCATATATATATATATATATACATATATATATATAAGTCGTTGTTAATTTTGTACGCAATTAATTTATCCTGCTACGCCCTTTTTTTGAGAAGAAAAGCTCATGATCATCGCTTTTAAGAATTTTTCGGGGCTCCAGCATTTGACCTTTTATACTCTTCATTTCATCCTGAGTTTAATTAAGACTCCTGCTAACGGTGAGGAAAATGGCATATTTGCAGATCATGAACCTTCAATTAAGCTCATTCAGATGGTGTCATCAATGAGGTAAAAATCCATTCAAACATTTATCAAACAACTGACTAGTTCATAAAACAGATTTCTAAAATGATCTGTTTATCACCATAAACAAGCAATCAAACTCAATGGAATACATCTGTTTGATATATATATAGCGATCGTTCATTATCTCTCCTCACCATTAACTTTCGGTAATATCTTGCGATCATAAGAACCGTGGAGGCCTCAGAAGAGGTTTGAGGTCCGAGCAGAAGCAAAGGGAATCCGCCCTTCCTGTACCTTAAGGCATGAGTGGCGGAATTAATACTTGATGTTACATCTCCCTGTCGAGAAGGAAATAAATGAGAATTTTTTTAGACTAATCTTAGAGAAAATGTAACACTTTCTGTGTAAAGTGCCAAAAGACTTTGTCCTTTATATCCCTGGTATTTGTCAGGGAAGCTGTGAGACTTTGCTTTTTCACAAAGATATATAACAACTTGAAAAAGAAACCGCCATCTTGAATGACTTCATGGGCTCTCATGTCGATCAGTAACAGATCTAAATCAGGAGGTGACGTAAATTCTTGGTAAAAGAGTAAATAGAGTAAATAGAAAGATGATAGCAACGAGTGTAGGATAGATCAATGTATCGTTAATCATATTCGTCAGCATTTTCCTTCTCACTTGGTTGCCTAGGTTATATCTGTGCATCTTTATCCGCCCATTTTCCTCCCTTACTTTTTAAAATAATTCAATTTATCTTGTTTTTATTTATATCTAGTTGACAATATTAACAGGAGCAAGGCTGAACAACAAAAGTGTTCAGTGTTATATTGTGAAGGACTTTAGTAGTCGGCAGTTAACCTCCGTTGTTTTCAATCGCACAGATTTGAATTTTGAAGATGGTATCAACTCCTATTTCAAGTTACAACTGTTTGCAACGTGTATTTCCTGCAGCAGCATGATAAATTATTCCTGAATATGAACATTTGTACAACTTACTCTGGTATGATAAGAAACGATCCTTATTTCATACTTTTTGAGGAAATCTTTCAAGCTCGAAGAGTTTTTAGCGACGTGGATGGCGTGTGTGATTCCAAGTTGAACCCCTCTGTCTTTATCCTCGCTTATTTCCAGCGATCCAATTATGAGCTCTGTCTTGTTAGCGTTACAACGTTTAAGTGACAAAACAACACAGAGAATACCCAAGGTGGAAAAGACGCCTGTGCCCCTCATGTCAGAGCTAAGTAAAAACAATTTGACGATGTTAATATAGAAATATTGTGTAGCTGTGACACCTCTGCCATTTACAAATTGATGTGTATGGTCCTACCTTAAGCCCCGCATAGCCTAAAGCGAATCGGAACAGAATAAAATCTGGTAACTACAACAAAATAAATGCACTTGCAAAGGCTGAGCCAAAAAGTTGTTTTTTTGGTATCTTGTGTGTTCAATTTCATAAGTAAATGTCGCGCAGGAATTTTCTGTCTTTTCCAATGTTTCAGTTTTCTCTTCATCACGCAACAATCTGTTTCTTAGGCTGAAAAAATAAAGCCCGGAAACATATGTACATATTTACCCTAAGGGGGCGGGTTGCACCTTGTTGACATATCGGCTTCAACGGAACTCGATCTCGATCTCGATCTCCCCCGTTCACCCGATGCATACGCATCTGTAATCATACTTTACTTCTCTCGTTGCCCCTCTCTCATTATCTTCAAGAGATAATAGTGATTGTTTTCTTAGACAAGAGAGTAAATGTGCTTGGTTTATTTTCCCCTACGTCAGTAAAAAGGTGCATGTGTTTAGCAAATTGGTTTGCAAATTTCTGACTTCAATTCGAGAAACATCTGTTATATAATTTTACTATACGGTTTTAAAATATCGTTATTACGCCTTGAGAAATGAGACATAATTCCCCAAAAACCTATAGAAGCTCCTGTCTCGGATAAAACGAGTGCCAAGTCAAACGTAACTATTTCTAAATCCTCTTTATTTCAACTATGTAATTTATTTTGAATAAATAGAGAAGGCTGAATTTAATTAAAATTCATTGTTTGTGAATAAGTTAGTGTGGATTCCAAAAGGAAGTCGCTAAAAATAAAAACTAAAAGGTTGGTCTCTGAAAGGACTAGGTTGTAAAACTGAAACGTATTAAAATGTTTTCCTCCGTCCTCTGAGTCTAAAAACGTTTTTATGACATCGAGTAGAGTACAGGAGGAAAACTGTTGTCTCGTCTTGCGTCAGCTGTACTCAAACGAAAAGTTATTATTTGGTAACAAAGGCTTCTTTGCTTAGAAATAAGACGAAATGTAAAATTTTACATTACAGTATTTGTTATATTGTAAATTTCGGATCTGGCAAAGACACTTTTGAACTGTTATTATTAATTACCGCAAAAATAAAAAAAAATGCGTTTTTTGATAAGTTAACCTAATATTTACTTTCAGCATTAGTTCGTAACTAGTTAAGCTGTACTTGTTCTAAGATTTTTTACCAAATTTTGACCATTGTTCTGAATCATAAAAAATATCTTCCGAAACATGTCTCTTAAAGGAAAAATAAATAAATTTCCTTATGCTGCTTTATCTCTTTAAATCTACCTTTAAAAATAAAAGGTATTAAAATATATTGTTTATATGTAACTCTGTAGGAAAGCAACCTCAATTTTCAGTTGGTAATGATGTTGGTGAAACAAACAGTTTCTGGAACGTCCAGAAAAAGCAAACAAGTTGTTTTGAAAATTAGTCAATTATGTTAATGGTTATTCAATTTTCAGCAACGGTTTCCGATGTTCCTACACCAAAATAAAAGCTTGCGATTCGTTCCTTAAGTAAGCCATTGTTTTAAAACAGCTGACCTTTTTGATATCTGACCAACAGATGTTACTAACTAATCTATTCGCGTTTGCAATTTTATTCATCGACTGACTGTTTAACATTATTTTCTGAGCGAGTAATCCTCGAAACAAAATGGAAAAATATTCAAACTTATTAAGATATTGCTTTTTATTTTTTTTTCAGAGGGCACGGTAACGAGTCCTGTAATCTGTCCTGTAATTGTCAGTATTTTCCTATCTCTGCCTAAGGGCCACGGTAACGCTTTCGTGAGTCGCCGAGTACATCCCAAATTTCGTTGCCATTTTTCATAAATATATCTCGTTTTTCCAGCTGGGCAGTATTTTTAAGCAAACACGTTGGTAACTACCTCAAGCCGATAAATAATTTATGAATCCTCTCTTTTCTTTCTCTCAAATCACTTTGACAGAGAAATATTGGTTTCAGAATGAATTTGTATAAGCAATAGTGTCATTACATTGGTTGACAAGCGGCCTAAATACCGTCTGTAATTAATTTTAATCGTTCGCAAAAAGTACCTAGAAAGTTAAAACGTGAGGTATTTGGTTACAGTTGAACTGAACGATGGAACTTTCATTCATTTAATATCTGAATTTTCTTTAACAATTTGTGCGTAGTGAAAGAGCGAGCGAAGTTTTAATATCAGTTCTTCAACAGAAACTGAAGGAATTTATCGAGAAAAGGCCGCATTAAATCCCCTTGTGTCTCGTTGGAGTGTGCCATTCGAATTTAGTTTTTGTGGAGGAAAGATCAGATTCACACACGCCATTGCAGCAAACAAACCAGCAAATTCTCACAACTTCAAATAAAAAAATTTGAATTTACTCACAATTACTTTCCTCGCCGTTTACTTAATGAACAGAGGTAAATCTTCGTACATGAATTAATCGTCGATGAGAGTGAATAACACTTTCCGTTAGATCATTGACTGTTTTTAAAAAAACATTGTCGGGACAGTCCTTGCAAAACTACTTCAGTTGTTTTTCATATGTTCTTGCACTTTTTTTCTTACGCGCTCTCTAATTGACAGGTGTCTGTTTGGAAGCCTTTTTAACTCGTGAATTGCGCGCATGCGCAAGAGCGAGTTATAGATACCATGTGGGGAATGGCATTCGCTCGCTCGCTCGCTCGCTCGCTCGCTCGATTGGTCGATTCCTGTAAACTTTTTTTAGATTTTAGGCCTTTGAGTGCATTTGATAGTTTTTGGCAAGCAATAAACAGACGAAATGGCGACCTTTGTTGCTAAGAATAGTGGTGGGGTGAAAAAGAAGCCAATGATAATCTTAAAAGAGTTTTTTTTTCGTTTTAGTTTCAACAAGTGGCGCCAGCGACTGGCAGGCATGCAAGGATTCACACTGAAATAACAGAACAACCTTCGTTTTTCATAAAATTGTAATTTACAATCCTTAAACTTGAAAACAATCCGAAGATTCATTGAAAATATCACTTACTGCTAAGCGCTCGGAGTTTACAGATGTTCAAAGCTTTTTCTGTTATAGCGTGAGATTGAGGACAAAATTGATCATTACGTTTCGTCGCGTGTGTTTTTCCTGTGTGAAGCAACAAAAGATGCCGGCGACTGACGAAATAACAAGTTAACACGAAAACCAAATAACACCTAAACAAACAATTTTAGCTACCGATTTTCAGTGAATTTTTAAAGAACAATTTTCTTTTAAGTTTCAAGACAATTTGAAGATTCAACATACATACAACGTACTAAAATGCGAAAGTTACACACCACAAAATTGATAAATAGGCCTGAAATGAAATTCTATCTTGTTATTGATTATACGTTGCCCAGCACGTGACTTAAATCTACCCAGGCGGAGATCCAAAATGACGGTGGCAGGCTTGGCTTTCTTTCGGAAAGAATTTCGTCAAGTTTAAAAAAATAAATATGTTATTTACCGGCTAAGGGTCGAACCGTTGTAGTGTGACCTTCAAGAATGTTCTAGAAGTAGCTGTGTCTTGCTGAATCATCCATGAATCAATATGTAAATAGAATCTGTTGTAATATTACGGAACGTTCTAAATCCTCAACCGTACCTATAAAAGCCGAGCTTGTAACTAGATGTAGAGAGTAGTTTAGTGACTGGTATAGCCCGTCAGATATTAATAAAGGTGGATGCTGCAGAATACAAAACGTCCACACTTCATCCGTATGGTGAAAAACTGTGACCTCGGTTACAGTTTTCACCATACAGACCTCCCAGCCGGCAAATAACATACATGTATTTCTTTAGTCTCTCTATTGAACCCTATCGCGACAACATATTAGCTGGCTTCAAAGCAAATTCCTTTAAGCTAGGAAGGAAAGGATTTGGTGGCTGTCCTCATTGATAATTACGCTTGGTTCGATCAAGATCTTGCGTTAAGAGAATACTGCTCAGAAGAGAGGGTTGAAGCTCATTGAATATAATATTTTTCTGTCGATTAGGCTGAAAGATCTGTTAAAGTGAGTTCTAAAAATATCTGGGAGAGGGGGAAAAAAAGAAAAATCTCACAGTGCGGGGGTCTTCTCTGAGTCACGCATTTAAATGGGCATTGAAATGGGCCCTGTCCGATAGGGCTTAACCCTATTACTCAAACCTGCGAGAAGAGAAAAGAACATAAACAACTCCTACTTCGAGCAGTATATTCGGTATGTTGTCAAACGGTTGGATGCGTGGAGTAAATCCCAAGGTGCGATAGAGTTGACGGTAGCGTACTGATTAAAGGCGAGCCGCACAGCTATGAAAGCGTTTTGCCAATTCTCGTGTACAGCGATATTTTTATTTGACTTAATAGACGACTAACAAACTCTCGTTTGGTCAAAACGTTATCTGAATCATCGAAATAGTTTTATGTCAAACAGGCTGTTTAGAACCTGCGATCAGGCGGACCTTTTAATTTCGAGTGCGAAATACGGTGGCAGGGGACTCGAAATCTCACGTTGTAAATAGCGGTGCTCAATCAGCGAGTTACCTGCGATCAAGAGAATTTTTTATTGCGCTAACTTACTCTTACGTGGGTAAGAACATTTGCCAGAAGATATCATCGCCGACTTCGAGAACAGGTCTGTCGATCCGCCTCGCGCCAATAAATGTAGTGAGAGACTGATGGCATGATCTCAGCGGGCCATAGGGACCAGTCTTCACATTATCATTATCACCTGAGGGGGGTAGGAGGACTTTGGAAGGGATCGCATAGCTTTCAGAGGGAACAGAGGGGGAATCGTCTCTAACAGAGTTTGAAAGGGGGTTGGGACTATGGAAAATTGACTACCTATGAAGGGGGATCATCACTACAGAGCCTTATGGGAGATCAAGTAAATTTTATGTTGACACAACAAAAATCCTCGACCTCCTCAGGGGATAAATAATGAACGGTCCTTACCCGGCAGAAGTGGGTTTTAATCAGATCTTTGAGACTATGCTTGCCTTTTCAACATATATCTTGCAACTATGCACGAGAAATTTCCCTGGCTATCAAATGAAACAAGCTCGATCACTTTCTTCGCCAACTTGTTTATCAAGTGATTACTGACAGGGACCACGCAGAGGGAGGGGCTGGGGGGGCTTTAGCCCCCCCCCCCCCCCACTTTTTTGCAAGAATAAAAATAAATTAAACGAAAAATAATTAAACAAAAAAATTTTCCTTCACGCATTCTTCTTTAGCCCCCCCACTCGAAAACTTGCTGCGCGGTCCCTGACTGATCACTCCATGTGCACCTCCGCCAACGCCATCTATTGCATAACTTGCACTTATTGCAAAGAGGTATTCATTGGTGAAAGAGGTAGACGACTAGGTATCGCATTCTGAGAACACCTTCGCCGCGTACAAAGGAATTACAAGAACGCATCTGAACCAGCCGCTAGACACTTTTATTCCCCTAATCATTCTAAGCAGAGTATGGCACTTTTCGGCCTTTCCCTACATCCCGGCCGTCGCAAATACTCTAGAACAAAAGTTTATTTTTCAAATCGGAATTTTTATTCCCCGCGGTATTAACGAGCGCTTTTGATTCAACTAATATATTCTTGTTTTCTCGTCACCTAGGCCTATTCCCACCTATAGCGTAGCTCCATTTTCTGCTATAAACACACACATAATTCACAAATATTCCATTCGCTCTGACGAAGGGCTAACGCTTGAAAAGTTAGCTTTGAAACTCTTAACGGTGGGCAACTTACGTTATCAACTCAGTTGATAATACCAAATTACTTTGTTATACTCTCCTAGTGACGCAGCATCACAGTTTCTTTAGAAACGTACCCCTTTAATTATTTTTCTTTAGTCCCGTCTGAGTACTTCGGAGCCTTATCTGGTTACCAAGCCTCCAGTACCTATAACCACCACTTGAATTTCAGTATCTTTCATTTTCAAAACAGGAAGGCGAAAGGAAAAGTGATCACCCAGCTTTGTGGTGGATTGATGCTGTTGGCAAGGAGATTAAGGGGATTTTTCAAGATATCGTTCTGTACTCTAAAAAAATAAGATAAAACCTTCTGTGTGCAATTTACTAAAATAGCCGCCAGAGTCTTTAAAGAGACCCCTTTATCGTTTCTGTAGAACTGAGATACCTTCTGTCTCTTGACGGAAGATTCAAAAGTCGATGAAGCACAAAGCGAAGTAACTTTGATAGAGTCTAATCGATTTTTTTGTCAAATAAGTGTGAGGCTTAATGGATATCAAGAAAGATCATGTAGTCTTTCTTACCTTATCTCCATAGTTTATCCACGATTGCAAAGGAATTTTCTAATGTTCTCATTTCTAATTTCAGGTCAGTATTACTTGCAGTACTACCTGGGCAATTTCGCGAGATTAAGATGATATGACATTTACTAAGATATTGACAGAGCTATGAATTCCATGTAAATACTTTGTATCTGGGGTTCACCTCCTTCATCTTCTATCCTAACTTTTGCAACTGCAACGATTACGACCACTTATTCATGCTTTATTGTATATGAATACTTTCATGTCGCAAAATTCAAGGATTTCTAATCTTACGGACTCACTACTCCGACCTCATTTTTACCGTGATCAAAACCAAGGTTCTGCCTGCAAAACCAGGTTCTGCCTGCATCTCGCAACAGCTTTCACTAGACGAGATAAGTTTACCTATGATAACCAATTTCCCTGTGTTACGAGACTCTCCGAATAGGATAACAAAATAATAATTAACTCTAACTCTCTGTATACTGCTGAATTGACCACGCATAACATCAAAATGTGTCCACCCCTTCCATGCATTTAAACACGACTAGTAACCTCTCTTCCGTACGTCAATAAGCAAAATGTTTTTCATAGTAGTAGATAAATAATGTAATACAGATATTAAAATTTATTATAAGCTTTGACTGATACAAACACATTTAACTAAGTGCTACCTGGTTGTTTTGATTATAACATGAGAGCTTCTTTATATAACAAAGCTTTTTATACCAACCACTAAAAAAAACTATGCGAAGAAGGATTATAGAACTGTTGCTACACTCGCTGACAGATGATTCTACCGCAAAGTCTGGCGATGCTATTGGGAAAAATGAAATCATTGATTGATAGCTGATTGACTCCTGCTTTATTGTGAATGAATATCTTCTGTTCCTTGTGATACATCATTACCCTCTGCCAAAATCTCCATGTCTTCCCCCTCCTTTGCTGGTGCTTTATTGTATGCTCCATTTTTCATGTCTACCTTCTGCTTTGCTGACGCATCGCTAAATGTCTTCTTTTTCACGTCTCTCTTCTGCTTTGATGATGCTGTACCGTCTGCCTCTTTCTTCGTGCATGTTTTCAGCTTTGGTGATGCATTGCATTCTGCTTCAACTGCAGCCATTTGAAGCAAAGAGGGCTGGTGTCTACGAAAAAAAAACATTCGGAGTTACAATCAGCACAAATTTTAGAGGGATTAAAATACCTTTACTTAGGCCTAGCCTACCTTTTATGTCTTTCATCCTCAATAGTGAAACGTAGCTTAAGCAGACGATATTCGGCGTTACTCACAATGATTACCCCAGTCGTTCATGAGAATTCGACAACCGAAAAAGAACAGAACAGTACTAGCTTATCACTTGAAAAGGTCTACCCAGTCTGTATGCAGGAAAGCCCTTACGTCTACCATCATGTCTGTATTTGGATGGTCTCTTTACCTCAGTTCAGGGCAATAGCTCTGGTGAAATTAATGTTGTTTCGCATTTTTTTAATTCCACGAATGTTTCCTCTGTTTTCTGTGTTTCTTTTTCCTTTACATGGTAATTTGGTAACATTTTCCTACGATCCGTAACTTACATTTGGACAATCTTGGACACAATTTTTCCATTACTACACCTTCACGGGGAATAGAGCCATTACGTACTTAAAATCAAGGCCGTAATGATGCTTTTATAGGAGATGCAGTGAAGGGAGATGATACCAGAACAAATACTTGAGCTACCAAATAGGCTAATCAATGTGCAATCATTGCAACACCAACAACGTGTATTCCTATTCATATGTTTTTGAATGAAATATGCAATGCGACGAGAATTGATGACACAAGGGTGGGCGAAATGGAGTTTATTTTCTCAAGTTTTTTCAGTTGTAACTTTACCAAGAACAAAAGATGCAGTTAATTGTCTGTTACCCAAATCAGTCTGTTTTTGTTTTTTCACAGGGTCGGATAGGTTGGCGTGGACCTCTACACTTTCTTTTCACTTTACAGACGAGGTGGACTAAATGCTGCCCAAAGGTTTTTCCACATTCACTTAATTTTAAATTGTCATAGCACTCACTCAGTAGTCTGCTTTGTGCCGTCCGTTAATCCAGACTCCACCTTTAAGGAGAAAGTTGGCAAAAGACCCTCTGTTTGTGTCCAACGATGAAATTTTTTAACGTTGTCCTTGACGAACTGTTCCTCTCGTTCATCCTCGCTTTGGAGTTCCTCATGACAAAGAGTGAATCTCATAGCTCCGCTTTCAAGCGCAGCGGCAGCAATTGATGGTTTCTTTAATATCCCTTTGTCAAGCTGAGTTTTCATCAAGTTTTTACCAACCATTCCTCGAATTTCTCCTTGCAAGTCATTGCCTGGAAGAAGCAAAGCCAAACAGCAAGAAAAGGACCACTGTGGGTTTTTGCGCCACTCCTTGAGGTACTCGTACAAAAACACAAGGTATTGAACTGAAATAGAGATATGAATCACATATCTCATTTACAATTTTTTGATTGACGAATTTAATTTCATTTTAGGCGATATTCGTTGTTCCATTGATATTCCATTCTATTCTTGCTTATGTTCGGGTTTGTTTGTTTGTTTGTATGGCTGTTTCCCTTAGTTAGATTATACTGCTCCTCCCCAGTCATTATCTTTATGATAGAAAACTTTGTAATAATTATCAGTTCAGTTGTTTTAAGGTGAAGGGAACAATAAAAACTTTGTAAGTAAAAAATCATACATACGCGAATAGCTAAGCTTGTGGCTCATTGAAAGTTGAAATAGTTTCGGTGGAAAATTTACTTCGTGCTTTACAGAGCGACCAACGGGAGAGACCAAACTACCCTTTAATTCGATCCTTCAATTCTTATAAATACATTGTACTCTCTTACCAACAAGAACACCAATCACCATGGTATTGGCACCCAGTATAAGTAATTTCATTGCGATTTCTTCTCTTTGCTTATCCTCCATGTCTGATATATTCTCGCCTGGGATTCTGCTCACAGCGCCAATGCCTATGTTTACAACTGTGACAGCTAAGGAAGTCGTCATCAGTCTGTTTTCGGAGGCCTCCCGTACGGGTTTCATCCAGGAGAAAAGTACTCCATACATACCGGCAACAACCCATGCCAAACAAATGTAGGACCTGCTCTCTTGTCCCACAAGGATAAGACCAGAGGTAAGAACAACTTTATGAGCCATTTCAACCAGTTCCTAATACCACGAAGAAGGTTTATAGTTTTCGGAAAGAAATTTCAGCCCCTCAATTATCTCCTTGTCAGAAACGTTATTATCTTTTTTCATAGTTGATATCTCTCTCCGATGCCTCCAAAGTACGATGAACGAAGTGGCAGGTAAAGTAAAGAGAAAGGCGGTCGAAATGTATGCCAAAATCAGCCAATAGTTGTAAATGTGTCCTTGGCATCTTAAACTGTAATCTGCTTTGGCGTATTCTTCACACAGCTCTTCCTTGTCATCTCTGCAGAGTTTCCGGCAGGCAAATGGCAGAACGCTTGCTGTCTTGGAAAATGTACTCAGATAAGTCACATATAGGAAGAAACACAGATTTTTGTAAAACAGCTGTTTTGTTCGGGAAATTTTGCTCGACTTCTCTTCCTCTTCAAGATCATCATTTTTCAAGGTTACTGACCTATAGATAACGTAACAAAACCCTGAGGCGCCAATGACACTAAAATTCAAAGTCAACATCAGGAACAATTCTCCAAAGGCATTTACATGTAATCCTGAAAATAGACAGTGAATAGGTGCGATCTGAAGCAGATTCAGTTGGAGTATTCCTGAATATGTGGCGACAGCTTGCAGTGAATCCGGCCAATCGATGTATGAGAACACCTGTAGTAAGCGGTGAGTGACCTGATAAAAACCAATCAGTATTTTAAGCTTAGAAAAGAACATGTCTATCAGGTAGTGGCCCTGGTCTTGTTCCCATTTAGTTTTTTTCTTCCACATCATAAACGCAATAACCAGAAACAGAACGACGACGATAATCGTCAATTGTGTAGCAATCCACGCTCTTGAAGGACATTTTGCACATGATTTCAGTTGCTTGTAATATCCTGAACTACAAACTGCACAAAGTGGACCATCGTACCCCTCTCCACATGTGGAATCCAAACCCCCTCTGCAAGCGTCCTCTACCTGACATCTATAGGGTGTTGGGATCGCATGTGGGTATTGTATGGAAGAATTATCCAGCGCTGGTGAAGACGCCAAAAGATTTTGTATGAAATCCTGGTAGCGCTGTTTGTATGACTCGTTACGCCACCGCCACCAAAATCCAGATTTTAATGAGGCATATTCATCTTGGCATAACTGTCCTACTTTGCATTTGTGACATTTAGCGAATCGATGGGTTCGATAAAATCCTTCCAAACATGGACAAGCTCGATATCCGGCAAAAAAGTCGCTTTCGGTTCCTATTGAAATGTATAACAGTGCCAGTGTTATTAAAAGTAAGTAAAAAAGTAATTTTTAAGTAATTTCATCGTACGTAGTGCTAAAACATTTTCAGATAATAGACAAAAATGTCTGAATTTATGATGGCGTCGCATTCACTGCGAAAGTTAGGTTATACAATGACACCATATACATTTTTTGTATAAATCAGGCGGCAATCAGGTTAGCGCTGTGGAAATAATAGAAAAGGACCCCTGAAGCATCTCCCACCTCTACCCATCACAAATAAAATGGTCAAAACCCGTACAGCGTGGTCCGATTAGAACCGCTCCTTAAATTACATTCCGACATTTTTTGAGCTACTTATACTACCCGTATTCTAATTCCGACGTACGTAAGGCTTTGATGAACAGTAAGTAGCAAGAGTAATACAATTATGTGATAAGAATAATTTCTTACCCAAGGGGCACGCCTTACAATCTAGAATTGACTTTCCTGGTGTTTGGTGGAACGGAACGTACGATCCGTTAGGACATCTCCTGCAGCTTTCAGCCACGTACCCGAGAGTGTCAGAATAGAAACCACCTTGAAAAAAAAAGGCAAGTCCAAAGCTAGGCTAGATTGAGAAATGACTTTAGTGAAGAACAAGATTATCAAAATGATGAACTTTTATGTATGTCAGCAGTAGAAGACTTTTTTCGTGTTTACAAACTGTCTAATCTGAACACAAGAGGTTGGGAGAATTCGAGAAAGGTATGGTTTACGGTTTTCCAAGTTTTCATTGGAAAAATGCTTGAGGACAAATAGCCAGCTTTCTCACTTTTCAATAAATCATGACGTATCCAAAAAAAAATTGCACGTTATGTAGACGAAAAGGCATTATTTTAATAGATCAGTTAGTCACATTTATCAACTCGTATCATGCCATCATTAGACAATAGTGAACTCAAGTAAGTGTCAACAATTTAGCAATTAAAGCGGTCAAGGACTGAATTTATGGCTTTATAAGACAAACTTTAGACTTTGGGATGGAAAAATGTTTGCTTAACTATTTCCCTCAATGTTATCTTTTTTTCTCTGTCATAACTGTTTTGCATATTTTAAATTCAGCGATGTATAGTCGTACGAAATTGCGGAAATCGCGTCACCATTATTCAAGCCGTGAATGGGTAATTCCAAACATTTATAGAATAAACAGTTTTCATGAGATATGCGCCGAATGGAAAATATTCGACAGCCAGTCTGGGAAAGTTTGGATGCGCCTCGTATGAAACAAAAGTAACAGATTTTGGAGGTGAAACAGAGAAGTATTCGCTCGTGGTTAGCGACAAATATTCGGAATATTTTTTTTTTCAGCGCAAGTCATACTGTGAATTCTGGATAGAGATGTTTACTTCGCTAAAAATGCTTCAATCCTATGACTCTTGCTTGTTTGAGGAAATGAAATAAGTTATTACTGCACAAGGTAATTCTCTGCAACAACTCCATTCATATGTGGACCAAAGTAATTCGAATTTTTTTCAGTCAGAATGTCTCCTTTCCACTCACACTTCCATTGGACGGCAATGATTAACCAGGCTACTGAGTTTTACCAAGGGGTGACTGGAAGTAATGATGTGGGTATAGGAACATTAATAACCAACCCAAATTAGAATGAGTCACATTGCCATGGCGAAAAAAGCCAAAAAATCCAATTAATTTTTGAATGCTTGTCTGCTTTTTTTATTGTTTTTCGTACCATAAAAATGAAAATAAACTTCGTCGAATCGACTTTAAAGTGAACCTGGTGATGTTGTCATGCATAGAATCATTAGTTAACAGAGCAACGAATCGGTAATTGATTTCATTCAAGAATTTTTTAGCTTCTTCCCTTTCAGTGGTAAACTATGGAATATCAAATTGTACTTAAAAAAAAAAATTCAGTGTTTCTTCAAGTTACTTAAGGATAGAGAAAATCAAGAGAAATTCAGTACTTCATCAGCTGTGTTCTCCTTCAAGTCTCCATCCGGAGGTACATGATAACTTGACTTCATTGCAAAGTTTCCTTGGCTAAAAATGATTGTTTGTTTTGAATATATTAACGATTATAATAAGTCCTATTACTTAGAATTTTACCTTCATTTTGCCAAGCAGTAATTAAAACAATACGTTAGGCAATTTAAATAGTCTAAGAAACACAATCGTAGACAATTAAATATTCCTACACGCTACTTTCTCATTTAAAACCATTTTCTCTCAGCGGCTTGCTTTTCCGTCAGTCTCGATTGCACAAGAAAGTGATTCCAACAACATTAGTTCTTTGTTTGTGTGCCATCGCCACCACTGCTTGTTTGGATGGTACTGTAAAGTTCTACTTTTCCTTTCCTTGTATTTTTTGCGGCCTAGAAACTGGTAAGTTATCACCTCAAAGAAAACTGAAATATTTCTTCCACATAAGGGTGCAATGTAGAACTTAACATGTTTTTTTTTTCTTAAGTCAGGGTCAATAAATGAATCTATTTAAATAGAGCTTCAATCCTGCTTTAGTAAAATCCTCGAGGAGACAGGGTTAACAAGTATGTAATATATGATACCATGTTACTGTTGTGCGCCAAAGTCAGAATTTTACAGAAAGTAAAAGAATGCAGCTTTATCCCGTGAATGGCACAGAAAACAAAATATCAAGATATCCTGATATATGGACTTGCTTATATACATTAATTTATCATTCAACGGAGTAGTTACTTATCAAGCATGCTCTGCACGTACTCAATGTCATAACGGACGCTACTATTGCAGAGCTGTGTTTCGCGACTAGATTTTATGGTTCCTTGATATTTCCGCACGCACACAGTTTTTGTTTGAGTTTATTTATTTGTTTTTATTGTTGTCATTTGTAGTTCTTCTACAAAGCAAGATTCATCAAAATGAACAACTCCTCCATCTCCACTCAGTGAAATGAGAAAGAACCAAACATGAAGTTATCAGAATTAATGGCGTGGAGTTCTGCGTATGGATTTGTCGATGTTGTCATTCTTGTTGGCAATGTCCTTACCCTCACCGTTTTCTCTACAAACCAGAAGCTTCTTCGCATGCGTGCAAATTACTTCCTGATAAATCTGGCACTAGCGGATATGATGGTTGGTACGTTCGCTATGCCCATGTACCTTTACCAGTTAATTGCGGCATGGAAAAAGGGTTAAAGCGTCTGGATGCAATATAGTTACAAGATTTACAAGGTGGTTGATGTTTTTGTTGGCCGTGCCTCCATATTTAACCTCACTACTATAGCCCTGGAGCGAGCATTCTCAGTTTGGTTGCCTCATGTTCATCGTCACGTCAGAAGCAATAGCTATTATGGACTTCCTGGCCTAATATGGCTGTTGTCTATTCTGATCTCTTGTTTGCGATTCCTTTTTGAGGAAAAACTCCTTTCACTTCCGTTTTTCTTCTACTTTATGCTGGTTTCCTTTGCCGTTGCCCTCTCGATAATTTGCATGTCTTATGTGGTAATATGATTCAAAATGAAATTTCGTTTCGCCAGTAGAGACAGCGTACATAAGCGGTCCGGTGAACGTGTCAAACGACTCGCTGTAATACTGTCTGCAGTAACTGTTGTGTTTGTTATCACCTGGATTCAATTTCAGGTCATAAACATTGTAGCATTTTTCTGCATGTCTTGCCAGAAAATGCCAAACGAAATCGCTTATTTTGCAAAGTTTTTACATCATGGTAACTCGTGCGTTAATCCTATTATTTACTCATTCTTGGTACCTGAGTTTATGAAGACATTTGTCAAAATGTGAAGCAAAGCTGAACGAGTTAATCGTTAATTAATCCTTTACACCCTGAGAACAGTGTCCATAGATTCCATACTCTCCTCTATATATTCCTTTGGTACTGGCAAGGAGAATTCATTTAATGATCAAAGCTTCGTAAGTTGGCGAACATTTCAGTTGTTCTCTTGTTCTCATGATCGTAATGAAGGATGCAGTGGCATTAATGAAAGGAGAAATTAAATGCTGGTCACTCTTAGGGTTCACAGGGTTAATCACACGTCGCATGTCTTACTTAAAATGAATCTACTAAAACAAACCTGGAGGGCATTCTGTGCATTTGCCATTTGCTTTTGAAAACGTTCCCAGTGAACAGGGTTGAAGTATGTCGTAAAGTCTTATACGATTTCTTGTAAAACCCATGTGTAGCATAGCATTTTGAAGCGAATAAGCTTCATCACGACGGAACTTGATAACTTCTATTTGAGGATCGAGTGGATTCCTGGAAGAAAGTATTGACCACCAAAATCAACTAGTTTGTCATCAGGTGCTAAGGGCGAATAACGATTAAGATCCAAGAAGCGTTCGATATATCTGAATCATACACATCATACTGACAGATGTACTTCCAAGGTAGTCCTGTTCGAATTGTAGTAATAAATGATCCGAGGAATTCTTTGCCACGAGTTACTGAAACTCAAGTGCCGCAGCCCACAGTACATTAAAAAAATAAAAGCCTCTGCTATTTTGGGAATTATTCGTAAGTTAATCTTTAAAAATTAGTTTTTAACAGCCTCTTTTTACGCCCCTGCTACTATCTGGTTCGTGGCGTATACTTCGCTAAAGAGTTTAATCGTAGACAATTAACGCACAGAGAAACCTTGACTGTGCCATGTTCTGTTGTAAAGCATGCGGGAAGCAGCTAGAGCATGAAAGAGGTTTAGGGAGAAACACAAGACGTTGTCGAGTGTTTCTTCTCACTTGTTGAGTGAAAATCGAAGTGATATTAAGTCTTTATTTTACGAGGCAACATACGATTACTTCTTTATAAAACAGAGGGCAAAATTATTTTTTATTAAGAGGGTCAAAAACGCACGCTGTCGCGCAATTTTGTAGGATGCCATTTCAGTGTTCATTTTGCGTCAATGAACTGAAAACACACACGAATTAGCTGAGTGAGATTCAATTTTTGTAAAACAACACCAATGCAATGAAACCAGGCCTGCCTAAAAACATTCCCCATCGATGAAATTACAATTCTTTCGGAAAAGTTATGCCGTTTTCAAAGTGTTTTTAACTTTGAAAAGTTACTCTGAAGGTTTTTAAAAGTTACCCAGAGTCGAGAGGACGCTTAGTTTCGGTGATCTATTGAAAGTGACTTTGCAGTGGCTGAAGTAGTGCAATGGGGGGCTTGAACTACATGAAGCAGGAAATTTAAGCGAATTTTGAGGTTACCGCTGACTCATAGCACATTTTTGGTTTGTTAGTGATTGGTAAAATTATTTGTTGTCCTCTCTGGTTTCCGAGTCGTTGTCGTCGAGACTTATGGTTGATATGGGACCTGTGTTTTTCTATTTTCAGGCTATGGGTCACCGAAAGTTTTCGGCTTAATTCTTCCTCACTAGCACTACGGTTGTGATGGCGGGCGGCGGGACGGTCATCTGCTTGGTCAAAGATCTTTGAAGGGTGAGTTCTCTTTCATTTTCTTCATTATCTTGTCAATGGTGTGTTTTTGCCGATTGGTGTTTTCTTGTAGCGGCATAAAATTGTGACAGAATTTGGTCTTATTCATTGGATACATTACGGCTTGAAATATCTAGTAACACACAGTTCGAAATACCGAGATGGCGATCAACATTTTCCCGTTAGATGATCTTGAGTAGTTATTTATTTTAACTATTTTAATGTCAATTGATATAATTCTCTCAGACATTCATTTGGTACATTACAGCTTAAGATTGTCAGCGATGAGGTCCGTGAAGAAATCCGAGGTGAATATTTTCAAATTTGTTCGCATAAGAAACCTGTTACAAACAGCTATTAGTTTTGCCAAAAAAAAAACCACACATACAAAAACCAGCACTATGTGAAGAACAGTTTCTTAGAAATGTTTGAATAATTGCATACAGCGGGGAAGATGCTGAATGAAGATGACGTCTCAATTAGATAGGAGAAAAATAAATTATAGGGGCAGATTTTACACTTTTTTAAAACAATTTATTCATATGAAAAGTTGAACGTTAGAGAGTTAACACTTTCTCTGGCAAAGAGAGTTTTCTCCATAAAATAAAATTAATGTGAAAAAATGAAAATGAAAATGGACAGGGTGAATAGTATAACAATTGTGAATAGTCTGACCAATGGTTGAGATGACTTACACTCTAGTGTTAGAAGACACACCAAAGCAAAAGGCCTCGGGCTCGATTGTTTTTATAGGATTATCGGATAGTGTTCTAAAATTTAAAGATAAATTTATAAAAATGATATCATTGTCATTGTCATCATCGTCATCATCTTCGTTATCATGATCGTCATCGTCATCACTATAGTCGTAACTCTTATTGCAATCACCGTCACCGTTATTATCGCCATAGCCACCGTTTTTGTCTTCCTAATTATTATTGCCATCATGAGAGGCTGCTTTTTGTGGAACACCTGCTTGGCCAGGTTACTGAGATTTTCTCGAAATTGAAGGGGTTTTGGTCGCGTTTTAAGCACATTTACCGCCCCCTGGTTGGTTAAGGTAGTAGAGTGCTGGAATGTCGAAGGAGAGGTCGAGGGTTCAAGTCCCAGATCGGACCAACGCTCAGGGTCTTCAAATAACTGAGAAGAATCTTCTGCCTTAACAATGACATCTGCAAATGGTTAGTCTTCTCGGAGAAGGACGGAAAACCTCTCCTACATGGTCCCGTCTCTTACATTTTCTCTGTATTGGTTAGCACTTAAAAAACCAACGCACTTCTCGCAAGGAGTTGTGGTTTGGCCTTGATTCCGAAATTGGGGACAAATGCAAAAATTTTCCTCAAAATTGTACATTGCTCGATGCAGTCTGCCCAAAGACCCTCGCATAGTGTTGTAAATTTATTCAGATCACCCTATTAGGAGGGCAGTTAACAAAAACTACTGTATTGGATACATTTTAGGAAACTTTTCAATTTAAATTTATTCAGATCACCCTATTAGGAGGGCAGTTAACAAAAACTACTGTATTGGATACATTTTAGGAAACTTTTCAAACAGTTTGGTTTCTTTTTCGCCATCATCAGCGAGTAGTCGGTAAATAGTTTTTAGGCATAAGTATTTTACGGCAGAAGTGACGCATGCACTCCAGAACAACATTAATTATTACTATATGTTAAAATTTATCAAATATGAAGCGCATTATGTCAGCCAAAAGAAACCTCACCATACTCTCCTGGTCAATTTTCTCCAAACTGGTGGATTCGTGTATACTCGCATTATCTTTAGTCGTTTCAAGGCAAAGAACAGTCTGTACGGAATGCATTCTAAATTGTTCCTATGGAGGAATCTAACAAAAAAACATAAAGAAAAAAATAATTGAGTGTCAGTTTCTGCAGTAGTGGAATAGAAATGTGGGTCAATCGATAATGAAGAAACTTGCTGCTGGAGTTGGCCAACCATAAAAGTTGCTTGTTTTTCCCTTTTTAAGTCCCAGAGTTTTAAGGTGCGGGTGCCATTTGGGTCTCTGAAGCTCGAGAAATCAGGTAATTTATGTGGTGAATCCAGCATTGGATAAAGAATCGAATTCGACGTACAGGTTTTCAAGCCTGTCTAGCTTGCCAAAGAAACCTTCCGGAACAGAGGCGATAGCGTTTGAAGAAAAGTCCCTGTGGGAACAAACGAATTACCTCACGAAATTGAAAGTGATGCTTCATAATCGTGGCTATCGAAAAAGGGAAAATACCTTTTTGGTAGGAAACTATACTATTTTGTATTCGATTCCAAGGGTATCGAATTTTTTTTTAATTACATGAAACGATCAGGGCTGAGGTGTACCAACATAATTAGGTCAGCTTGGAGAGAAAATTTCCTGAGTAAAATTTCTGTTTCATAGTATGTTCAGAAATTTTGTAGGGTAAGCCAGGGCTTATCAAATTTTACTTACAGGTACTCAAGCCTCGTCTGCCTACTAAGCAATCCTACTGGAAGAGAGGCGATAAAGTTTGAAGACAAATCCCTGCGGAAAGATCTAGTAATTCAACCGGGCGAATGATGAATGCTTCCTAGTCACAAAGATTGGGGAAAATAGGGAAGAAAAGAACATTTAAACTTAGACTGCTAACTAAGAAAGAAGTGAGAAGTGCGAATGAAACAACGAACAACAGAACTGAAGAAATGTTTGTATCTCTGACATCTCTCCTTAATGGTACAGCAAGGTAAAACTACAGTTTTCATTTTTAGAAATGCTTCAAGTCACCTTCAGCATTTTGGTTGATGAGATTCGCTTTGGTTTATAAAGAAAGAGTTTCTTTGGTAGGAAGGCAATTCAAATTTTCTCGAAAGAAGGAAGTATCTAAAACTTATTAGAGGAAATAAGTAATTGAATGTAAACAATTGTTATATTTAGATTTAGCAATCAGTCTAAATAATGGTTTACAGAGAACATTTTATAATGAAAAGTAAGTATGTTTCAAAATACGCACAGGTAAATTAGGTTGGTTAGATTAGCAAACACCGTTTCCTTTAGAGAAGTAATTTTTTTTGAAGACAAATACCTAATCTAACATCTAACTTAGCAAGAATGAACGAACGTCACGAACGACCATTGTTAATTTGTTTGTCTCCCAAGTTTTCGTTCGTACTTCCTTCCTTGTAAATCAGTCAGACTGGAAAATTGATTGTATTACGATGTCATATTTTGTGCATTTTTCTCAACCTTTTACACTAAAATAACAGGAATATAAAGTCTGGACCTAACTACCACAATGTGCAAGATGTAAAGAAGCCGACACGCCAAAGTAAATGGACACAACTTAAGAACATTCGAAGTTTTTCTTCATCTAGTCCCGACATAAACGTTGGATAAGGCATGAGGAGAACATTTTTACTGTTCATACCACACACATGATTTTTGGTATCTACGCTTGTTAACTGGGTATATTGAATTCCCTCACAGATGCTGAATCTTGACCCGCCTCAGGGACAATCCATCATGAAGTGAGGTAATAACATTTGAAGAAGAATACCTGTGTAAAAAATCAACTACTTTAGCCAAAGGAAAAAGTAATAGTCTGTTATTATCAGGACTCTATAGAGGAGACAGATAATAAAAATAGAGCGTGTAATTAATAGGGTAATCGAGAAGCCTGATATTCTAACTGAAAAGTAAAAAAGAAAGGGAAAAATAGCCCTGAAGCAGAACTCATGGTCCTCAGTAATGCGGTGGTTTCATTACCTAGGAATGTTTCAATTTAAAGGTAACACCAAACAATATTTCCCCTGATGAAGGCACTAGACAGGAGTGTCGAAACGTTGGGTCTATGAATTGTAACTTCTTCGGTTACATTCATTAAATCTGCAAACCAAAAAAGCAAACTATGTCTGAACATTTCTGCAACTGAGATCATCACTTAAGCTGAATTATCGTTGAAGAAGGTTGTCCCCTAAAAAGCGGACATTGAACGAAAAGGGGGTTCTAAATATCCTCGAACAGGATGAGCTACCGAAGCCTGATATAACAGAAGAAATGAAAAGATCCCTTGAAAAACTTTAACAAAACGACTCTGTCATGATTCTTTCAACTACAAAGGTCGTGTCAACTGAGTTTTAGATACTACCACTTATCGTGCTAAAATGAGAATGCCGAGATTGAAAGTGGTCCGTACATATATTTCAGCAAAGACCCAGTGGACGGAGTAGCCATAGATAAGCCAGCGTTCGTAGTTATAACTAACCAATACATTAACGGGTTTGAAGAACAAACCTCGACAACTATTCCTCATACGTAGATCAGTGTTAAAACTCTTTGAAATTATTCGAAAACTCAACGACGTAAAAAATCTAAAAAATGAATAGCCTTCGATCCGTTTAACTATGGAGATAAGGGGAGGTAACGTCATAAAAAGTATTTTTCTTTAGACGGTAAATAGTGAAAACGCTAAAGGACATATAATCAAGGGTATACGTAGGAAGCCCAATCGGATTAATACTAAAGGTGGCTCCATAGGATATTTGCTCAATGTTGGCACTCGCGTCAGCGGATTGTTTTTCAAAACAAATTTCCGTGAGCAAGGTTCGGACCATCGTTTGATAGATATTAGATAGATACTAGGTATATTATAGATATTAAGAAAATGATTTTCTTCAATTTTCTTCGGTGAAATCTCTCAAAATTGTCACAATTTTGTGAAAATTGTCCAGCCGATTATTTAAGAATAGGGGGCACTATTTTTTAGCGCTATTTGCAATTTTGTGTTTTCTTCCTTTAACTCAAATTTTGGCCATATGATTTTTTTTATCAACAAGCACTAAGAAGGACACAAATATGTGTAACGGTCCAGCAAATCTTAGGAAGTTTCACTGGAGGAAAAGCGATAAAATCTTACTCGAAAGATCCCTATTTTCTTTGTAGCAAAGAATAACGTAATGCAATCGAATTCGCCATGACCGGTATTTGGGGATGCATGGACTTTCGAATCTGTCGCCTTTTTAGCAATCTTTCCCACGGTGTTTTCTTTTCGGTTGACCTCTTTTTCAGGCGGAGAGGGCCTATTAATATTACGGGTGCAGTTGCTGGAAACCCTAGATTCCATCACATTATTTTAAACTGTTTTTCAACCACCTTTTCAGATAACAATCGTGCGATCGTATCGAGCCGCCATGTATGTTTTGCATGTTGACACTTTTAAAGCTCGTGCTATGTTGGCACCTAGATCTCGCGCGGTCAAAAAACTCTATGGAGCCACCTTAACCTATAACCCACATCATTCTTCATCGGTAAAACGTGGTGTTATTAAGTGTCTACATGTCTAGGCTAAATATCCGATAATTGACGAAACTATCAGTAGGCTATCGACAAAAAAAACACCTAAAAGCAGGTCTACTTTCGAACGGATATTCTCCTGGTCAACAGAACTTGCAGGGGAGTTAAAATCCATCGTGGTTCTACGTTATACTGAAGGTGCAAGGCCTGGAGTCCGTTTTCAAATCGAACTGAACACTGAGGTCATAGTTATGCGATATTGAGACCCTGTCGAGAAGGGAAGTTGAGACAGTGTCGTCCATGGGTGGGTCCGTGAGGGTGTGTGTGTGTGATAAAGAGATTTACGAGAGAATGATAGAACACGAAAAATCCTTACAGCTCACTGATCTCCGAACTAATATGGGAAGTTTCAGAGGACGCTAAAGGAACAGGAAAATTTCCTGTTTGAAGCCAGGTCAAGTTCATTGATTTGGAATATTAATAGATATCAAAATGTACCAATAGGGGCGCAGTAAAGCCATGCAACAGTAGTTGACTTTACAAATGATAGACCCTTAATCGTGTGACAAAAGGTAAGTGAAAGTGGAAACTTTTAAAAGAAAGTGATAAAACACTGTAAAAAATATTCAGTGGATGTTGAGCCTAAATTTTGATAAAAACGTTTTTATTATTGGACAGGTTAATAACATAATCACACGCATTCGGCCACTGAAAATTTTCCTAGTCTTAAATTGCGATTTGGCTGATGGTATTCGTTTGAGAAAGAGTATTTTTGGTACGTAATAGGGTTACGATACCAAACAACTAATTTTTTTCGATGAAATGAAACACTAGAGAGCAAAAAGCACCAGCAAATAGCCCGAGAACATCTGATTCTCGGAGAGTGTTGAGGTGCGTTCGTCACGTTCGCCTATCATTGCTCCGTCTGTTTATTTTCCCGTTGTGAGCTTGCTAAACCCAGCAACACAGGTTATTGCGAAGTGTTTTCTTGAAATTATATAGTAGAGGAAAATTAGATCCATCGTTACATCCTGAACTCGATCGCACTGAGAACTGAATGCATAGTAGCATGAAAATAACATCTGATTTGTTTGATTCCTTATTACTAAGCGCAGAAAGTTAATTTTTGTAAGGTTTACCAAGGTGTTAAAAGCATTACGTACAGGTACACCAGCCTTGTCAGCTTAGAAAATAATCCTTCTAACAGGGAAATGTCGACATTTGAAAACAAATTCCTGGGAAAACATAAGATAACTCAGCCGAAAAAAGAAAATGTAAATGCAATATATGGCGATCTTGGTGTGTATAGGAGAAGACGAGAAAGAACAGAAAGTGGAAAGTTATTAATCTACACGATACCCCTTATAGACGACCGTTCAAAACATTGTTAAATGGAGAGTTCAAGAACAATTGTATACATTTTTAGTTAAAATCCGAAAGCTATGAATATTCGGCTAGCCAAGTGGATTATAAAAATCTACTGTGGCATTGTTTAGAAAACTTCAAATTGCTAATTTTGGTTGAAGGATTTGGTGAAACTTTTTGTTAAATGCGATATGACACTAATAGTGTGATGCATTAAAGCTAAGGCTGTTACTGACAAGCAGTCGACGTCGCTGTGAAAAGTATTGTCTGGAATCAAGACAGATATTCGTGTATTGATTGAACCTTGTGATAAATTTTGGGAAGGGAGGAGAGAGAGGTGAATATCAAAACAACCAGCCAGGACACATCAACGCAGCTTCCTCTGCTGCCTGTACTTGAATCCTTCTCAAACTTCAGTCTGATGTACTACGCTCATAGAGGACAAATATCAGTTTGAAAGGCAGCCTATGACTGAGTTGTTTTAAACTTGTTATCATCAGATATTTATTTACCTCTGATTATCACAGAGAACATTCGCAAGTCAGTCATAAAAGTTATTGTCACATTCATAATTTCCATAATATTTTCTTTTCACCAGGACTGTTAACCAACGTGGCTGCACACCCAGGACTTAGAGAGTCAGCATCTGGTTCAATCGTCTCTCCTCCCAGTTTAGTGAATAGATTTTTCTTGCGTTTCATTAACACACGAAAAAATGGTGATTAATATAAACCGTTTTTCTGCGGCGTAAAAGATACCAATCTTAATTTGTTGTGGTTGTTGTTGCAGTTGTTTTTGCTTCTCCTTGATGCCCTATGGACTTAAAACTCAGCCCGCAGACCTTTATCGAATTATCTTTTATTTGTCCGCAAACGTCGAACCCGAGTTATTTAACCTAACATGGCAAAAAAAAATCCTAGTGACACGGCAGAAAAAGCCGTACGCTCAAAGATATCATCATGTCACACATACGAAATAGAGTATTGCTTCGGTGGGAGAACGGCTATCTCTTCATGGCCAAATTATTCTTACCGAAATATGGCTGAATTGGCTAAAGCGCCAATATCAATGCCACGCCGAATGAATACCGTATCATAGCATTTTGGAAATTGTCTGAAAGCTTCTTTCCGGGTCTCAGGAAAAATATTCGTCTTGACTACTAAAAAGAAAGAATAGCAAGATGGCCCATTAATGTTCTTGTTTTAAGCATTCTTTACCATGTTTGCTTTGATTTCCTGTGGTGAATCCGATTAATTACACCGTTGCTTGCAACAAAAGAGCCGTATTCATGAGAAAGCATCAACATGTTTCTTCGGGTAAAATGGGAAGCCGCTCTGCTTGAACATGGAGTAAGAAATCACAGGACAAGAAAGTATCATGGGATGCAGTTCAAGGACGGCACTTTTTTATTTTGATGGCTGTTGTGTTACACGCTTCATTTCCGCAAAGACAGAAGAATACTAATGCGAAAAATGTCATCGGCATGATGAATTTCTACATTTGAGCTGTAGAGGTTAGCATGCCAAACGAGCTAGATCTTCTCCGATATCATTTTATTTTACCAAACATAAATTTGGTTGGGAAGCAAATGTTATCCATGTCGGCGAAGCAGTTGGATCCTCTCCGATATCATTTTATTTCACCAAACATTAATTTGGTTGGGAAACAAATGTTATCCATGTCAGCGAAGCAAGCTAACTGCTATTAGTAGCTATATAAAAATAGTAGAAAAATGAGCTGACCTTGTGTAGCTAAGACACCAAAATTGTCCTTCCATATCAAAACGCAAATAAGTAGAAGTGATGTGGTGGAAAGAAGTGGTATGTTCTTCATCTTATATCTCTGTGGGCAGAATTAGTGATGAAAGAAAAGGGTATTTCAAATTCACAAACTCTAGAAAAAATCTTGCACAGCAGGCGAAAGATGGACAGCGTGTATCGAAACTAAAAATTCAACAAGTCTCCTAGCTGGTTGTTTTACCTTCAAGTAAGAATAACTCGAATGTTACTTTGAAATACGATTTTCATTTCTATCATGAGTTTTGAGAAATATGCAAAAAAGGAAAAAAAACAAAAACAAAACAAAACAAAAACTACATAATTAATGATCAGTGTGGTTCCTACGCCCCTCCTTCTGTCTTCCAATTTTTGTTGTTGTACTTTCTGGCAATATTCTTTAAACCGTCTTCTTCTCCTCGGCAATACTTTGTTCGACTTTCATTCTATTCAACGTAGTGAAATGGATCGAAAGCTTTACCCTTGAAATTGTCATCAGTATTTAATTCACTCTTTCTTTTGGACATTATCCTGCTCAATGCACAAATCGTAACTTCAGTTTGTTCCAGCCTACTAACTTTCTTAACAGACTGAAATTGTCTTTCGCCAAAGATCGACTCAAGTAAAAGGCGGCAAATAAAGAAGGAAGCCAGTGTAAAATTCCTCGCCATGTGAAATTTGACAAAAAAAATCTTTGTTGGAAAGGAACAATTTCTATACAAGATGCAATATTCTGTATCTTCCAATATACACCTCTTCGCTTTCAATGTGTCTTTCATCGCCTTTTGACATGAGAAACCATTTTCCATTCAGGATAACAATCTGAATTCCTTTTTATCGGAAGTCTTACCTTATTTTCCCCCTCTGAACTCTATTGCTTTGTGCGACCTTCGCACATTTTCTATTTATAACAGTCCTGTACAAGCGGTTTCATTTCTAAAAGTATTGAATTTTAATTGTTTATTGAATGGGGGCAATTACGAGGAAATAAAGGATACATAGTCTGGAAATGGCCGATTTCTCGGGCTGTTATACGTACAGTGATACGACAGGACCATGTTGAGGACTATTGTTATTGTTGGATTTGGAAATATCATTCTCGAACAAAGAATTAAGTTCATCCTGTGCATTTTGTCTGCTATAATGCATCAGCGGCAAATGACTAAAATGTGTTCGCCAACACTCTCTTCAATAGATTGATTATTTGAACTCCCAACCGAGTTTTGCTGTGGAAGAAAAACTACAATCATAATACGTACTGCAAGCAGTTAAAGCAAACACTCAAAATTTTAGCTCTTTTAAAAAATTCATTAAGTTGGAGAATGACTGAGAAAATTTGAAGCTAACTGCACCAATAAAGTAACGTTTCTTGTGGTTGACACCTCAAGGTGTTTAATTTCATGAGACCTATTTTGAAGTAATGTAGCGTATGGTGAAAGTAAACAAAGGGCTCTATCGTCTAATTCTATGCTCTCTCTTAAAAAGATGGCGCTTAAATGGTCGGAATATGTTGTGATCATCACTCTGAGAGCTGAAGGCAATATCAGATTTTGCCAAGTGATCTCGATGATCAACTTGAATAGCAAAACCAGCGAAAAAACGCACCAGCATCTCTTAATGTCAAGGGAAAGGTCAGATTGCGCTGCTGTTATCCTTTGTTTAGCCTGACTTTAAGGTCAGCAAAGCAGTGATATGAAATAAACAAGGAATTCTGTCACATGTGTTTTGAAAGCTGCTTTTGTTGTGTCAAAAAAATCGTTCCTTCCACAAGATGAGACCGAATTGAATTTATTGTCATTTTTTATCTTTAGTTGATTATTTGTCTTGGCATATGTCCTTTTTGTTGTTGTTGTTGTTATTTTGTTTTTTTGCGTTGTACCTTTTGAATGTTGTGGCATCAACAGTGTTTTTTATTCAATTCCTTTTGATGTGGCTAAATTGTCTGTGGATATTATAGAGCTACTTGACGTTTGATTTTTGAATAACACTCTCTAGAACAATAGGAGTGTTAAGTTTTCTTTTGTTATTTAAACAGTTATTTTTCGTTCAAATCAGTTTGCATGTTTGTTTTCATATACTTCTTTACTGTGTGTAACCATCGCTAAGCACAAAATAAAGATATTTGTGTTATTTCAATGTCGTAAAATTTAAAATTGTCTACACCTTACAGGTTGCGTACATGTAGATAGCTGACTCGGTTAGTAAATGGTAAATGCGTACGCTTGCACAGACGTTGATGTCATTTTTTTTTTGCCTTCATAACAACTACAGCAACTTCATTCTCAAATTGAAGTTGAAAGCCCCAGATAGCCCATGGTCACCCGAAGTCATTCTCAGGCCGCATCTTCCTGCCATATTATGCATAGCTCCATAAAAGTGTGTACTTATTTACCCCACTACATTCTGGAGCCGTTGACAAGAAAATCCTGAGACAGGTGTTTCAAATTGGTGGCTATCGCCTCCCTTAAGGGAATCGAAAGTTAACCTTGGTAGTTATTTCTCTTTAACAAAAATACATCTTTTGGCTGGTATGTGTTTTTTTTATCATACAGTGAGGCAAAAACGAAGGAAACAGAATAAATAAACGCAACCATCTGAAAAGTTGTAAAACCAAGTATAAATGTCACAGCACTGTACAAAAGTAATGTTTCCATTCATCACTTTATTGCACTGTTCTTTGTCTAGAAAAATGGAACCCAATCATGGCTACAAATATATTAACTGGATCCAAACCGAATATCTTTGAGCAAGGGAAGAACGGACATAGAGATTGTCATCATTATAAACTTCGCTTGGTGCATTATACACAACGTTAAGTGAAAAGATAGTTTTGGCTCATGATCACTTCATATAATGTTTTGCTGCCCATGAAACTGAAAGATCCCCTAAAGTAAAAGTTAAAAACATCTGTAAAATAAAAACGAAAATCTCACAAAACAGGTTTTTTTTAAAGTACAAGTACTTGAATTCACCGTTCGGACCTGCGAGGATAAAAGAGAACATAGGAAACTGCACTTCTAAGCTTTATTACTTCATTACATGGGTCATACTTAGGAATCGCTCTTTCTTTTATCGAAGGAGCGTACAAAAAACACACTCATATCGATCGTTACCAGCCAACCACAGTTTCGCTTTAAAACCATCAATAGATCATGTTCTATAGTTATGCATGTCAAAAAATAAGAACTTTCTTCGGCGAAGAAAAACTGAAAGAAAATTTATCATTTATTCGTAAACAAGAAGTCATATGTCACATCTTCCTAAATACTCGGCTGCACTGCCTCCTTAGAATATTATATATGCTATACTAGAATGTAAAGAATGCATTGATGGAAACTGTAGCTAAATACTACATGTTTTACGCCACAACACGAATGCAAGTTTAATCTAACCTCAGATAGACAAATATTTAGATGTAAAGATGTGTAGATGTGCAAATGTGATTCGACTGAAAATAAATAATTAATACAAATATCTAAGTACAAATATAACAACAACAAAAATAACGAAAGGCTACGAAATAGAAACGAACTTACAATTTGTGGCGTAACCAGGTCCGGTAGTAAAAATCTTAAACAAAAGTAACATGGCGCTGGCAAAAACCATAACGAAACGACTGAAATCAACTGGCAATGGAAATTATTTAACGTAAACAACGCTTATACTGGCGAGAAAGAAAAGACTACCAGTGTTACGTAATTCTTACACAATCTCATGCAAAAACGCGAACTTAATTGAATAGAGACAAAACATCACAGTAGTAGTTCGATTGAAAGAAAAAAAAATGTAAAACAATTTCGCAGTTACTTAAAGATAAACAGAAATGCAAATTCTATTTGCTACAGAAACGTTTCTCTTGTTGCAATGTCACAGTCCTAGGCTGCAATCTCACTTAAAGCTGCGGCAATTTTTCTTTGGATGGTTTTTCACAAATCAGCACATTGTAGTTTTCGTCTGTCAACCTTGCCCGTTCCAGTCTTTGGAAGATCATCGATGAATTCCATCTGTAAAATTGGATAAAATTTATAATGCAGTTTGTTATGCACATATCTTAAAAATGTATTGTAGAGAATACATCCCTTGATATTTTCGAAAAGACGAGCTTCATGACAGGTAAAATTACTCTTTATGTTTGGCACAGACATTAAGCACGTCAAATTTCTTTGAAACGTAGCCGTTACTGTAAAGGAAGAGGGATCTGATGAGTTATTTCCCCTCTTTACATAAAAATTTCTTGCAAGGGTTAAAGTTTCTTTGTTTCTATCTCAATGCTAAAAAGTCAAACTATGTTATCTTTCGTCCATATCAACGTAAGTTGAACTACTCGATTAACATTGAAATGATCGATAACTGTACTCAAATTCCTACCACGCTTCAGTGCGAAGACCATGTTAAATATCTTGGCGTCCTATTGGACAGCAACTTAAGCTGGAAATTTCAAATAAATAATGTTGCATTGAAAATAAGCAGAACTGTTGGTGTTGTTGCCCGTCTTAGGCACTTCGTCCCACGTACAACCCTTTTAAATATTTATCAATCATTGATCTTGCCTCATCTGACATATGGTTTGGCGGCTTGGGGTCAAGCTGCCAAAACCCATTTAAAAAAAATCCTCGTGCTTCAAAAACGAGCCCTTCGTTTGATGTACTTTTCTGAACCTAGAGCCCATGCTGTGCCTTTATTTATTTCCTCAAAAATTCTACCCCTACAAATGTTATATGCTGAAAAAGTATCTTCTATAATGTTTGACGTTTCCTGCATGAATGCTCCGTCTAACATCTGTGATTTCTTCACTAAAGCTAATTCAAAGCACAGGCATGAGACCAGGTTTTCTTCGTCTGGAAATTATTATGTTCAAACTTCAAGACTGAATTTAAATCAAGATTCTTTTTCCAGGTTTGGAGCTAAACTTTGGAACGCAATTCCTAACGAATTTCGTCAACTCTCCAAAGGAGCTTTTAAGAAAAATTTTCATGACTTTTTGCTCTCGATAATGGAAGCAGAGGACGATTATGTTGAAGTGCCCATTCTCCTACAAAAAATGGCAAATTCTGCATCCTCGACTCAATGTATATAATTGATAGTTCTGTTAGTAGTAAATTTGATTGTAATATCATTCTGTAAGACTATATATTTTGTAACTTTAGCTTGTTTTTTTTTTTTTTGTTTTTTTTGTTTTTTTTGTTTTTTGTTTTTGTTTTTTTGTTTTTTTTGTTTTTTTGTTTTTTTGTTTTTGTTTTTTTGTTTTTTTCTCAGTAGTTCTTATTTATCCAGATAGTTTATTTAGTTACTTTACAATTATCATATTATCTGTTATGACTGCTGTAACCTTTCCTCTCCGCTTGCCTCGTCTAGCTTTTGCTATTTGCGGGTGGAGATGGCAAAATGATATGCATGAAATAAAGTATAGTGTGTGCATCTTTAAAGTATCAAATCCACGAGCAGTATATTAGATATGCTGTCATAGCTTCAACTCTTACGCTTATGTTTCATTTTGGGCATTCAAGATTTTCATTTCAAATTGGTATTATCTATTTCTCTGATTAAACTTATAGGATAGGATTATATATACAACCTTCTCTGGAGACATCCAGGATGCACTATTGTATGTCACATGATCTTGTAGCGTTTTGATCAAATGGTCTTGATTTTCATTTTTGAAGCCACTAGATAACACAATGAAAGCTTTCATGATCTAAAGCAAACGCAAGCAGAATGTCTTATCAATAATAAGTCACGATTCAGTGCCTTTATATGGTCTATATATAACTGCAGTCAGTTATATAGTCAAGAAGTTCTATTTCCAAGTTTTCCTACACAGTGCAAATATTTCTTGAAATATCTCCTAATCAAAATGGTTCTACTATGGTGTAAGACCGAGTGGAGCTCTTTTTTGGTTTGTCACTATCATTTTCTTAAGCTCCATTTTTTTAACCTCTCTGTTTCGTTTTCCCTACTTCACTCGTGAATTTAATAGGTTCTTGCACCGAAGGTGAGCCCAAAAGACCTATTTACCAGTTTTGGAACAAGAAGTCTTCTCAAGAACGAGAACGAGAGCGAGAGTTGCAAGTGCAGACTAAGTGAAGGCTAAGTGAATTCACAAGGGCACATTTCAGGGGAATGGTAAAAAGTTTCATATCAATTACCCGAGAAACCTCTTTGGTAACTGCAGCCTTAACCTCACCTTCCCCAGAATTAAGTTGACAGAGCACAAGAGGCGAAACCCTCACGAACTATTGGGTCTTTAGACATATGATGAAGTCTCTCTATATATCGCCTTCTCGTTTTCGTCTTTTTATGATTAACTTATGGTTGTGCGCTTCTTTCGAGATTTCTCGCTTACAGCAACTATCGAAATCCAGCCTTTTTAGCCTTAGCCAACGTTAAGTATTGAGTATTCAAATGACCTACCTGTCTATTGAGATAAGAAACGCTGACCACAACGCAGTTCAATACAGCTGGATGTTCTTTAAGACAGTTTTCTACGTCGCCAGGGATTATGTTACATCTGGAATGTGGGTTAAATCAATAGAGTGAGCAAGTCAGTTACGCTTCCATGCATACAGAGGGTGAAAACACCAAAGGGAAGTTTCCGGCTGGGAAACAGCTGTGACTATGAAGCACCCCGTGAACTATCGTCTTCAGCACAAATAAAAAGATTCAACTAAATTTTCCGTCATTTTCTTGGCTTCTTTTCAGCTTCATAACGTAATTGATACACATCTGGTTATGTCTACGAGTGCTTAATAATAATTGTTGAATGTTTATCAGGTCACGGCCGACCTCCGAAAGCTGCCACAAGCAGATCTGTGGAAAGTGATACCGAATCAGCCTTCGATGTCGAACAACGTGACAACTATACCTGATACACCTCGTACATTTTGAATGAAATGAAACGTTAACGTCGGCTTTCCCCGACCAGCCAGCGATACAACTGGCGACAGAACTCAGAAGGCGACATCTGCCTGTCATCGATCTCGCTAATGAGCGCGATACCTTTTTTGAGCAAATTGTTTTAGTAGTTTTTGCCGCGTTTGCGTGTATGCAAACAAATATCAAAGTTCGATTTTAAGTATTTAGATATCTTTAACTTTCCATTGTAACACCTAAGCAGTTCATACCGATTTTAATTATGTTAGTAAGTTTATTATAATTTTTTATATTGTCAATCTTGTTTTGGTTTTACCCGAACTTGACGTAAGACCAGGAGATTTAAGTTAGCAAGACATTTCGTAAAGCGTAAACACCGCGAAGGTATCTACTTGGTATGCGAATATTATTCGCTCTGCATAGCTTAGGGTGTAAAAGCAAAAAAAAAAGTGTAAAAGCATGACGAAGGTTAGACTGACAGCTCCGTAAATGTCACCTTTATAAGCGGTGACCCACACTTTCCTAGAGAGATCAGAGCTAGTCCCCGTTGTAATAACTTGCGTAATAAAAGAGAGAATGAAAGAAATAGTCAACTGAACGATGAGTGTTAGGAAATTAGAACTAACAATTGTCAAATGTTACTGGACTGAATTGGAAAATGCTGGTGAAGCAAAATCACCTTCACTCGCATTATCCTGCTCTTAGTCAACTGTACGACGAGTGTTAGGAAATTAGAACTAATAATTGTCAAATGTTACTGGACTGAATTGGAAAATGCTGGTGAAGCAAAATCATCTTCACATGCACTGTCCTGCTCTTACCCGTCGATGATTAAAACGTCGTCAGTTCTTCCAACGATCCAGAAATAACTGTCTTCGTCCATTCGACCCAAATCACCTATCAACAAAAATATGACCAATTTGCTAAGTATACTATTATCTAAAAAAAAACCCAAAAATCAAGACATACTCCATGCATCATATGTAGTTTTCATATTAGATATGAGTAAGAGCGAATTGGATCCGAGTAGAATGGTGAAATACTTTGTCGATACTTCTTGTTAAACAAACTCATGCCAATTTAGACGTCCACATCTCCTGATAGTCGCATCCCTATCCAAATGAAACACTGGATATGCAAATAATTCCACTTCATAGCTATAACTGTACAACCATCCACTTTTTTTGAAAATAGTTGTAACAGTTTCCCAAAAATCTTTAAGAACATTCAATTGAGAACAAGTCGTCAAATTCTTGGAGGAAAAAGTCCCATCTTTCTTTAGTTCCCTTTAGTTCCGTTGTTTTTACCAGTGATAAAGAAATCTCCGCAAAAACATGACTCAGTTTTCTCTGGATCGTCCTGCAAAAAAAATTCATTTAAGAGAACATTCAGGGTCAAAAAGGCACATAAAGTCTTACTGCCACTTTTTCTAGAAATTGCAAGCGTGTTGGATGTTGTACCGTTGAGATTTACTGTGTTGTTTAGCGGCTAACTTACCACATAACGAGTGAACATTCCCACGGGACAATAAGGCTTCACACGAACAACAACTCTTCCCTGTGTACCTGGGGTTACTTCATTATATTTCTCATCGACAATCTGAGACGCAATAACATCAAGAAAAATGAGAGAGAGAAAGGGAGGGAGAGAAGGGGAAGGAGGGAAAGGGAGAGAGAGAGGGGGGGGGGCAATCTAATCATTCAATAAATGTATTTTTAAGAACTTACCAGCATATCGATTCCGGTAAGAAGTTTCCCGACTGAATCGGGACGGGAATCATCCCCAGGTTCTCTTGGAAAAGTCAAGATATCCTGCATAAAGAAATACAGTTCACTAGTTACAATAATTGTTGATACTAAAATATATTCCAGCGCTAAGAATAAGAAATTCTGCTGATCCCAGCAGTATGCAGGACGCGTGTCATATGAACTTTGTAATAGACCTCGTTCACCATGGAGTCTCTGTGGTTCAGTGGTAGAGCATCGGAGCGCGGAATCCGAAGGTCTGAGGTTCTATTCCTCATGGGGAATCAGAATTTTTTCTTTTCCTACGCTCGTGACAAGACGAAAAGACATCTTTTTCTAAAATTATTTTCATACTTATTCTAATTAAATCACTAGTACGAAGGGTGAATTTCGTCAGTTTTCTGTTTCCAACGTTTATAAAATCACGCACCCGTTGGCGATAATTACAATGTGTTCTAGGTTCTAAACCAAAAAGTAGAATAAGAAAATGTATCTAGCCCCTGAGTCTCTCTCTCGATCAGGAAACCCATGAACCTCTGTTTATTTACAAGACTCGTACGGTTTCCGTTTGACCATAGTAATTCCAAAGTTCTATCCCTGTTTCCTCTTTCCATCTGCGAATCATATGCTTGCTCGCTGGCTCTCCAGCCACAAAAAAGCGTTTTAATTTCGCGAAGCTAAGGCTCTTGAGATCCTCGTCGTCTAAGGCTTTCAAGTAAAGTGAATGGCTAAATTGTGCGTCAGTAATCGGATGCTTTTGAAGGGTCTCCAAAGCTTTACGGGCGGTCACAAATGCAACATAATGTACAAACGTGCCAGCGCCAACAGACCAGGTCGAGAAGAAACTGACGACGGAGAGAACTGGCCAACCCGTGGGGGAAGCAATCCAAATCAAGTCAGATTCCACGAAATGAGACCTGAAACAAAATGAAATAACAATTGAGGCCCGCTTCAGACTCGTAAACCTTCCAAACAAAACTATTAGCAAAAGGGATATTGCCTTGGAGATAACAGGACGTTCAGGTGTTCAAAGTGTTACGCACTGAAGGGATATTCGTGTTTTGAGAAGAACTTCATTTTTATCTCAGAATGCAAGTACCAAAAACAGTGTTCATGATAACCAGGGAATCTCCATGTCAGGCGTGGCAACTAAGATGCATATACTACGAATAATAAAATGCTCTTTAGAGTGAGTCGCAATTGCAAATTTATTGCTCCATCTGTAAATATGTACGATTAAGGCTGTCGACTTATTAATTTAGTATGCCACAGGCATTCGACTGCTCAGGTATCGCTGTGATCCAAAAACTACCAATTGATTGGTGGCTTAAATACTTTTTAGAATTGCTTTATTGTTTGCGGTTGCACTTTTCCAATTATTTTTTCTTTTTACCATGGTTACAAAAATGATGTAAAAGCATTGGCCATCGACAGATCCTGTTCATTTTCTTCTAGTTTAATTTATCAGTAACTCAACCAACCAAGCTACGTACCTCCTCATTCCACCACTACACAGGCCTGTGCTGGCTTGTGAATGTTCTACCATCTTAGAATTCCCCGTTGTTCCGCTTGTGTGGTATATAATTACAGGATCTGAGCTTTGAGACTTCACGGACTAATGAAAAAGGAAAGGCATGACAAAGCAGCTTATCTCTTGGGATTTCGCGTGGTTTACCTTAAAGTTTGCAGGTACCCATCGATACCCCATGGTAGAGAAGGGTGATTAGAATGAAATTTCTTGCCTGAGAGCAAAATTAAACGCCGGCCAGGCTCGAATTCGGACCTCTCGACCTGAGGTTCAATGCGTTATTTACGAGGTCAGGGCTTGTCCCTGCGCCCTTTTTTAGGTGGGAAGTAGGGGAGACAAACCAGAACACTGTCGCGTGTTCCCCTGTTGAAAGAACATCCGCAGCTTACTTTGCCCCGCAGAGCTATATCAGTCAGAAGGGTACCGTACTGCTACTGAAGTCACTGGCCGAATGCAGGGATAAAATCATGTATGAATCATTCACATACGTGATAATCAGCACTTGCTTTTTGAAAGAGATCTTCAAATAAGAGCCAATCTCTTCGCCTGCAAAATAAAAAGGTCTTTTTTCAACGAGTTATCATTTTGATAGAGATTCATAAGGATATTTCTTGAAGTGAACTGAAAGATCTTTTAAAAACTTGAGGTTACCTTTCTTCATATTTCATTCTGTTGACCAAAATCCTGCTCCGTATATCGACTTCCGCAGAGCAAAAAACCTAGAACAGAGAAGAAGTAACAGATCAACGGTTAACGTTGCCACTTATCGTGAAAAATTAACGCTAGAAAACATACAAGATCCGTTAAAAAAACACAGTGCCAAAATGTTACAATACATCATGTGGAAACTATTACATATCTGATGCAGCGCAGTTTAGTGATACGTGAGGATAACGTTATATTGAGGCAAAGATTTAAAATACAAAAGCTATTTGTCGTGTGAGAAATGTTGTCGAATGATTCCCGAGGCGAAGTCGAACAGTGGAGAAGTCTGAAGTTAAAATACAACTTTTCTTGCGTTGAAATATTTCAGCTGGAGTGTGTGAGATTGGCACACTCAGAGAGGACGCGGTGTTCATGGATGTGTGTTCTATCACCATCGTGGACGACTCACTTAAATCTATTGTTCAGGACTATAACCCTAACGCCAAAAATATGTGTACTGATTCAACCGACTGCTGCTGTGTATATTGCAGACTGATTTGTATCCCAAAGGACCTTAGGTAAGAATTTGACATTCATTTGCTTCAACTGAAGTAGATTAGGGTTTGCTTCTTTCTTAACGGGAACCAAGTAAGCGTAGTTTGTGATTCTACTATTATATGATTACTAACGCTTCTCTTATCATTATTTTATTTTTACCTATATAATATAAAATATAATATCAAAGAGCTTTGACAGATATTTAGCGATAATCGATGGAGTTTAATTCGGTTAAACTGGTATTAAAATTCAGTGAAGTTATAGTCGCACTATCGTCAACCAAAGCTCTATCAAATTATTAGTTTTAGTTCAAAGAAAGAAGCTAGTAGACTTTTAAAATACATTAGTTAATTTTTAAATTATATTTATTCTCACCAGGAGGATATCTTTGTTAGATATCGATGAAGAAACCTCGAGAGCTACCGACAGCCATTTTGTTTTGCACCGAAAGGAAAGGGAGAACAGAAGCTCTGAAATTATATCTAAACGGCGTGAGTCACTTCACTGAAAAATAGTTTTCCAGTGGCTTCCCCCGTGGATGAATAAATATTTACCGACGATGGAACGAAAGAATAAAATTTAATGAATTAGGAATGACGCACCTCATCTACCACATCCAGTAGTTCGTTATTGACCTGATCACAAGGAGCTGCCACCACACACACTGGTTTTGATTTTAACATTCTTCGGTGAAGCTCTTTTGGACCAACATTTGTTGGCATTATTAAGAATACACTACCTGGAAATGAATATAAAATTCATTAACTTTGAACTGCATTACGTTTAAGCTCCAATTTGTTTGCGCTATAGTGTATAATCTAAAAAGTGTCACAAAAACAATCTTTGTCTATTTTGGTTATATATGCTGAACGTTTGAATGAGGCAGCAGTTACAGTGACATTTCACTGTTGAAGGATTGGTAATGTAAGAAAATACATTAAAGGGTGTTTTGATCAATCGGTTCCTTCAGCGATTTCTAAAAATTTCTTTGATGTGTTTACAAGTGATGAAAAAATCGGGCGACTTGATTTTTATTTCGGGCGACATGACTCAGGCTACGAGCGAGATAACTTCCGGGCGACTTGACCGTAAACCACTAGGCTGAGTATCTCCTTTCAAAACTTCCCTCAATAAAACGCTGAAGATAACCCCTCCTCCTCTCGTTTTTCAATTTTGTGTCCCTGTTCCTCTTAAACCATTAATAGTAACGGGTCCACTTCAATGTACTTGTCTGTTCCTCTTAAACCATTAATAGTAACGGGTCCACTTCAATGTAAGTGTCTATCTTTGAAGAAAAAGCTGTATTCAGTACCTGTTCTCAAACAGGCCGCCTGTATCAGCCAATATTCTGGAATTGCTGGTAATATCACCATCACACGATCTCCTGGTTTGACGTCAGCCTCATTAGACAGAAGATTAGCAACTCTCAAAACAAGAGAAAAATTATTCATTAATATCAGAGTGAAGCGAGTTTGGAATTTGTACGCATATAACCTTTTTGAAAACATAACAAGGAAGATGTAAAATTAAGTGATCCTCAGTCACATCTTGTTTCCATTTTGCAATATTAGCTTGATACATTCACTGACATTTATTTAAAGCAAAAAATATTTCAGTCATAAATATCAATTCAGAGGCCGACATTATCCAAGTTTGAACTTGCCTTACAGTTCGTCGCTCCGTCATTAGTTTAAATTAAAATGCCTTAGTCATTCCGGCTCCTAATCAATTATGATGAATTAGACATAGCACTGAAGATTTTACGTTTTCTATTCAATGACAATTATAGATGCTGTCTTAACTCTTTTGAAAGTATTTACAGGTCTCTGCAAATTAAGATTATGGCTGCTCTTTGTAAATTGCATACAGAAGGATGTGTCTTACTTTTTAGAGTTCACAGCAACATCTCCAAAAGTCCACTTAACCTCGTTACCAGCACCATCAATCCACCACAGAGCTGGATGATCACTTTGTTTTTTGCCCTCCTATGAGAACATGAAAGATACCCGAATTCAGGAGCGTAATATGGGAAACCATCCGCTGTTTAAGAAATGAGCCTAAAACGGAACGTTGTTCGGACCTCAGAGAGAGGCCGAAATCGAACCTACAGAATCTAAAAACATATATACGTCTATATCCTCACAGTTTGGAGAAACTTTCTACGGCTGAACAGGAATCGTATAACACTCATAGTGACAAAAGAAGCAGATTCAAAATCAAATTAAATATTATTTTCATCGCTACTCTAATTATTATTAGTAGGTGTATAGTCATTATCACTATTGTCTTTATTTTTATTTCAATTATCATCAAAAATGTTTTTTTCATTCGGTGTATTGACAGAGGGCCAAAGCTTTGTCCGTGAAGACGTACGAGACAGGTTATTTGAAACGAAACTCGTTTAAAAGAAACTAAACATGAATATTCTGTCAACTTATTTTGTTCAGAATGTTCTGCCTCTCTGACTGAAGGATAGAAACTTATGATTTTTTATCAACCGGGTTTTGTATGTGGTAATCTAATCAGTAGACATCAGAAAAAAAGAAATGACAATGTCAATAATTTTAGTCTGTCACACGTGGTTCGACCAACATCATTTCGCTTTTCAGTTTTCGAATCTGTGCAATTTTTGTTTGCCTGTTTTTTTTACGTTGTTGTTTTTGCAACATTTTTAGATACCCATGAAGCGAAAAATAAATAATTTATCATCCATCAAGTTTCTATTATCATCCTACGTCTGGGACTTGAGGACATAACAAACCATAACAACAGGACTCTGCGCTTTCTCGAGCGTTCGTATGCACCACACAGAGTACCTTTAAATTGTGGGTTAGACGATTTCTTTCAATCTGAGAATGAATTTCGATTATTTCAAGAAGTGTAACAAGTTATTTGAATGCGACTTCCTCGTACACAAACAAATCTTTAGTTTATCAGATACCTTGATAACAACCCTTGAACTAAAAAAGCTTAGAGATAAGGCCATCGACACATGTACACTTTCATACATACTCATGTAGATGGGTATACTAAAAAACCAGATTTCAACGTAGAAAGTTTCGTGAAAAACCATTTATTACCTAGAATCATTGCAATAAGACTACGACAAACATTGGTTAAAATAAGATTTTAGTCAGTATTTACAGTTCTATGATAAACTGAGAAAAATAATTCTCTTTGAAGCTATTCAATGAGTGTCGACAAAATTATCTTCTCTATAAACATTTCTACTTACCTTTTCTTTTTGTGCCCACTCGTCTATAACGTCAGCAAAGTTGAAATAATCTGGAACACAAAAACCTTTTGTTCCTCTAATCCCCAGAAAATCCATCTCAACGTCAGCCTTGAATGCACTGTCTGTTTAAAAAATATTCAATGCAGCTGTTAACATTGGCAATAGAAGCAGCTGCAGCCATAGCAGTAGAAGTAGTAGTAACAGTTGTATCAGTAGCAATAGTAGTAGTTGTAGTTGTAGTTGTGGTAGTAGAAGTAGTAGTAGTAGTAGTCGTAGAAGCAGTAGTAGTAAAGGTGGTAGTAGTAGCAGCAGAAGTAGTAGTAGTAGTAGTAGTAGTAGTAGTAGTAGTAGTAGTAGTAGTAGTAGTAGTAGTAGTAGTAACAGTAGTAGTAGTGGTAGTAGTAGAAGTAGTAGTCACAATAGTAGCAGAAGCAGTAGTAGTAGTAGTAGTTGTAACAGTAGTAGCAGTAGTAGTAGTACAAGTAGTAGTGGTAGTGGCAGTAGCGGTAGTAGCAATAGTAACAGTAGTAGCAGTCGTGGTGGTGGTAGCGGAGCCACCAGTGCGCACAGCGTAACCCCATAATGATAGGAAGTAATAATAACCCGAGGGAGTAGGTAATGCGCAGCCATGATTGGATACCCCATTTATCAGTTTATAATTCGTCAACCATTTCTGTAACCTGCTTGGCCTTTTCTTTTGAATTAATTGAGTCACACCCTCAGAATTTCATCAGTAATTAATTATGGTAATTGAACTGAGTGGAGTGCAATTTGGGCTGAAATCATTCTTGTGATTTCAAAATCGAACGAAATCACAAGTATGATTTCAGACCAAAATTGCACGGCACAAGGTTCAATTACCACTTTATTACATCCATTTTGAAATTGCCCAAATACAGGAATTGGTCAATTCAAATATTTTATTGATGCAGTACTGAGCTAGTTTGAAATTAAATTCATCCATTTTGGGGGGGAAAAACAAGAGTTTTGGAAACAAAGCTTGCAAAATTTGCCACATGATACCCTTTGCCTTTCATTTTCCTACGATTAGATTGGTTACTTTATACAAGCCTTGAAATCTGATTGGTTGTTTTTTTTTGTGTAGCCTCCTCATTGGCTGGGAAAATGATGCGATTTAAAGCAAAAAATGGTGCAACTCGTGAATAAATCGCACCAATTAGAGCCAATCAGATTACAGGGACCACCAGTGATTTCAAAATGGGTGTAATAAAGAACCATAAATTCGTATGTGTAGCACAAGTGCAGCACTTTCCGTGCGAAACTATACTTAACTGACTCTCGATAAATTGGCCTGGCATACCTCGTTGACTATTTTATTATTTTGTTTCCCCAAAAGCCCGCCATATGACTCTGGAGGTACTGAACTTGATATATTTGATACACAAGGCACCCTTCAAGGAGGAAGGTTAGAATAAAATTGCTTTTACGACCGTACATTGCACCCGGTTTACATATGTAGGTAATTGCTCAAAAAATACCTATTTTAGCTGTATTTAGAAGCATAGAAATGTAGGTAATATGCCTCTGCTTTATTTTATCGAGAGGGGTTTCTTTTCATGTAACATATATCCATTCCTTTAATTTCCTTCCTAAACTGCCTGCAAATGATTGAATTTTACGTTTTAATTCAAGTGTGAGAAGATAAAACGGAAGTGTTAAAGAGTTCTCTTTTCCATATGCATTTCCTGAATCTTTAATTATATTGCCCTGGTTTTTTCACAAAGCCTCTTTTATGTCTTTGTGTGCTATCTAATGATTAAAATCTCAGTGCATAGATATGCTATATTTTAGTAGTTGTTTTTTTTTAATTCTATCTTTTAGTTTTTGACATTTACTATTTTAAAATTCATAAATGGCATTCCCTTTTAATCCTTGTAAAGAGGTATCACACATTTCTTTAACTAAAATCTGAATCATGAAGTCAACTTAATTTCAATTACTTCGAAGCTTCATTCTACATTAGAACACTTTACTGGAATATAATGTTACATTTATATGCTATCTTTCTGTAATGATTAAATTATACTTAGGCTTTGAAACAAAAAATGTGATAAGAATCTTATCTTATGAAACACTTACAATGGAAAAACCTGTTTCTCCATTATAAGTGTTTTTAAAGCAATACTAATTTTCATGGGTAATGTTTTTCTTTGAAAGCGGAGATACAGAAGTTTTCAAAGCAACTAGAAATAAGCTGTTTGCAAGTAATGAAAAGAAAATTGAAAGTGCACTTGATTCTTCTCAGATGTCAGCTGGTAAAAGATACGTACTGAAAATAGATGACCATAAGAAAAAGTACACATCGTCAAAAAAGTCACACCGAAGTGGTGATTGATTTGAGATATTCAGAATGATAAAAGAAGGAAAAACACTTTGAAGTTTTTTCCCATTCATCAGCAAGTTAATTAGATTTTAGATTATACATTCAAACCGGGTGAGATTTAATTTATTTATATCATGCTTCATTATGGTTTGTTTACATGGAAAGGTAATTTTTATCATAGCTTTACAGATGTTTTCGTTGCCGTCGCAGTTATCATTCATAACGAAGTTTCATTTAACATAGAACATTTCAAGAACTTTCTTCCTTTCTGTTCAATACTAATTACTATATCCAAAGCACAATTAGAGGAAGCAGGTTCTTAAAAAAACCATAACTTTTGATTCAGGTAATCATTTGAATATGTGAGAAAAAAAAGGAGTGAACTTGAAACTTGAGAACTTGGTAAATACACCTTGGCTTGCAATTCTAACGATTAAATTTTGCTGAGGAAATCAAAATGTTACAGTCATATGCTATGAGATAACTTCAAAAAAAGGCATTTGTGTTGGTAGAACTATGGTAAGTCCAGTACCATCTAATGAGAAAAATTAATGATTTCCTGTAAGCATGAATGTTTGGGAGAAGTTGTGGTGGTAACTGACCCTCATTTTGCTAAGATGCATAGGCTTTGATGATTCTAATGTGTATCTTTTAGCTTTCAAACTTTCAACTTTATATTAATTCCAACTGTTTTCCACGTCCATTTCTCTGTATCTTAAGCCCTCAAAAGTTGAAGCAGGTGAGTCTATAATTTGACTTCCTTTGTTTGGAATGGTGATTATATAATTTTGTTGTGTAAGTAACCACATTGTAACATATAATATTATTATTTAGATTGGGTTAAATACTCAAGCTTTCAATAGTGCATAGTGTTTTTTACCAATGCTCTCACTCAAACTAAACATTGATATAATGAATTGGTCACAAGATATGTGACCACGTAATGCGAAAAGCAAGAATATAAATGCCTTAGCTTTAAAGGTTAAAAAAATGAAATAAGAGAGAGTTGTGCAGACCATATCTAACTTTTTATCCTCCCCTGGATATTTACTCATAACACAGACACTACCAGTTTCATTCACTCTCACTTTTCACTGAACTTGCGGAAAGATGATAACCTCAGTATTTTTTAAATGAAGAAAGGAAAGCTTGCCCTCGTACCACAGATAGTTCTTTTGCGCATGAGCATATTTCTATTTTTAAAGTAATCTCTTAAGTTTAAAATTTATGGCAGACCCAGGGCTTTGGTTTGATGCCAATTCTTGATCATTATTTTCTTGTAAAACAGTGATTTTTCTCATTATCAGTACAAACCTGGTCTAATTTTTACAAGAAGGTTATTGTTCTAGGTAGGCTAACCTTATACACGACTTTCATAATGGCCGCGGTGCGCGAGACTGGTAATTAATTAAACATGAAACCGAGGTCAGAAAGGCCACTCCTAAGGACAACACTGTAAACAAAAAGTCAACTAAGGTTGAATAGGTGATCTGTTTTGACTCGATCCGGTCGAATTATTTACAAGAAGAGAAAATGCCGACTCATTGTTGTGTTCCAGAATGTACGAAGAAATACTACCAGATAGACGATGGGACAAAAGTGTCTTATTTTTAATTTCCGACCGAGAACCCGTTAAGAAGAAATGCCTCTACGCGATAAGAAGAGACGAGGGAAAGCACTTCAAGGTAACCGAAAATACAAAGATACGCTCCCAGCATTTCAGGAAAGGTTATATTAGAAATGTCTTGCGGTCAAAAATGAACTAAGAGATGGAGGTGTCCCTTCTGTGTTTTTATGGATTCGAACATCGCCACGCAAAGGAAAGGAGCCGGCGGAAAGAAACTTGGAACTGACAGCTTCGAAAAGTGAATCACAAAAATTGTCTTCCCCAGCTGTTGTTCTTGAAAAATTATCAAATTAATCGTCAAACGAATTATCAAACGAAATGGTCCCAGATCTACCAGATTGTAACTTAAAAGTCGAAGACGAAACACAAACTAATTTTACCGACCAGGAGGCCTACTTGAGAGAAATTATTGACAACAATAACAACAAGATTCATAAACTCGAACAGGAAATTGAGGAACTTAAGCGCCAACTTCAAGATACCCAGCGGCAACGTGATGCTCTTAATAAAAGATTGTTTAACTTTAAAAACTGTAAGTCAAAAGATTCCAATGCTGCTTTTTATACTGGCTTTCAAAGCTGGGACACTTTAATGGCTGTTTTTGAGTACCTTTATCATTTCCTACTGGCGGTCAAAAACTGACAACATCACTGAGTCTGATAACAGTGAGGGCAGACTACTAACAAAAAAGGGAAGAGCTAGATCTTTAAGGCCCCATGATTAATTTTTTAATAGTCATGTGTAGACTAAGGCAAGGATTCCCAGAGGACCATCTAGCTCAATTATTTAATGTATAAGCATCCACAGTAAGTAGAATATTTTTCACATGGGTCAATTTTATGTTCTTTAAGTTTGGACAAATAAGCATTTGGCCCAGCAGAAAAGTAATTGATACGATACCCGAATCTTTTAAGGGAAGGTACAAATCTACTAGAGTCATAATTGACTGTACTGAGGTTATATGTCAAATGCCAAGCAGCTTGCAGTTGAATTGAGAACTTTTCAGTGCTTACAAAAATCACACAACTTTGAAAGGTTTGGTTGGTATTTCTCCCAGTGGAGCAGTGACATTCAAGTCAACTGTATGCAGGTTCTATCTACGATCAGGAAATTGTGAGATGGAGTGGATTCTTAAGTCTACCATTTGATGACAAAGACTCCATTACAGCAGATAAGGGATTCATAGTTTAGGATTTGTTGCCTTTGGGAGTCAGTTTAAATTTGCCATCCTTTCTTGGAGCATCTTCTCAAATAGCTTTAGAAGATGTGGTAAATTGCAAGTTTACGGATACATGTTGAACCTGCCTTTAACAAGATTAAGAATTTTCACATCTGGGACAGAGTTGTTCCACTACATCAAATGGAAATTGTAAACCAGATGTGGGCAGTGTGTGCATTCTGTTGTAATGCACAACCTAACATAATATTAGTGTGAATATCACATTCACGTGAGGCATGAATGAATTTCTTAACCCATAAATTGCCTTCAAATCTCTTCTCTCCCTAGATTGTAAGGGGCTACAAATTGGGCGTTAACATAAAGACAACATTTTCCCCTCTGTTCTGACTATTTATTGTAAGGTTTACATCATAATTGAGCGACTTCTTTTCTGTCTGTAAAGACCATGTTGCCTATGTTGTGTTTAAATTATCTTTAGTGCAAAATTTTTAAACCAGTTTAGTTAATTTTCCTTTGTATTCTTTAGCATACTTTGAAACAAAGGAGATCAAAAATCAAACTGGTTGGAAAAATTTCAACCCACAACAAATTAAAGCTACAAAACAGTAAGAATTTATTCATCTAAGGTATTAATTCCCAGTCAACAAGTAAATTCACGACAATTAAGAATATTTGAATGTAGAAACATGGTATTACCAATTCCGTTGAAAAAAACAGAGATGTCATAAAATAGCTTTTGCAGGAAAACTGTAGATGACAGGGTCAAGCAGATGTAGCTGTTCACAAGACTTCACAATCACTTTTGTTATTTGCCAGACAACTTCATTTGAAAAGCTTTGCTTAAGCAAACTTAATAAAATGTCCAAAGTAATAAGCAGCTTCTGCCCTTGTTCGGCCTAGAAACCAAGTTTCGTATGCAGTTATGCACTCACTTCACCGCGTCTCCACAACATTTAAGCCAAAATTTAATCTCTGAGATTTTTAACTCCTCAGGTTTTCTTCCAAGAAGAGAAGCGCCAGGTATATCGTTTTCCGTAAGAAATGTCGGATTTTGAAACATTCGAAGTACTCGCCATAGCAAACGAGGAGGGACGCGACGCGACGCGACGCGATAGGTTGGCCTTTCTGACCTCGTTTTCATGCAACTCGATCCAGGACTCTCGCGATGTCCGCCATTATGAAAGTCGTGTACAACTCAGTTGTGAAAATTTCTTAAACCTGTCTTCGTATGAATGTTTGACTCAACTTTACCTCACTAACCTAAACTGAATAAATAAAAACTTGAAATTTATTTGTTGTCCTTTTGAGGTGTGTATCAAAATTATGCAGTTATCGCAAGCTTGAACTACAGATTCATGTGTATGTGTTTTTAACATTAAAACCAGGATTATGACTACTTCGAGTGACTTAACTACGTGCCGAAAAGGTACAGGCAAGTGTTGTAAAACAGTTTGCTTAGCTTTTTCAAGAGTAAACATTTCTTTTTCTAACAATCTTGATTATCCGCCCCATGCTGAGTTCTAATTTTGCGACCAAATTTTATACTCTTTTGATTATTCTTAGATCTCCTAGTATCAGTTAATATTCATGCAAATGAAATAATTACGTGAAATCTTGCAGGTGTATGGCACATTATACTTTCTTCTGATCCTACTAACATCTTATTGTGTGTATGGATTGTTATTTGCTATGAAAGTATTCTCAAAATAAAGTTTGTACACAGCCTACGCATCAAATTTACGTGATAAAATATTACATCCTTCTTAAAACTAGTTTATCAGAGTAAGAATGAGTTACCAAGCACAAGTATGGTTTTTCATGATGATAGTTTCCAGGTTTGAAAAAAATTCACTGCCCAATAAAATCCTCTGTTCCTTTGTCCTGACAGCCCAACCTCATCAAAACATTGGCAACAGGAACTACTGTATCGCTTGTGTATATGGTAACTGCGCAAACGGATTTCACACGCTCAGACGTAGGGTAATCAGACGCGCATATACAATTTTTTTGCGCGCACGGTCGAAATAAATGCGCGACTGATGTGCCTTTGTTTTTCAGTGCATAAGATTCCTTAGTATTGCGTTGTTGTGAAAAACAAAGAAATTGTAGGTTTGAAAAAGCGACGAGTCGACAACGGAAAATTTACCTTGTGGAAAAAGCTATCATATTACACTCACACGTCGCATCGCTTCGTGATGGCTATAAAAGTATTCCAGCTTCCAGTGGATAGTCAAATGAAAAGTTTTTACACATCAATAAAATTTATTGTTGTGTTTCATGTCAACATGTTGCAACAAATACACCTCCCACTAAATTCAGTTATTTGCAAACATGAAAAAATACGAACTAAAACTTTTCAACCTAATTAATATAGCCAATAACAACATTAACTCAACTTTTAAACTAAAGAGAAAACTTGATTGATGTTTGGAATTGATTTCTGTTATAAAAAATTACTTATAGATTGAATCCAGCTATCACCTCAAGTTTTTAATCATGATATTCTCGTTCTAACTTGTCTTCCTTTAAATAAAACTTTCGCAGCGCATGAAACATGTTAGACAAATTTCGAATTTAATAGCAAGAGTTGCTAAGATCATGAATTTAAGATGGCTTAAAGACACCTACATTACATGCCGGTTACAACAGAGATTACTAAATCAAATGACAGAAAAAATCTCAAAAAGACACAGTGTATTTCCAGCCAGAGGATAATCATGGAAGAAAAATATAAGATAAAAAAAAAACATAACAAGTTCGAACACGAGTTTAAAATGACTTTTTTTTTATCAGAGGATGTTGAAACGTTAGGGAAAAACGGTGGGGCAAGTACATCAATTTTGGCTCATTTTCCCAAATCGAAATTATCAATCATGCTCAATAGAATATAATTTAAACTGAAGCTTGATGCCGACATCATGCACTTCATCTGAAGAAGAAAACATTCCCGACCTTCGAAAAATGGTCAAAACATCACGAACAATAACTTGAACTTGGACCATGAAGGTACTACTGGCTAGCATGCGTGTTGATCGCTTTGCAAGTTGTGAGAACATCGTCCCAAGGTTGCAGACCTCGTCAATTCTCCTCCCCCCCCCCCCTCCCCCTCCTCATTACCCGGACTGGTTACTATTAACATTCCCTTGAAGAAACTCTTCTACAGCCAGTGATGAAGAGGTGTATAACAGTTTTCATTACAGTTAAGGGCTGGAAAACAGACTAACAAGAGCTCCTCTTTAAGGTTATGCTAAATCTATATATTATTAAAATAAAGTTCGGATATAACGCGCGCTGTCATTGGTTGAAAGAGCGTGCTGTATGAGAGTATAGAGCATAGAGCTGAGCTACCATGTTCGACCTTTTCCGGGGCCTCTTTTTAGCTTTATTCCGATAATTGAAAGTGAAATTTCGGAGCAAGCGAGCCGGCAAGAAGATAACATACTAGGCGCCGTAATTTACGTTATTAAAACGTGAGCAGATACGAAAATCCTCAAAGGAAAAACAAAATAGACATTCCGAGTTTTAAAGATTGATTCACGCTCAGTTAGATTGCAAGCTTACGTACGAAAATAAAAATCAAACACAGCTAACATTCATATAGTATATAAAGTTCAGTGTTCAAAAACAAAACAGAACAAAACAGAAATGATGAAAAGTATAACCAAACTGGTTTAACTGTGAAAATTCATTCTAATCATGACGGTGTCTAAGCGAATATGATCATGCTGAAGTCCATCGCGGCTCGCTCGTCATGCGATCTCCGGTCATCAGAGTAAAGCAAGCCTCAGAAACTACATCGGCCGCCATTCTAGTGAAAGAATAAGAGCTTATTCTGATATCCTTTCCGATGCGTTGAGTGGAAAGTCACATCTGTCACTGCAGCCGAGTTTTGCCGCGCTGTCATCCCGAGCGATCTTCATGCTCTGGTGAATTCGGCTGTCGTTCACTCAAAAAACACTCGCCTTGAACAGTTTGTTTTCTACCTTGTCATGTGAAAAAAACTCGCGTGTATTTATGAGCCATAACTCGGCTGAAGTTCACTGAACATTTCACTTCAAGATTCTGTATTAGAGACTTAAAAACTTCAGGCAAAACTGTTAAATTCGACCTGCCGAACTATTTTAGTTTGTAACTATCGTAGAATGTGAACTTTGATGGTTTTTTAACTTTGATGGTTTGACACTTTTGACAGCTTTAGTCTTGTACAGCCAATCAGATTATTTGAACCATTCTAACAGGGATTCTGATTGGCTTATGGTAGCGTGCTTTATGAGAGTATAGAGCATGCTGACGACACTATTGTTCGCTTTGGAAATAAAGTTTGTTTTGAAAATTGAAAGAAATGCTTGGGTAATTTAACGGATTCTTTATTATAAAACAAATAGAGAAGCCTTGACTGTGCTCTGTTCTGTTATAAAGCACGCAGAAAGCGGCTAGAGCACGAAAGAAGTAAGAAGAAACACTCGACTACGTCTCGTGTTTCTCCCTACACTTCTTTCGTGCTCTAGCCGCTTCCTGCGTGCTTTATAACAGAACAGAGCACAGTCAAGGCCTCTCTATTTGTTAAGTAGTAGTGGCAGCAGTAGCAGCAGCAGCAATAGTACGTAGTAGTAGTGCTAGTAATAGTAGTAGTAGCGGCTATATTCTTTATCTGAAAACATGACTCGCTATCCACTTTCTCGAAAAAAACCCGGTAAACACGAGCCGCTTTTAATTTTTTTTTGTATTGAGCAAACCACATGCAAATGATGTCAACCAGAACGAGCAAAGGAGCCCGTCACGAAACGTCGCTTTCGACAAATATGTACCTTTTATAGTTAAGAACACAAACTATCTTATCAAAAACTGAGGATTTCAGTAATTGGAAGCGGTTTATGTCCAGAAAATTGAACCTTTGTATCTGGTCTCCAGTCTTACAACTTTCGGTGTCAAATGCTCCAAAAAAACCTTAAGAAACTTCTCCTACCTTGACCCTAAGAGAGAACACCGTTAATTCCATGAATTACTGTTCTTAACTTTGCACATATATGAAGTTAAAATGTGGCTCACCTGCACAAACCGTTCGGACTCAAGTAAAGAAACGTACCGAAATAATCAGACCAGAATCAACATTAGTTATGCAAATAATATACATACAGTGTTGTTTTTTTTTACTTCATTAGCATCTGTCAGCATTCGTGCGTATCCATGAAAGTCATTCGCTGACAGCTCACTTCATTTGGAGATGTGTATGAGTTAAAATAACAAATTCCTTTTAGTTCAATGAAACACTAAATGGCATGATTTGAACGTAGACGTTTCTGAAACGCAATCTGTATTTGCAATATTGGCCAGTCTTAGATGGATATCAGATTAGATAACCACGTGACTTCACAACATGGCGACCATTTTTTAAAACTATTTACGGCGAAAAAAAATTACCGCTGCCCCCATGTAATAGCGCGAGGGGGTAAAATTTCCGCAACAGCCCCATACACATTATGCATTCAGTTCTTGGATAGAGAAAACAATGAAAAAACAATACATTGCCATTGGGACAACAGATTTGTTTTACAATAGCATATGGCTGCGCGGAAATTTTACCGATAGTTTTGTCGTTGAATTGAAAATGTTAGCCAAGACATTTGATTTTTGCGACTGTTTACGGAATAGTTTGATCCGTGATCGTATTGTTCTCGGAATTAAGAACGAGCAGGCTACGATCTTACGTTCTGGAACTCATTAATTATTCGTGAGGTTATCTGCCAATGAAGGAAAAGTATTTCGTCACATGCATGAATCTAGATATTCGATAAAAACACATATCCAGTGATCTGGATATACGTTTTTATTAGATATCTAGATTTATGCATGGCATGAAATGCAAATAAGAAAAACTACACCATAGGTTGATTTGGAGACACTCCTTTAGCAGTTTACTTTCATCTTCACCGCTTTTTGGGACACGAAAACGGTTAACTACATTACTTTCTGTCATAATCAAGCTCCGACTAACCACGGAGCTATAAACTAAATGAGCAAAACTACCATAAATTGAGCATACACTTTGAATTCCTATATTTTCTATATTTTTCCGATATTTCACAGAAAACCTCACGTAGCACCTTTCCCTCCGTAGCGTAATTCAGAACAAATACCTTTGGAATGAAGAAAACAGACAAGATGTGCTCCTTGAACACATAATGGAAGTATAAAAATCAAGACCTGGGATTCAAATAACACCTTTGTATACAACTGGAAAAGATGGAGTTCAAGGGGAGGACACCAAGAATGTAACTGAATTAGGGAATCTCCAGAGAGCAGAGAAGAAAAATTCAGCTTGTCTGTGACTAAGATGTTAAGGGTGCGCTTCAAATTAAGCTCAATAATTTTCAAGGAAGTTTCCTCCATAAAAAAGAAAATTTTCTCTTTGTCTTCAATATTGTGCGTTAAGAACTCAAACAGGATATGGACACTGAGCAGGAACTTTATTGTGGAATATCATGATCATGAAGTTCAGTCACTGTACATTTCCCTCTGCATATTTGAGTCATCGTTCCCATCATTGTTATTGTTACATGACTATGGCATTGCATGGGTGTTAACATGGTTCTTCATTTCACCTAAGTAATGGGTTTAAACTTTAGTTTCTTGCTGTAAAAGCAAGAAATAATCTGACCATTTTCATAATTGCTTCCTCGCTTTCGCTTTATTTGTTATTATAATAAAGTTCGGATATAACGCAGTTGAAAGAGCGTACTCTATGAGAGTATAGAGCATAGAGCTGAGCTAAAGCAGTCACACCATTTGCCAATTGTACTATGTTCGAGCTTTTCCGGGACTTCTTTATAGCTTTATTCCGAAAACTGAAAGTGAAATTTCGGAACTGAAGCGAGCCGGCAAGAAGCAACAGAAGAATCAAACAAAGGTTTGTAAACATACCAGGCGCCGTAATTTACGTTATTAAAACGCGAGCAGATACGAAAATCCTCAAAGGAAAAACAAAATAAACATTCCGAGTTTTAAAGATTTTCACGCTCAGTTAGATTGCAAGCTTAAGAACGGTAGTAAAAATCAAACACAGCTAACACTCGTATAGCATATAAAGTTCAGTGTCCAAGAACAAAACAGAACAAACCAGAAATGATGAAAAATATAACCAAACTGGCATAATTGTTAAAATTCATACTAATCATGACGGTGTCTGAGCGAATATGATCATGCTGAAGTTGTTCCCGGTTCGCTTATCATGGCGATCTTATCATGGCGCCCTTCGAGTGAAAAATAAGAGCCTGCTCTGATATCCTTTCCGATGCGTTGAGTGGAAAGTCACATCAGTCACTGCAGCCGAGTTTTGCGGCCCTGTCATCACGAGCGATCTTCATGCTCCGGTGAATTCGGCTGTCGTTCACTCAAAAAACACTCGCCTTGAACAGTTTGTTTTCTACCTTGTCATGTGAACAAAACTCGCGTGTTTTTATGAGCCATAACTCGGCTGAAGTTTACTGAACATTTCACTTCAAGATTCTGTATTAGAGACTTAAAAACTTCAGGCAAAACTGTTAAATTCGACTTGCCGAACTATTTTAGTTTGTAAACTATCGTAGAATGTGAACTTTGATGGTTTGACATTTTTGACAGCTTTAGTCTTGTACAGCTAATCAGATTATTTGAACCATTCTAACAGGGATTCTGATTGGCTTATGGTAGCGTGCTTTATGAGAGTATAGAGCATGCTGACGACACAGTTGTTCGCTTTGGAAATAAAGTTTGTTTTGAAAATTGAAAGTAATGCTTGGGTAATTTAACGGATTCTTTATTATAAAACAAATAGAGAAGCCTTGACTGTACTCAGTTCTGTTATAAAGCACGTAGGAAGCAGCTAGAGCACGAAAGAAGAGTAGGGAGAAACACGAAACGTAGTCGCTTCCTGCGTGCTTTATAACAGAACAGAGCACAGTCAAGGTTCTCCATTTGTTAATTCGAAAATAATACATCTTCTTGGATGGCTTTGATTGAAGTAGTTTTATGTAATGATTCTTATGTTCTGAACTAGATGATTTTAAACATTGCAAATGGTAATGATTTTGGATATATGAAATTCATATATTTGCAGCGGTGAAGAAACGAATTTAAGAGATCCTCGCAGCTAAGAACACTACTGAACTAGTAGTTGAAAATAGGACTTGAAAAAAAAAAAAAAATGGGATTTGAACCCATGACCTCTGCGATACCGGTGCAGCGCTATATCAACTGAGCTAACAAGCCAACTGGGAGATACATAGTTGCAACGTACCGAAACGAGCGCTGAAAAACTTGGGGGCTTCGGACGACATGTTGAATATATCATTGTTGCCTAAGTAATATGTACGTGAACGTGAATCTGAGCAGCGATTGGTTACTGTTTTGTTTTGGTCAGGGTTATGAAATTTGATACCTGTAACAGACTGTTGGACACAAGTGGTTAACAATTTTTGCACAAAAAAAGGAATGTGTCAGAAGGGGCAAAGGGCATTCAACATCGCCTTGGTATACTACGTAGTCACTATTCATCCATTTTACGGTTTGTTTAAGAGGTAAGAGATAAGGGGTGTGTGTGTCGGGAACGTGTATCCGACAAATAAGTCACAGGTTTAAACCTCAAACTGGTTTACTGTTGTTTTCCCTAATTACAGATATCTTCGGTTCGCTATCTCGCTCTATCTCTCTCTCAAACACACACCCCTTAAAAGCCGATCTTATTACACTGTTTCGCAATCAAGTCTAATGTTCAAAGGAGATTGTCTTTCACTTAATATTAATAATAGTAATGCTTTCTTGTCACGTTACGTCATGCTATGTCACGCTTTCCGTCATGTGATAACTGACAAATGGCCTGGTCGGACGAAACACCAGAAAAAAAAATGATATAGATATCCTTCGGGAAAAACACTCTAAAACTCTATTATGAATACCTCATCGGATCGGGAAAAAGTCTTCCACGTAATATATGACTAGTAAACAAAGGCTGTGAAGACGCGAAAACTGAGCTTGGCAAAAAGTGAAAGTCAGGAACAAAGAAAATTATGTAATAATCATTGTTCTCAATTAATAATCTTTGTGTTTTGTTAACACCCCAATGTATCTTGATCCTAAAACAGTCTTTCCAACATGGCTGACATGCAACGTCACATGTGCTCGATTTTAGTGGTCTACATTGCATAAATGCGCGTTGTCTAACTCCTTATCGTATTAATTTCCACTCAGTCCAAACAATTACTTACACCCGTCACTGCTTTGATCGTGGATACAAGGAATCTCATATGAAAGTCACCAGAAAAAAATGAAATGATCAACAACTAAAGAAACTATTGATTGCTAAACAAATTCTCCTTGTCAGCACCTTATGAGATGCGAGGAGAACTCTATGAAGAATATGCATAATAATGTCGGGGTTAATCAAACTAACGGGAAATTACAACGTTTATAACAAGAAGGGTTTTATAAGAAAATCATCGCACTTAGAAACGAATTGCGAAATTATTTTAGTTCGATTCATCATGTGGACTCAGAACAGTAAGAATTGATACAGAAAGGCCTTTTTAAGGCGCTTCAAAACAAAAGCACTCAAATAATAATACCACGGCTTTTATTAAAAGTAAATTTAAATTACATTTAATTTTTAAACTAAAGCCATAATTGATTGTATAATCTAGCACACAATCCTGGTGTGTATAGTTTGAAATCTCTCTGTGCGTCTAACATTATGGAGCAATTTTCAATTGGGTGTCGATCGTAATCCGGGATTGCATTTTGCTTTACTTTGCTCTGTGATTGGTCCTGGAAAAGTCGCCACCAATCAGATGTAACACTACAGCCGTCGCCTACGTTTTCCTGCGCTCAAGGCGGTTTGCTTGTTTTTACTTTGAATACTCATTGGCTCTTTACGGTATTTTGCTCTCTTCTGATTGGCTGTTGTGATTGCTTTGGTTTTGGTTTACGACACTCAATCGAAAAGCACTTCAAGAACAGTCACTATTCATCTTTAGTTAAACCAAACTAATTACAAATTAAGTGATAAAGCATAAGTAAAATTCTTCCAATCCTTTCAGGCAACAACGGTTGTATTAAGACGATTTAAAATTTCCTATATAACGTACGTGCTTTCATGTAATTAAGCGAAGTTATTCAGTAAAACTCGCATTGCGTAATTAGTAAAAATTCTCACAACCAAGTAAATAAATTTAGTATACCTTGTAAAATAATTTTAATGCTTTCTGTTACATTCTCATTTTCATCACACGTCTTGTTCTTTAAATTGAAGTCACTTTAAAAATATCTTTGTTTCTTGTCTGTACTTCACAGTCATTATTGTTAAAATTATTAAAATACTTATATTAATTTTATAAATTATTACTTTTTGGCAAAATATTCCGTAACCCCACCGGTTACTGTAAAATTTAGGGGACCATCATTGGAGATTCTGCTATGTTCTACAGGTATCTTAGAAAGATGCCGACGTTCACCATTGTCATCTTTGCATAAGAGTCCGGCGACGAGGGGGGAAGGGAGGGGCTGGAATGGTAACTTTAAATAAAGATAGTGCACAGAGCACAATCCTCAGGTTAATTTTAACTAAACTCTTTGGGTCTTATTTAAAAGCGCCTTGCATTTCCTTTAAAGTCAGTTACCTGATTGGCACATCATATGAGTTAACTTGTTCAAACAGCAAGACATACCAACCTAGGTTTAAATAATATTTTAAAAGTTTTCCATGAATTCACGCTTTATATCAGAGAAGTAAAAACACAAAACCTTACTACGTGACTAACTCACACAGCTTCCTGAGATTACTTCGGTTTTCACGACTGGAGGTGCAAGGGGTGTAGCCTCCTCCCTTGGATGGAGTACTAATCCGTCACAGGTTAACCACCCTCCAAGTATTTCCACACGTTTTTCATACGCAGTCATACCCAATCATACCCATCTATCACGGGTGGGGAGAGGCACTTTGGGACTGAATTGTCCTACCCAAAAACAATACTCTGATCCCGGCTAAGAATTAACCTCATGTAGAGTCCCGCGGGCTCACCGATAAGCCACCTGTTCTCCAATATTCCCCGAAAGGCGTAATAATAAAGGACCTAGCATTTCAAATTGAGGAAGATATAACCAAACGTTATCTGACGTTGCTCTTTTCGGAAGCAACGTGTCGCTGGTGATCTTCTCCCCTTTCCTTTCTACTGCCATAAAGGATGATGACTTCAGTGTCGCCTTGGTGACCATGGCTATCGAACATGTCCCTCCTATAGGAATTAAACAAGTCCCTGGTTCCCCACATTCCTTTCTTTGAGTGAAAATAATGATAAAACTTGGGCACACGTAACCTCTCCACTTCCATCTTGTACTGAAGAACTCTGTAACAATTCAAACAACATTGCACTAATCAGAAGCCCTCAGAAGTCGAAAACAGCTACATAACTAGAGAATGAAATTTCCAAAGCTTGGAGATTTTTGTTAAGACAGGCGATGTTTAAGCCAATTGGCCGGGGTCAAGACTGCCGAGAGCCGGCATCAATAAATAAGCCTTTCTTTTCCCTTTCTTTGAATCGATTCAGATGAAAAAAAACTTAACCACGTAATCAAAGCATAAGTTTAAGTAAAGGCAAAGTTGGTCTGCACTCGAGCCAAGATGACCATAAAGCGCTAGGGTTTTATCCCGGTCTCCGAAGCACGCGGCCAATGAGAGTGTTGCCAATCCCCTGGGATGGGATGCTACACTGGATTCAACACATGTTACCCCACAGCATTTCGTTAGGCATCCATGGCAGTTCGCCGCTACCAATATATTCTCCTGGGTGGAGAGCAAGCGGGGGTAAAATTTCTTGCCCAAAACCCCAACCCAGACCACCTTACCCGGAGTGCACCAACCGTTAAGCCACCGAGCCTCCTCTACAGCTCAACGTGGAAAGAAAATTCCAATTTGCCACTTGCTGTGGAGGCTCTCACTAAATATTCTAACATAAAATTGGGTTCATCCTTGACGTGCAAACTACTGTGATTTGAACAGGTTGAGTATGTGTGTCAGTTTGATTTTTGCTTCGTAGCAAAATACTTCCCTCTGCTAACTGTGTTGCTACCATGAATTAACACCCACCTGTCTAATAGTTCCCAGTCCTCTCCTCCCCAAGTGGTTCTAAACTCCTTGTAATTCATTCCACCAACTCGAGTGAAATCTGACTTGTACATGGCGAAAAGACCGTAACCTTGAAGCTCCCAAAAACCTTTCGTGAGCGGAAACAAAATAATCAGTGAAGTAACATCATACTGCGAGGATCAATGAAATTCGTTTCTTCAACCGCGGTGTACATATACGATTTTCATATATTTATAGTCAATGCCAACATCAACATGTTAGAAAAATCTATCTGCCACTGGATGGTTTCTTCCCCCCAAAAGAGGCCTCCCCCAGCCCCACCCCCTACCCTGCTGAACCATTTTACCCCTTGGGTGACTGGTTTATACTTTCTCCTTACGGTATAGCACTTGAATCAAATGAAAAAGTCACGAGAATAAAGGAAAGAACTACTGATTTAGGAAGCTCCTCACTGTTACACACAGTTCCTTGTCAGTTCAAGAGGAGGAGTACAGAGAACAGAGTGGAGAATATGGATACCAATGTGAGGGTTTAAAGGATTATACACAAGAATGCATAAAAGGGATGTGGCTTCACATATATCTGATACTTTTCCCTTTTCCATGCTTTTCTACTCCTCTGTAGGTAAAACTTAGAACTCATCCGAAGAACTTCCACCAACGAGTATTCTGTTTGCCATATGAACCAATGGACTTTTGAGTCCAACTGAACCCGCATAACTTAGCTTATACAGCAATGAGCAACTTGTTCACTTTCACCATTAATTACATCATCAAAAAAACAATCTTACCAAAGGGCAGTGAAGGAGAAAACCCACAATGAAGTCGAGCAACTATCGGAGCAAATGCCATCTTTCCTTGAACACAGTGCTGAAAACAACACAAACATCCTTTGCTCTCCTCATACTCATTTAAAAACCGAGCAGACTTCTTCTACCATTCACGCAACTGAAGAGAATTACGAATACGGTGGTTTTTAATACCAAATTTTCCGCACTCAAATACAGAGACATCAATGCCAGTCACATAAGGGGAATTCGCACACAGTTGGACGAGAAAGGCCAAACGCCTTACTGTTATCTGATCCCACAAATGCACGTTTAAAATTTCCATTCCCCAGTCAGGAAACGTCTGCTAATTGTTGTCCAATAGCAACATCTCCCACGAACTCGCGGGCCCTACCTCTTCTCCGAAGAATGCAAACGACAAGCTTTTCCAAACTAATAATCGAACAAGTCACTTACCTTTCTAATAATGTCCACGATGTTACTTGGGATTTGAAGATGAAGATCACACATGAAAATTATATCACGGGGATTCTAAAGCACAAAAAAGCTAAGTCAAGTCTCAAGCTAGGAAAGTATATACTAAACCGAGACACAAGTACGTATTCTCTTATTTCTGTCAATGTACTGCAAAATGGTCGGAAGTGAAACTTTTGACGCGCGATATTATCTTTTTGGTTACTCCGACGATAACAGTGCCTGCTGATCACATATGAGCTGGCCGATAAGCGTAAGAAAAGCACTATTCACCTCCGTGGTATATAGGAATTAAGATTAAACCCAACAAAAAAGCAACCAGCTCTTTCCATCAGATTATCAAGTAGACAACCATTTGCTGATGCCAAAAACAAAATTTAAATAAAAGTAAAAAAGGAACAAGGATTGTTGAAGATGGCGAAAAAACGGAGCGGACCGCATATGTCTACATTTCTTAAGATGGTACACAAACCTTTAAGAAAACGACTCCATTCTTCTTCTCTCGATCACTTGTAAAAATATTCCTAACTCGATATTCACACAAGATTTTCGTCCAAGCCCCAAAATGTACGTAACATATGGCTAGGCATGAAAGATCCTCAAAACCTTATACTCCAGCGATCTGCTTATGCAGTTTATGCAATTATTGATTGACTTCTTAAACAAACCTTAACTAGCGCCGCGCCAGCTTGAATGCCGTATGCTCTCTGAAAAGGTCCTTTTAATTTTCTCACTTGGTATCTAAAAGTGAAAAAGATAAACACGAAGATTACCTCAGTAAGTTTCCAAACAGGGACATTAAATAATAAGACTTCAAATAAAAAAGTAGTGTAAAAAATGCCCCTCAGCCAATCAAAACTAGAAACAATATCACATGATTGGCCAATACTGACATTCTCGGTTCGAAAGTGGAACATCACTGATAAGCTGAATTTTTGCATATAACCGTAACTCCCCCTCTGTCTCTCATGCGAACATTCACCTTTTCCTCAACCTTTAGGCGGGGCGAATTAATACTGCTAACCCAGTGTGAAAATTTGTGCAATCTTCAATAAAAACGCCCCTTCAACAAAGTTTATTCTTATTTTCTTGATTATTATCAGGATCCATGATCGGCTAAGATCCTTTTTAGAACTGATTAACACCTTCCTATTCACCTTTTCAACTGGCTTCGTTCTAGGGCAGCTTCCACATCAATGTCTGTGCTACTGAAGTCCACAATGATAATGTTTACATGAGGATCACCTGTCTCTAAGTACAGCTAAAGAAAAATATACGCAACAATTACAAGGGTAAAACATCATCTACCCTCAAGAAACCAGGAGCATAAGACAAGACAAGACGAGACGAAGGAACAATACTGAAGTAACGAGTTTGTCCTGGTTTAATGAAAATTGAAAGTCAACAAGTCTAGAACTACAAAAGCCTTCAAAATTTCAGAGGAGAGCTTAGACCTCCCTAGGAACAAAAGGTTCTCTTGGCCCTCAGAACTTCATCCCTGCCATTCTAAACTTCACATTCATAGCAAATTTTATTGGAACCACCTATTTCTGGTGGCAAGCCGGCTCACTTGCGGTACAAACATCCATTCTTACCTCCACCATGTTATCAATAAAATGCTGCACCCATTTGCCTTGATTCTTGACTGAAAAACGTACAAACGGGGACAATAAAAACCAGGATTTTGAACACATGCTCCTTAGTAGGTTACAGCAGTACCTCTCTTTTTCTCCAAGAAGCTTCCCCCTCCCCCCTTCCTTCCCAAAAACTCTTAACCTCTTTATCCTTTTGACTTATAAGAGCGACCAGCATCTAATGCTCCCAACAATATCAGTTCTGAATCACGCATAAAACTTGAGAGATTAAAGGAAAAGTTTACCATCTAAAGCAGCTCTTGATTGTTAAACGAATTCTCCATGGGAAATGTATGGAAAACAGTATGAGGAATATACATACCAATTTTAGAGTGTACAGGGGCAAATGAAAACAAAGGGAAGATAAGGAGGCCTTGACGAAACTATACAATTGTTTATCACGCAGTATTGTTGAACATTTAAGCTAAGTGGCGTTGCAATTTTGAGTCATCTTGTACTAGAAAGCCTGTTTTACTTTTTGTTTTAACATTATAGGCTTTCCAACCAAAGAAATGCACGCAGTACAGGGAATTTATTCCCGCTAGACGTAAGTTTAGAAAAAAAGTCTCAAACAAAAAGATTGTTATTTTCTAACCTGGAATGATAATGTGTACTGTAGCATGTTGATTCAGCACAAATCCCTCCGGCAAACAAAAATCCGTCTTGCCAATTTTCTGATAGACGTACTGTGACAACCGCACTGAAGAATCTGCGAAACACAGACAACCGCAAAGAGTTAATGAGGAGGCCTCAAGTTTATGGAGCAATTTTAAATACAATGTTGAGAGCGGTTTATGATTGCATTGGTTTTACTTCAATAAGTTCTCCGATTGATCCAGAAATTCGCGCCATTATCTTAACCAATCAGATTTCAAGGAAATGAGACTAGGCCATTTGCGTTTGCCCGTGCTTCAGGCAGTTTGCCTGATTGAACTTTCAGTTCTCACTGCTCGGTCAACCAGCTCGATTTACTGGTTCATATAAGGAGACCTTGAGACGATGAGTGTTACGTATGCGCGAGGGCAAAATCATCGCCCAGAGTATCGAACAGAAAACTACAGTGATCCCGTTACCTCAAACATTAACAAATATTTTGACTACTTACTTTTCCCTTCGACATCGAGCTCCTGAAAAAAAACAAAGAATTGTTTCAGTTCATAAACAAGGTGCAGTTTATTGTGTGATAAAATGGTGCTCGAGAGTTGCATTACGAGGCAAGAACGAGACACTATGCAATTCCCCCCAATCTTGAAATATTTTGTGTCTCCCTTTAGTTCAACTGCGTTTTCCAGTGTGTTTTCTTATATTTTTTTGAGTTAGAGAAAGTTACTAACAGTATTAAATAAAGCACTGGCTTACCAGGTCTATAAGATATCTATCTCCTTTTAACACATCGTGATTTTCTTCGACGTTTACGATGTTCTTCAAGGAGTACTTGCTGAAAAATTCAATAAAATATCATTGTAAATAAACAGAAATAAAACTTATCTTAAAACTCTGACGAAAATCTCCATTAAAGCGCACTCAGAGAGAAAACCGAAAGAGACAGTTTCAATTGGCAGCTTCGTCGCGAATCGCTTTAGCGCACGAAAAACTGTAGAGCGCACAAAAAATCGCCAGCCACACAGGCAACTTCAAAACTTCAAAAAATTTCCCTATTTGCGATGTTTCAGTTCTAACCTGTTCGTTGCTTGTCTCAAGGCACGCATGTATCGATTCACAACACTGTTCGCCACCTTTGTACAGAAACAAAAACAAACATTATTAGGGACGGCGCTCACACATTAACTCACACCTGTTCAAATTGGAACCTTGACTTAAATGCAGACTCGGAAGTGCTTTTAAAATTCGGAATCACACGTTTAGAACTATAAGTTGGACCTGAGACTACATCACTCAGTCGATGGAAAAAAAGAAAAAAAAAAGCAGCTGAATAATATAAACTGATGTTCCTAACCCATGAGTGATCATGAAAAGATTTACATAAACAAAAACACCATAGTAAAGGAATTAATTCTCAAACGACACTTAATTCCTGTGATACCCTCGACATTTGGATAGACTAACATACATCATTGTATTTTACAAAAAGACACTCTACATCAAAACCAAAAAACCCTGAGCTCTTGATGCGACACGATAAGACCGGTCGTGTTTAATTTAAATTAAATCTACTTAATAAGTAGGAAAATTCCTTCAGAGGCAGATTGGATGACAGTCTCCACTTTTCTCCGCTTCCTAGGAAAACTAGTAGGTGTTAACTGCGTCCAAGTACTTACTGCATCATTCAGCAACAAGTTTCCATCACTTGCGCACATTGTCCTGTTTTGATGAAAAACCCATCCGTTGTAATCAGGGACTTTAATTATGTTAGGAATCTTCAACGCCACTCCGAATTTTCTGCGCACACCTTCCGCCAGAGTGCGCGAATTCACGCGATGGTTAAACATCTGCGCTGCGTACATCATCTTGCGCACAAACTCTCTCGCGGAGTTCATTCGAGTCATGCGATCGTCTTCCTCGTCAACAGGATAAAACGAAATACGTCCTCTAGTGCGCTGTTGTAGACTGTTGGAGCTTGAGTTCACCTCTCTCTGAGGAACTAGTTCAGCCAGGTTATATGAAATTGGAGAAAAACTTCTAAAACGTTGTCTTCCTGTCTGTACGACCTCGTGCAACGACCCATTTGAAACTCGCCTCGTGAAGGGCAAATGTCTCCTCGTTGGTATGGCCTCAAGGGACGAGACATTAGCAATTCTTTTCTCATTACTCATTGGTACATTCGTAGAAACCGTAATGCTGTCGATTGATCTCGCGCTCTTCGAGTTGTAGCTCAACAATTTACGCTGGTTGCCCTTTGAACTCACATAACCATTTGATTGGCGCATGGCATAATCACGTGAGGTTTCTTCGCGTGAACTGAGAGGCGCATCACGTGACTGTCTCTTTTCCACGACTTTCTCAACGCGCGAACGTTGCTGAGGCTTTCCGTCAGAATGTCTAATCCTGCTTTCATTATTCGTTTGCTTTTTAACAGACTCTCTTTTTCTTGAAGTCCTCTTTTTGGACCTGTCTATAGAAACGGCGTCTGAGCCTCTCCTCTTCACTCTTTCTTTCTTCTCAAAATCGTTCTCTTCATCATTTTTCTCTGAAGAGTCACCGGCCACAAAAGATGAATCTTCCATCGACTTAGAGGCCTGCTGGTCAGCGACTTGACTGAGTCTTTTCATATCCAGCAAATCCATTTGTGTCTCAAGTAACTGCTCTTTAACTCTCTCCTTCTCTGCTGCACTTTTCGCTAAAGACAAAGGCAAGAATACCTTGCTGTTCTTAAACACAGCTATACTGCCATCTTCATAGAGCATTTTTTTATACCTCGGGTTTGGTGGCAGAGAACTATTTCGCCTACCATGAGAATCTTCCTGCTGTCTTTGTTCAGATCTCGGTTTTGGTGGCGGTGAGCTCACCTGGTTGCCATGGGAATCTAGATTTCTCCATAGCGCGCATCGGTCGTATTGTCTCATGTGACTAAGCTCGGAATAATCATCGGGAAAACGAGAAGTGTCGTGAATCAAATGCACGCCTTCGTAACGCTTCAATTTGAAGTCCACCAAGTAGCTGGGATGGTAAGGACAAGTCGGGAATACGTTCTCTATATCGCCCTCGTCCACGAAATTTGCTTTATGTGCCACATCACGCAAATCTTCCGATCCAAATTTGTACACATCCTGATCCAGTTTTAAGCTCGTTCTATAATGCGAGTGACTCGGAAGGTCTTGCGGTATAAAATTAGCATACTTTGTTACATCTTTTGGAGCTATTGTATCGTTGATCGCCGCCGAAATCGAGGATCCAGTAAGATGTCTAAAATCATGCGAACCAGGCATCTTCCAGCCCACCAAAATGTGTTCTTGTAGATTTCCTTGCTTGTGCAAAGCTTCGATGAAGTACTTCTGTCCTTTACGAAGAAGCACTGGACGTGACAGCTGTGTTCTGTACTTATCAAATTGTGCAATTTTGGTTTTAAAGGTGCCACTGAGCAAAGTGCGATTTCCGACCCAAGCTATGAGTTTCACTTTTGAAGGAGTATCATCTGAACTCAACCAGAGCTCTGAACTATCGTCTGAAGAAATGGCAAACGTGTACTTCCCTGGAAATAACAAAAGCGAAACTGAGTATCCTTGATACTTGTAGCAAAGAGGGTATTTTCTAAAGAAACTGTGTTGCTGCGTCCGCGGGGGTTTTACGAGATAATCTGGTTTATCAACTGAGTTGACACGGTAAAAGCTGATGCTTGGAACGCTACCCCTACGTGTTTCGCTCTGAAGAAGGGTAACGATTGAAACGTCAGCTTTAAAAACCCTTTACGGTGGCAAATTTACATTATCAACTCATTAGGAACACTGACCATTACAAACAATACACATTTGCGCCTTAGGCTCGATTACATCTACTGCTCGAGGAAAAGAGCTTGCATTCCTACGTCCGCTTCGCTCGAGGAAGGACCGACGATCACACCCGAGAAAACTTAAAAAGTAATAAAAGAATAAAGCTTTCTGCTATTTTAACAAATTCAATATAGTTCCTAACAGCAACATGCGGACTCCAAGCCTACGAGTCAAACTTGCATTTCGTTTCATGCTGCCGTCTATCATTAACGTTACAGACACGAAAAATGTCTGCCGTCTATCATTAACGTTACAGACACGAAAAAGCAGAATTTACCGAAATGGATCAAAATCCTCCTATCACAGCCCAGGATATGACCAAATGCCGAACCCCTGAAACGTAGCTCCTGTTTCGTGACAGGCCACAACATGATTGACGGCAGCGCAAAACAAATTTTCCAACAATCTATCTCAATTTTTTAATTCGCATGTTACTGGTACTTGCACGAGCGCTTGATACCTGAGACAGGGGGATGAACGTAACCAAATATTCTTTGTCCATAGTCGGCTTGCATGTGACGAAGAAAGAACTTCTTCACAGTCAAGCGAATGTCTGGGTACAGCGGGAAAAATCTGTTCCTACGCAAATCATGAATTGTGCTACCACACCAAGCTTGCCAAACGTGAACATTTAATGCGCCAACCATCTTGAAAATAAGAGACGTGATATTCAATATACAGTACAAGCATACAATATGGACATGAACAAGGATGTGTGAAGGACACAAAAACCAGACAATAAATTCTTTATAGACACAAGCAACAAGGCACACTTAGCTTTGAATGAACAAGGCACACTTATTTTCAAATATTAATTACTTTCCGCCTTATTAATCCTTATTAAAAAAAAACCCTTGAGCCCAGACCCTCTCTTTTTTAACCTGAATATCAGTTCTTTTCATTTGTCCAATGAAATCATTGAACTGAAAAAGCTGATAATAGTTAAAACTACTCTTGAGTTACCCTTTCACACCTAAGAGTAACTAGTATCCAATTTCTCCTTCAGTACTGCTGACTCAAACATTAACCCTTTAACCCCCATGAGTGACCAAGACAGAATTTCTCCTTACACTATCAATACAATATCAATCAGATAAGTGATGAGAATAAAGAAAAATATCAATTTGGGAATAACTGGTTGATCCAATACCAAATGCTCCAAGCTAACATCACAAGATTTATATAGCAGACAGTAAGGAGAATTTCTAATAAGATCTTGGGTGTTAAAGGGTTAAGGTCGTGACAATATAGAAAATGATCACCAACTAAAACAGCTCTTGATTGTCAAACCAACTGTCCTGGTCAACACCACAGCAAATGCAAATATTGCAATATAGAGAATATGTGTACTAATTTTAGGGTTTAAAGGATCAAATTCAAATGAAAACATGCAGATGCTGCATGACAAAGAGAACTACATTATGTGCATGCAAATGAAGCATCTTAAGAATTCAAGGGTTTATTTAAGATGATTTCCAAAGAGGTAATGGCTCTTGCACATACTCAAAGACAACAAAACCCAATAGTATTTATAATTCTTAAACCAAAGAAATGATCAAATAACAGGGTTATAAAAAGAAAAGACATACATTTTCTCCCCATGGAAATTTTGTCCAGGTGGGATTAGGTTCTTGATGGTGACCACCATGTAATTTCTTGCTGTGCATTTTAGAAGCTTTCCCTAATGCTTTTTTCTTTTCGTTGTGAACACTCTGGGTAGTTTCATTTTGAAGAGTTGAAAGCACCCTTAATCCACTGAGAGTTGTTGTACTGGGAGTGGTGAAATTCAATGCTTCACTTTCATTTGGCATTTGATTCAGTTTCCTTTTGTCAACATGGCCAATGTTCTCCCTTCCAACTGTCTCTCTCCATTTTCCTTTAAACAGGAATATTTAAAAGAAAATTAAATCCTTAACTCTGTCACTATGAGGAGTGACCAAATATGAATATTGCCTTGCACTATCCAAACATTTACAGGTAGAAAGGTAATGAGAAGTTAGAAAAATATAAACTTAAAAAAGTAGATTCCATGTTGCAGTGAGTCTGTACAGTAATACATGTAGATCACGGATAACATCAAAATGTGGAAAGAATAAAAAAAAGGGACACGAGGTGCTGTCAAGTGGATCACTGATGTTCTTACCACATTTTGAGACCCAAAGTGTTGTGGAATCTATTTTTTTTAGATAAAAAAGCAAAATACAGTTAATGGTGAAGTCATCTAACTGCATGCCTCTGTCCTTCCTTAGATCATAGGTATTGAGAATCAATCAAGAATCAGCTTAGTAAATAATAGGAAATATCACTTGATTTCACATCAAGTTCTTAGATCTAAAATTATAGCAAATGTATGACAGTTGGTGTAAAGAATTGATATTTAGTTTCTGAGAGTAAAAGGGTTAACAAAAGATTATTTGCAGAACAGAGAGCAGATGAAGAAAGTTGGGTGGTATGTTGTTCTCAGCTTACAATTATTTTTTCTTTTGAACGTAATTTAATTCAATACCTTTGATACTATCAAGAAAAAGGTTACAGTAAGTGAAGAAATGATAAAACTTGGGTGGTGTGTTGTGTCTCAGCTTAGAAAATATTTCCTTTTGTAGCAAAATAGTTTCCACCAGCAGTAAAGTTCCATTCTCTCCACCAACCATCTATTACAACTGTGTTTACAATTTTATATGAACTTGATGTAAATGTACATTGTAGTCTCTACAAATCTCAAGACTAACCTTTGAAACAAACTATGTCAAACTAATGCACTCAAGAAAACTTTTCTCACTCTAACTGCATACTGTTCATGAAAATTGCTTTAGTTCTGCTTTTGGCTCAGTTTCCATCTCTGGAATGAGAAATTTCCATACCCCAGAACAAAAAACACTATGAGACACACAATACAATGTACTACAGCAAGTATTTTTTTTAGCAGAATATCTGCTACAGATGTCCAAGAAGAGAGTATTGAGTCAGTAATAAATCTATTGAACTCAAGGATGCCAAGTTTTTTTTTTTTTTTTCAAACATGCCTCACCATTAAAAGTCTTTTTCTTCTCCACTTGGTGTTTTGCTTTCTCGTTAAATACTGTTTTCCAGTCATCTTCTTCATCACTGGCTGCATCCCCATTTTCATTTATTTCCTAGATGAAAAAAGTAATAGATTACATTAGAGCAGCAAGCTGCAGGAAATAATCACAGAGTGGGCATAAAAGTATTTTAAAACTGAAAGACTACATATATGTACTATCAGGCCACCAGCTTTTAACCCAATGAACCCTAGGAGTGACTGACATCTAATTTTTCCTTACAATATCACCTCTGAATTTCACTTTAAGGCCAGGAGAATAAAGGAAATGATCACCCGCTGAAGGATATCTCAATTGTGACACAAATTCCCTTTGTCAGCACCTCTAGAAATTCCTATCTCTATTCCTATTGAGAACTTCCTGGAGAATATGCATCATCTTGAATTGACACCCCCCTGACATTACAATAAACCTCCTCACTTTTGCCTTTCAAGCATATTATTTTTATGTTTAAAGAAAGGACAGACTCACAGCTATGAACAAGAGCTAATAGCAGGCTAAAACCACTGTGTAGTTTGCCAACTTGCAAGACATCAATTTTGAAAAATGGAAATCCCTCACAGATATTTCCATATCCAATTAATTTTTTTCAAAGAAGACACATGCCTACAAAAACATCATTTTTTTATTGCTGCCAAAGTTTTACCAACATTTAATGCCTTTGGGTGACAACATGTCAAGTTAGGTCAACACTCTGAAGACTGACGTCCTGCAGAATATCAGGAGACTCACAGCAAAAACATATTTTGCAGGACACTATCTAACAGTTGCTCATGACAGACCTTAGTTCTACTCCTCGTGACATAACTTGTTAATGGTTACTGGTCAAGTATGAGCAGCAAACATTGCCCAGACCAAGAGCCCTTTTCCACTTCCGTTATATTTTTCTGCCATTCCTTGTTGGACTTTTTTAATTTTTTCTCTTACACACAGGCTTCTTTCAGACTTTCACCTAAGAATTCTTCACCTTTTTATCTTTCCCAATTCACGGTTGAGTTTTGTATGCAGACAGATAACAAAGATCACCAAGAGCAACTGAAATCAGGAGACATTTAGCTATTTGAAATTAAAGAACCCATATGTTTTCTCATGAAGGGCACTAACAAAGTCATCTGTGGTGACATGTTACATTCACAGCTTAGCAGGCAAAAAAATCAGGTTGAAAATACATTTTTCTAAATGACTGTTGAGCTTTTCAATATTTTACTAACATTTGTCTAGGAAACTGTGGTTAAAATAGCAATTCTTAGTTGGACACACAAAAAAAATTGACTCTTGAAAGTGTACCAGATCATTTTCTTTTAGAGCGTGTTGCTAGAATATTATGTACACTGTAGGTCGCCATCAGAAAATCCCTCTTTGCTTTAAGAGCAAAATTTTTCAAATTGTTAATGACAATTAAAAATGAAAGGCTGAAAAGTCAACAGTATCACACTTTATCCCTCAATTGGCAACATAATCTAAAAGCTTTTGATCACATCTATTGAGTTACTGTCACCAGATGAAGTTTACACAAACTCCAAAGGATCAAACATTCAATTAAAAGTACTGAATATACTCCAGCGAGGGGTCCTTTTCTGCCGAAAAATAATCATCATTCGTTAAAAGTTAATTTAAGTTTCAATTACAGGAACATAGCATTTAAAATTACAGTAATGAAAATGTTTTTCAGAGACGATTTTATACACAGATACATTATGCAGAAGTGAAACTTACTCTTTTCTTGCGCGCTACACGTTTAAATGAATAAAAATGAACCTTCATTTTCTCAGAAAAACAAAACTGTAGCAAGACCTAAGCTAAAAAAAAATTAATTGCCATGGGGAATTTCAGAAAATTATCATTGCAATTCTGCTTTTTGCATGGGTGACCAAAGTCATGAAGTTTTAATAATTAGAATTTTCATGATCTTTGGGGTGTTGTTTAGGTTGAAAGAGAAGCATAACAAATCTCCCTTAATGGCAATTATTATTTTTAAATCTTCAGTAAAGAAAGCAAATGTTGGAATTAAAAAAGGAAATGGTTATTACTGACGGGTCGAAGTAAAATAACGATCGAACAGTGATTCTGTAAAATCTAAACCTATTTGCATGTTTACATCTGGCGCAAAACCAAACAATCATATTTTCGAATGGATTAATATACGGGAAACCGCAGAGAAAGAATCCATATTCATATTTTTTTGGTCAATTGACGCTTGGGAGAAGAAAGAAAAGGCAATATTTCCTTGAAGGACCCTCAAATTAGATTTAGATAAACGCGTAACAATGGCGTGACACTGTGCTACTTGAAGTTCAGCCACACGTTCAACGCTCTTAAGCTGCTAAGCAAGTACAAATTCATAGAGCGTGACTCGAAACAAGAAATATAAATGTCTCTATCAGATAAACTATTTTGATAATTACAATAATACATTCGAGCAAAACGAAATGCTGATTAATTTTGTGGGATATCGCACATGTTATAAAGTGAAAGCTGATTAAAGCATTCCTTCACAAGGTGTAATTTATCACGTTGAAACATTCCTTCGATTTGTCGGAATGCTGGTAATTACTACATTCGCTTCCGTAAAACAGCAGAGTCAATTAATCGAGAAGCTTTGAATAAAAAAAAAAACATTTTTCCCTTAAATTCAAATCTCTCTGTTTCGCCAATACTGAGGTAAACTGATATGAAATCGCAATTACTAATATAGAAATCAGCTCATCAGACAGCGAGGTCTTGCGACATTCTAAAAATAGACCTTGTTCTGAAAAAATGAAATTTCCTTTGCTGTTACAGAGAAAAAAACGTCTTTAAATAACTATAACTAACTAAGCAAAAGGTTCGTTTCCTCAATCAATCAAAGATTCTTGATTTGTCTCAGTACGATACAAGATTTCACTCTACAATGGACCCTTGTATTTACCTTAAATATTTCATTAACATCAAATTCCCGATCAGGGCTTAAGAAGGTCTTCGATAGGTCTTGCTTCTCCACATTAAAGGACGTTTTTGCTGAAAATCAAAATCAAAGAAAAAAAATCATTAACCAGACAAACTCTTCAATTTTTTCGCGATCTAAGGTACGATATTGACACAAGAATGTAAGCGTAAATGAACAGCACAAGTGGTTGGAAAACAACATTCAAACATCCAGTCAGGCGTAAATAGGAAACTTTTAAGGAATTTCCTTACCTCTTTTGGCAGTATTGTGCTTCTCCGAGTCCGATATCTCGTTCCATTGAAGAAACAGTAGTATCGTAGCGAGGAAAACAGCGAGCACCGAGAACTGCACCAAACGTTTCACCCTCCGAATGGCTACCATGCTGTTAAAATCATTTCATTTCAACCCATGTTTGCTCGATCGTTTGTTCGAAGGCCGGTATAATGTACACTAGATTCTTACACAAAAGAATCTAGTTTCCTGGGTATACTTATTGGCGAGGGAGGCATTCTACAGCAGACAATTCGCACTCTGCAGACCCATGAGTTCAATTACGAGTAATCACAATTTTTTAGGTTAATCTCAACAACATGCTCATCCGGGCACTTGGAAACGGAAGTGAAGTAAATGTTCCGGAACAAACAATAGCTTTGCAGGACAATAGCTTTACAGGTTGTCTAAATATTATTTACAAATGAAATTACTGAAATAGAAATCCTAACACAGTTCATCGGATTTCTAAAACCTACTTGTTCCTTCCTCACCTTAAAAATTTTTATTTTTTCCATCGACGCGGTTTGAGCTTCCAACCGCACTAAACAACAGTCGGCAATTTAAGCGCTTACGAAACTTTTATTCTGCACTGATAATTGTTGAATCTCATTTGCGTTGAAAGCGTGGAAAATCTGACTTCCGCGTTGATTGAATTTCGTTGAAGTATAATTTAAAATTACAAGTTTTAAGCTTTCGACTTTGAAAACTCACATTTCAGGTTTGTTAGATGGATCATCAAACAACGGGGCACCTACCTACTATCCGTCTTCAAAGCATCGCGGTTGAAGTGTTGGTTCTGGTCTGGTTTTAAGTCTCTCACCACTAAAAGCAAGGAAAGTCACAAATATCGGAGTGGCTTGCTTATCTACAAAGGTTATCTTTCGTCTTGAATAAAACATTGAAAAATGGTAGGAATTGACCGCCCGAAGCAGAAAAAACGTATTCCTATCAAGATGAATGCATCTCACTACACTTCTCTAAGTCGGGTAGATCACAAAAAAGGGAAAAACAAAAAAGAAAATCTTTTAATCACTAAATACTTTTTTTATAACTTGCTTGGCTTTGACATGAGCCAAGCTATTTACATTTATTCATTGATTTCGTGAGAAACATGACAAAATTTATTTAAATTTTATAACAAGTACCAGCGGTTCCATATTTCATCAAAATGAAATGCACGAAAGAATCACAGAGCGACATCGCAAACACAATTTTCTGAAGTATCGGTGTGACAATATAACTGTTGCAGTTTCCGTGTTTCCTTCTACATGTTTCGCTCCAGCTACGTTAAAAGTATTTCCCCTTTTTACAAAGACACGTGATCAGTTTCCTAAAGGCGCACGTAGATCCGACATTGTTTAACCCGTGGTTTACCAGCAGGCCACGCTTTCGTAAAATAACAAGCCAATGTTACCCATTAGACTGCCCACATTGCATCAATTATTCACCGCACGGGTGATTATTTTAAGATGGATCTTAGCAGCCGACCTCATGATTTTGCTTTCGAGTCCCACATTTACAATTAAAAGACGAACTTACATCGCTTCACGGAGGCTTTTGCATGTAGAGCCGATGAGATTGAAAAAGATGTTGGCAACGTCTTCTTTTAACCTGGAACCTGTTGTAACACTGACTTAAAGTCTTCTGATTAAATCTTTTTATGCAGCGCGTGCACTTAAAGATCGTTTTGCTTACATTTGAGAGAAATCAAAACTACGTTTGAATAATGATAGAACGAAATTCGAGAAACAAATGATAGAAAGTAAAATCTAGTGCAATTTTTTCCATTTGACTCTTGCAAGAGAGACTTACCCCACTACCCCTATATATAACATGAGCCTGAGGATATTTTAACTGAAAAAAAATTGCTGTCGCAAATACTTTGTTAATTTGTAGTCTCATAAATTATTACTTTCGCACAAACAGGAATTCTGTGATTTTGTCTTTATTTACAGGGTGTAGTTTAACAGGTACAAAAAAAATTTCTTACTGATAGTGAATTTAATGAACATTTTCCGGCCGTTTTGGATATTTTTACCTGAATGTAAATATGGCCGTGCCTTCAAGCGGTGATGGGAAACCCATTAAATCCACTCTACCTTTTCGAGTGTTTTGTAGCTTCATTTGGAATTCCCCTGTGTATAAGCTACATAGGCATGCGCCGCTTTAAGCCAAGATCTGTTTGTGAATCCTCCTCACTGGTGGCTATAAGAGGAGGAAATTGAAATTTTGGTTATTTTTTAGACCGATTTGTCAGTTTTTGAGCCAAATCTCGGTTGGTGTTCATTGCAGTTTGCCGATTTTCCATTTCATAGCAGTTGGTTCTCGGTTTTAGTAAAAAATGCTATCGGGTTTTCGGATTTGGTATCCGATGTGGTTTTCGGGTTTTCCTGTTTGGTTTCCGGTTTCTCCTTGATCTGAGCGGCAAGTATGCGCCTCTACTGATCTTGAATAGCCATGAAACCTCTGTATGCTCCACTTGTCGCTGACTGTATCGGATCGATTAGGATTTTGATAACAGGGATGTGAAAATTTATCTGTTTCGACGGTTTTGCGTGTGGTTTTCGGTTTTAATCGAATATTTTTTTTGTTGCGGTTCTGCGGTTTTGGATGATTTTTCTACGGTTTTGCGGTTTCTAATAGACCCTAATGCCCTCTCCTACTCACTTCTTTATAAATGAATCACAAGAATTTGGCGTCACATCAACAACTTATGCCTGATAAGTTTGAGTATTCTCATACCTGTTTGCTGGATAAAGTATGGATACTGAAGGGAGAAGTCACATGTTGATCTCTTCTGGGTGTAAAAGGGTTAAGAGTTATTATCTTGAGCCCTTTTGGTTTGAAAAGACTGCTTATCGTGATTTTGAATCGACCATGCGAGATCTCAAATGCATTTGTCTCGAATGGATAACGGAGAAAGTAACTTAAATTAATTAATCTACCATAATTCTGGGTTACGCTGAAACAATTCATGGTTCGTAAGCAAAGTGCGACTCTTAAAAGCTTGATTTAAAAATGGGTATGGATTTTAGAGGCTGAAGGTGAAGACAGGTGTGGAAAGTGTCGTGTTTTTGGTTTGACTCTGGACGGAACACTCCTTCCGATAATTTTGTGGTGAATCAACCCTTGCCCCCTCTCCCTTCTGAGGATCTTCACTTGACGGGTGAACGCCTCTTTTTGATTATGGGCATCATGAAATGCGATAACCTTCCGACACGAATCATTTTGTCTTTTCTTATTGATGACTAATCGTGCTGTCTTCGTGTACGTTCTCAAACGAAAATCACCATAAACAAGATCGATCTGAGAAATTTGCGGACCTGAAGAATAACAATGTCCCTAAACAACGTGGCTATTTTTCTGTGAATTGATTTATACTGCCTCTTCGAAGCAACTTTTTTTAAGTATCTGTCAAACCCCTACAACTGCCTCCAGCCTTCTCTAAACTACTGACCGTCAACAGATATTTTCGTTGATGGCTGTCGTTCCGCGTTTTAGGATATTCTTTCATTCCGCGGTTAAGGGTATTGTTTCATCCTGTGATTTAGGAAATTCCACCATCCGCGTTTTAAGATATTTTCCCACTTTCCTCCGAATAGAGTAACGCTCAACAACAGGCTTGATCCTGCCCTAAGCTTGGTTGTCCGAGGAGCATATTTTCATTCACAGAAGTCGAATGATCTTAAAGAGAGATCTACTTAAAGTAATAAAATAACCCGATGAGAACTCAGAACAAGGGCTTCCTTCTCTTTTATTTCTTATTTGTTTGGTGTAAAGGACCCACATACAGCCTTGCCTTTTACGTGAGACGTGCTCCGGAAACAGAAATCTCACAAAGGTTCGGGTGAAAAAGAAACTTAAGACAGCCGCCGAGGACATTCAGACTGTAGGCTAAATTTCAAAGCAAGAAAAAGCCAACGTTACGCTGAACATGTATCAATACTAAAAAGGCATACGGTTACAGTAAGCTAAATAACAGGGAACAATTGAAAACCGTGACTTGCCACTAGCGCTTTAAATGTAAATGAGTAACTTAATGACGCTCGAAATCTCGACTGAATCTTGACTTTTAAAGCTCACCTTGCTTAACAGAAATGATAGGACCTCTTAAAATTTGTTGAAGTCATTTCGTTTTTAATTTTCTGGCAAGAGTGCTCGAACTTAACCAAGTGTCAATAGGTACCAGTCCTTATCATTGCCTGGACGAATTTTTGGGGATCACATGGTTTTCAGGGGGAAGGAGAGGGCATCAGTCGTCACCAACAGAGTATTGAGGAAGTACGAAAGAAGGTTGACTGCAAATTAAATGCAAATGATAAGGAGATTATAAAAATATTGCAAAGCCTTAGGGGAGGTATCAGGTAATTTTATCGTGACACAAACGAAATCCTCCGACCTCTCCATGGGATAAATAACGACCAGTCATTGACCGTTATTGTTAAGGTCAATGAAAAATATCAAGACTTCAACTTCTTTCCGTTTCAAATTAAATGTCAATGATTAGGAGATTATAAAAATATTGCAAAGCCTTAGGGAGGGATCAGGTAATTTTATCGTGACACAAACGAAATCCTCCGACCTCTCCATGGGATAAATAACGACCAGTCATTGACCGTTATTGTTACGGTCAATGAAAAATATCAAGACTTCAACTTCTTTCCATTTCACTGCGCTCAAGCCGTTTGTGTGCGCGCTAGAGAGAAAAAAATACTTGTATTCGTCGGCACTAACGAGATTAGCTTCTATTTTTCTTCTCGGTTGAATCAAAGATTACAGGAAGAGTGGGTAAAATGATAATCATTATTGCCGTTTGCTCATGCCTTCACCCATTCACTCTCAAGATCTCATTGGTAATTCTCCTTACTATCCGCCATATGATTTTCATGATGAAAGTTCTGAGAATTTAGTATTGGCTCAACCAATCCCCCAATTGATATTTTTCTTTATTCTTATCACTTGTCTGCTTGATATCGTATTGATATTGTAAGGAAAATTCTTTTAGGGTCACTCATGGGAGTGAAAGGGTTAACTCAGAATTGTCTGGCGGAAGCAGAAGGGAAAACGTTCCAAAAGTCAGTAAGTTCTTTTTAAAGCCCATAGGCTAATCAGCCGCTTCCAAGTGGTGTAGGATATCAAGACTTCATTCCGTTTACTTTGTGGCGGCGGGACTTGTTTCACCACAGTCCAAGGTTCTGAGAAGTCGAAACAATCCTGCTGCTTCTCTAATGCGACTGAACTCAATACAGAACGCTTGAACTTCGATGAAAAGGTCCTGAAAAAAAGTGGAAAAAAAAAATAATAAAAAACCCCAACAATAATTCGCTAAGCCACATGGACTTTCTCCTGGCAATTTTCCTGAAAACATGGCAGGCCTCTTGGTAGGCTGTCACGGATCTTTAGCTAGTAACAGAGGATAAATCAAATGACTGAGCTATTCAAAGGGGGAGGGGTCTCATGTCTATCTCAGCGCTGCTATCGAGTTTCGTTTACTAACGAAACACGCAACACGCCTGTTGCTTTCGAGTATCTTTCAGACCCTAATCAACCCATCTTCACTCAAAACTACTTGTGTCTCTAGATGCGATGATCGATCTTCGGGTAAAATCTTAATTCCAAAGTTCAAATGACTTATTTTGAAGTAATCTGCCCTTCATAAATGTCGAGCTCTCATTTGGCTTGATAGCTCAGTCGGTTAGAGCACTGCCTTTAGATCACCGGACAGTCATGAGTTTGAGTACCTTAAATTATTCTCAGAGCTTTATCTCCCTAACTAATAAAGTTTTGTATAGAAATGAGACGATTCTTCTTTTGTTAACACCACCTTTTAAGGTAACATACTCGAATCCGAAATTAACATCATTTGACATACGAGTGGTCTCATAGAGGGCGGTGTAATGAAATTAGGAAATAGAGATTGTTTCGGAAGTGACATGGTTGACACTCGCCGACATTTCAATGAATTTTTTGAGTTCCTGTGGGTCTCATTTACTCATTAAGGCAAAGACGCCATCAGGATTAATTGTAATCCCCGCTGAACAACGATCCAATAACGGCAGGTGGTGTCACACGATGACCTTCCAGGAGCGTGAGATTGTCTCATTCATTGGAGAACTGCAAACAAAACTTCACTACGCCAGACTTAACAAAAGTAAGGGCAGTTTAGATTAGAGACTTTCTTTGTTCGCCATTCTTCTTTCTAATCAAATTCTCTTTATTGTATTTATAGTCCTTGATTATTTACCCACCTTTACGTCTATAATCTTGTTACGAATCAGAGACTGAAGAAAAACACAAACCTGCAAGGAAAAGGAACATGAGAAAGCTTGGCATTCAAGGTTCAACTTCTCTTAAACGGACACTGAAGGGAAAAAAAAAACAAAGTGTCCGTAACAACGATGACTAATCAAGTGTCATTTGGAGAAACAGGCACGACCGTCTTAATATGCTCTATTAAGTATTGAAGCACTGTCTAGCTGATTAAGGACACGAACCACACCGCAATACTACAACTAAAAAATAATGTTATTTAAAGCATCTAAGACACGTGATAAAAACATAAAGAAGTGAGTGGAGCGGTTATGAATATGGAGTTGAGTAGGAAGTTTGTCTACTCATCTTTGATATGCACATAAATAAGTGCCGACATACCAGTCTGACAAGTCTATTCTGCATATATTTATCTTTAATATTTTCACAGGTGGAAATACAGTTCGAGATGTAAAGATGAACAAACTCTTGAGGAAGATCCACGGCCTGAAAACAACCAAGCAACAAAAACTAAGCTGTATTATAATACATAAAATATTTTCGTTCGCAAATTTGTCCTTAAAGATTATCTTACTATCTTAAGTGAAAACAACCAAACTACCTAAAGCTCGGGAAAACGTGCTTTGTGTTAGTTTTGAATCCGATTGGTTGAAAGAGTGGCGCGAGTTTTTTGGACCAATCACAGAGGGAAAGCAAAACCAAAACAATCCCGGATTACATTCAACACTCAAAGTTGAAAATTTCTCTTATATCTACTTACCGTTGTTAGTCTGTTGACGACCTCCATTGAATGCAGAGACATCTCCATGTTCACCAACACGGAGAAATACCTGATTACAACAGAAAGATTTTTAGTTCCTGCCATTTGCGTCGAATTCTGAATCGTCAAACTAAGACAGCCAAGTCATTAAGTGATTCTATAAAGGCAGCATCTACGGTCGAAATTTTAAACCCATTTCGGGACAATTTTAGAAAAGCAAAGTTACTCTGAGGAATCGCATAAACTTATTATTTCTGAGAAAAGGCAATCAGCCGTTGATACCTCGCTCGCCTTTCGCACTACTCTATCAGATTATTTATGAATGGCACACTGTTCGCCATCCTCAATCCGTTCTCATTCATTCACTGAGTCGCCTATTTTGTCAGTAAGGGCCTATGGTATTGATATAATTAACAAACTAATACATGGTTGTTTGTAGATATGAAATTTCTCTTCTCGTGTTCAGCTCGATATGTCAGGAGTGAGCGTTATAGTTTCTGGGGCATACCGGTCTTTTAAGGCTGGTTTGGAGAACGCGGACTTGATGGTGAAGTCGTTCCCTAATCCTGGGTTCACTTAGCATTCACTAACCTTGAGGTTATTGATTGCTACCAAAGAACTTGCAAATCTCCAAACTACCGTGATACATAACCTGTATTTCCTGGCAAAAACTTGGCTTTGAATCGACTTAACTTTCCACCAACGACGAGTGGCTACTTACTCTGTTATTTGATTGGACTGCATTAACTTCAGTAGGACTTCAATGGCAATCAGTGGATTATTCTCCACAAGATCAGGAAGCTACAAAATACAATCAAGCATGTAAATACTGGTAACAGGAGACAGAGCTGAAAAAGGGCTTCGCATGCCACGAACGTTGCGGGCTCATGTGTGAAACCAATGCAACATTGTAGTAAATTGACAGATTTTTGGAAAAGCTGAAAAGCGGCAAAGTTTTAAGCACCGGTTATGGCGTGAGTAGAAAGGTTAAGCTTGAAAATTTAATTACAGAGAGTCCTTTAAAAAGGCACAAAATATTTTTTGCACAGCAATTTCTTCCTTGACACATTACTTCATAAAAACAACTCCCATGCTAAAATGTTCCGAGTTACCTTATTAGAATCAAGTCCACGTCCACATTACCTTATTTGGAGTAAGCCCCACGTGATATACGAGCTTCGGATCTTTTTCGAGTTCACTTAGGACTTGCTAAATGAAAAAGAAAACAGCTTCAACTAAACTTTGGCGTACGTCTCGCACTAAAATTTGTACTCAATCAGCGAGAAAATTGGACGAGCTGTGTTACTAAAATGTATTTTCATATCGACAGAGTGTTACACTTTTAAAGTCACTTAAACGTAAAATCCCGCAACGTGTCCTTCGCAAATAAGGGCATTTCATATGACAGACAAGCACTGGAACAAAATTAGTTCTCACTGTTACCCGGGAAGAGGCACCCACAGCGATAAACAAAGATGGGAATGTTTCAAAATGGCCGCAGTAGTGTGAGTTTTCTTTAAGCAATGAACAGTTATAAGAATGTTTGACAAGCGTTCTTCACCTGTTGTTGTTGCATGACCAGAGGAGCCTTGAAAGCTTTGTTCATCAAACGACGAACTTCGGCACCTTACGAGATAATAATAGGGATAAAAAAATTGGACCATAAATATTCATTTGCTATGTAGCTCTTACTTATAAACATTCAAAGGAGATGTAAAGATTATATTTGTAGTATTCAGCACCAATCAAGACTACATGGTAGCTTTCACTGAATATGTAGAGGAGCGAAAGTAGCAAAGCCAACGGAAACATAAGTTGTCGAAGCTACTTAAAGTACATAAAAAGAAAAGCAACCAACTCTCTCTGTATGGTTTGAATCATAGGTAAACAAAAAAAGTAAGTTTAAATATTCGGCAATCGTCTTTCCAAATTTGGTTAGTCTTGACTTTACGCACTCGACCCAGTTTCCCAAATAAGCTGTTCAAAACACTGACTTACTGACCAGCGCTGTTTGTCACACACATGGTACTGTCCCATTCAACAGTATGCACTTCTCCAGTAGGGTTCATCCATACAAGCTACAAACCAATAATAAATAATAATCAAATATAGTTTGAGATTGATCAGAACAAATAAAAAAACTCTCTTTCAGATTTTTGCAGAATCTGAACATGTTGTACTGCCGTAGCATTTTTAAAGATATGTTGAAGTTCAAGTGAGGCCTAAAGCTGCTGTTAAACCCTTTAACTTCCAGAAGTGACTAACATGTAACCTCTCCCTTTCACATCCAAACAACATCCAGTAAAAAGGTAATGAGAATACTGAAACTCATCTGGTAGAAATTGTAATCTTGATTTAACACCAAATTCTTGTAACTATTTTAAACAGAATTGTGCAGCAGCTACAGTGGAGAATTAACCATCTGATCTTGGGAGTTAAAGGGTTAAAGAACTAGTAGGGTGCTACTTCCAACTGAGAGCTACATGCCAATGGATTCTTCTGTACTGCGTCTTCCAATAGCAAGGACAATAACCTGAACAGTTTAGGGTGAGGTCTGTGGTTTTCAGGGTGTGTTAATAAGGGGATGCGTGTGTGAATGGACATCTCCACTGCGCACGATGGGAATATGAAGCACCCTTGCAGAGTTGAGTTTGATTGCATGAATTCACTAGCTATGTCATGAGAAATGTTTGATGTCATGAGTGCTGTACCTCGTCATCACAGGAGTACAGTGGAGGTGGTATTCTGGCAAACACTGGTCTCAGATTTAACTCAGATGGTGGATTCAGCCCTGTTAAATGGAGATCAAACGCAGAATGAAGGAAAAAGGACACAAATTTCTGAGAAAGCAACTCAAAATGTGCTGCTATACATAAATCAAACCTCTGTTTGGCTTAATTTGACTGACACTATGCCAAACAATTTTCAAGCAGAGAGATGTTGCACAAGAGTAAAAATATAAAAATATATAACAAAAAACTAATGAGAATTCTAAACTCTGTTTGATAAGTCATGTAATGGGGTACAATTTGTAAGCACTTTGAGGGTTTGACCGGTAAAGGCCTTGGAAAATCGGACACTGGCCACAAGGGAAATACACTGGGTCTGCTGTTTTAAGTTTCTCTTCAAAGCCCACACAAAACTACCAACCACAATGAAGCTTGAATGAAGAATTCCCAGACTGACATTTTTAAGAATGACACAGACTGAAGTAAATCCCACCTAAGAAGAAAGCAAACTTAGAAATTTTATCTCTTTGTATGGCTTTGAAACAAACAGTTGGTTTCTTTAGCTCACCTGTGACAAGAGTCTCCGTGATTTGTGAAGCTGCTGTAGAATCAAACCCTGAACTGTTAAAATGAACAAAAGTCAGGTTTAAGTTAAAGTGGTTTGTAATTACAGGAATACAGTGTAAAAGAATTCTTATTTAGCCCATTTTTCCCCTCCTTTGTAAGCAACCCACTCTTAAAACAGTAATTTATGCTTCCTCTCTGAGAAATAATACTTTTCTTCATCCCACATGGGTGGAAAATGGTTAACATCTCTGCTTGATTGAAAACCAAAATGATGAAGTTCAACATTGACCATAAAATTATTCCAAAGTTGGACAAGTATGAATGATAAATTTGTGATTTCCTTTCACCAAGGTTGTCTTTTTTGGTTTACATTGAGGTCTTTATCCTCCACAAGATGTTTTATTGAGACATGGAAAAAAATCAATAGAAACACACTTCAAATAGCTCATCTCTCCACAGCTCCAAGTTCACTTTAAATATTTACAACAAAAGTGGCATCAAGCAGAGGTCCATTAGTCTCTTGATGACTGCCTGCTTATTACAGTGTTTGCAGATCACAGGTTTAGAAAATTTAACAAAAAAAGTAAATACAAAAAATTATATGATAAGCAACCTTTAGAATTGGCTGCTCTGCAGAGACAGAATAAAATCAATTACTGGAAACACATTTAAAAAGTAACAAATATGCAATCTTACAATGCAACTGGATAAAATTGAAACTCTAATTTTTCCATAATCTGTCAATTAAATAATGTTTTTGTGTCTATCTCTATTCAGTAGAGGTGTCTAATGAATACAGCCTAATTTTACATTATATATAGAAGAAGACATTTGTAATAAGGCTAATAACATCTGCTTAACATATCAGGAGATCCAGATAAGACAGGTTTCATTGTATTTTATGTAATTACCTGACATCTGGGTCAGCATCAGCCAGTACTGCTGGCAGTCCACAGCAGCTCAAGTCAGGCAACTGAGAATTTTTCTCTGTCAGAGCCAACTGCAGGGAACTAAGATCAATGTTCTGGAGAGAAATGCATAAATAGTGATATATTGCTATCCAAAAATTATCTTCCATAACTGAAATTTAGACCACTTACATCCCACAACTACTTGTGAAGCTACCAGAAAGATAAAGCAGAAAAACTGTAACAGCCCTGAAATACTTACAAATACATGTATGAATGTGCATGAATTCTTTGGACCACCCAAGTGCAGTTCTCTCTAACTGTACTTTATCATAGATCTTTGTTACTGTGCACACTATGATTGGCAATTTGGTGGACTGTATTTCAATGTACAGCCCACTAAATTCAAAAGTCTCTTTGAATTGAAATCTTTTCCCTCTGTTTGCCTCCAGATATTTCATGAATATCTTACTACCCTTTTTTTCTTGTTCTGTACTGTAGGTTACAGATCCCCATTTTTTCTGCCCAGATATTTTATGATTAGGGCCATAAATCCAGGCCAAAAAAAAAAAAACTCAGAAAATAACTTACAGTACAGACATTAACCCTTGGTTAGTAGAAGGTATAAATCCACATGAAAGTGGTTTAAAAACTTTGATTGTTTTTAGGTGATGGTGTTTGTGTTTTACACTTTGAATGTGCAAAAATTGACATCATGAAAAAAAAATTCAAATTCAAACACACATTTAAACAGCACAGCTAAGAGTTATTGCCTTGATAAAGATAGTGACAATTTCCCTATCTACAATAATCTTAGCACTTCCATCACACACTTCACAGTATTTAACTCATTTCATATGTAAAAGTACATCATTTTGCATTCCAAATCATATCTTACCTGCCCTCCCCCAGGAAAGTCGAATGCTAAAACTTGACGGGGATTTTTCTTTAGAAGCTGAAAAAAGGAAAAAACCAACAAAGTCCTTGGCAGCTTTCCAGTTAAAAATTATTGTTTATGTAGATCTAACATCTACATCATTCTATTACCATACATCTCTCGGTACAAGCTTTCGTATTTCTTTGGTGTTCAGTTACAGGCAACTGGATTTGAAAAGTAATGATGAGCACTGTAATGGAAAATACCGCTGAAATTCTACTAATGGCTACCCTTCTACATCAACCACCTGCCAAACACAGCAGGCAGATCAAGGATTAAGGACAACTGTATATCCAAAGTCTGCTAAAGAATGTTTACATTACACAATTTTCATGTTACTTAAAGTTTGCTTAATACTCACATCTCTTGATGGAGTGGTGATGAGAAGATACAAGAAAGATTTCTCAGCTGAACCCAGTGCTGGTAGTGATTCAAGACCACTGATCTTGTTTTCATCATTTGAACTCTAAAAGTCAATAACAAATAAATGAAAAAACTACTTGTAAACATGTTTTTGACCTATTTACCACCTTAATCCTATCTTCACCCTAACATTAGTATGCTTATTCTCCAAGCTGTTCTCCATAAATTTCCTAAGGTGCTGACTAGAAGAATTTGTTAAACAATCAAGGTGATTATTTCCTTTGTCCTTGTGACCCTACTGTTTGATTCTGTAAGGAGAAATTAGATGCTAGTAACTCTTGAGGATCAAAGGACTCATCAATTTGCCATTGTAAACAAAGTAAAATGAAAATACAAGCCTTTCATGTTGTTAACATTTGAATAACCAAATAAATTAATCAAACAGTTTGTTCTCCACTGGTTTGTGTAAAATCTGATCTGGGCACCTCCATGACACCACAAAAGATGGACGTCACTTTATTGTACCATCAATTTCCTTTATTCTTACAACCCTAATATGTGATTCAGGGGTGATACTGTAAGGAGAAATTAAATGTAAATGTACTTAAAGGTTTAATCAAAACTATAACGAAATTCTTGAATGTGATTGGCTATCACCAGGGCACAACTAGGACAGCATATACTTCATGCTCATAATTCCACAGTGCAATAGGATAGCTGAACAAACAGTTAACACATCATTCCTGTGTAACTGGAAAGAACATGTCATGTATGAGCTGTTGTCTTGCATTTTGCCAAGTTAACTTTTTTCTCTATGAAAACACAACCAGTGTGTAGTTTCTTTAGCAAATTTTGTCAGAGTTTTGATTAATTGGTGACAGGACTTTGTGCTGTCCAATTCTGTCTGCAATGATACTCTTCAGTTGATTTACAAATTGAACAAGAGCAAAGCATAATTTTATGACAGTAATAGGACCAAGAAGAGTCCAATTCTGTCTGTAATCATATCGGTGATAAACAAAATCTGATAAATGCAAAGTAGGAGTCCAATTTGTAAATCATGAGCATGATTACAGACAGAATTGGATGACACAAAGTCTTGTTACCATAAATAATCTACACAACTGGATGCATGGCATACTCACCAGAACATGGACAAACACAGACGCAAAAGGGTTATTAGCTATAGGCTCCACTTTATACATTTCGTACAACAAAAACAGGACTACAATTCTTTGGATGTTTAATGGCAGTAAGTCAGGTTGTTGTAAGAGCATAAGCTGTAAACAATTGGACAACAAAAAATGTTATAATGATGCTACACATGTGTGTATGTGTTATTCAAATTTCATAATCTTCTGCTATCATATCTAATAATTTATAGGATTTTGTGGCCCAAGATAACCATAGCCAACCACATGGACCACAGAAGAAAATTGTTACCCTGGTGGTTATTGTGTTAGACTGTGGAATTGGCCAAGGCATTGTGTTGTGTTAACAGTCACTGTGTGTGTGCTTTTTTCCTAAACTTTGTTTATAAAATGGGATTAGGAGTTTCTCTTTGCTATCCAATTTTTACATGTAGATCTCAGTCTCAATTCAAGTAGCACCAAAAAACTCTAAAACTGACACATAATTCATTACATGTACTGTACAGATGAGAACTTAAGAGATAAATGTTATTGTGCTGCACATACCATTGCACTCCCAATTTGGAAATGTTCATTTTTGTTAAATCTCTGGTGTAAGGAGGAAGCAATCGCTTCAAAGGAAGATGCAGCAAGGGAATCTTCAGCGAGGATACTAAGAGATAAACAAAACAATACATGAAGGGCACAGTTAAACCCTTTAATTCCCTGATCAAATTTGTAATTCTCCTTACTGTCAACCGTACAATTCTTAAAATGCTACTTCAGAGAATTTAGTATTGAATCAACAAATTATTCCTAAATTGATATTTTTCTTGATTCTCATCACCTATCTAGTTGATATTGCCTTGATATGGTAAGGAGAAATTCTGTCTTGGGCACTCATGGGAGTCAAAGGGTTAAAGATTTGTTCAAGTCACTGCAGCTGTATTGCAGTTGTAAATTCTGTTGATGATCATGAGACTTCACAAGAACATTACTTAACAATGAAATCACTCCAACTAAATATTCTTAAAACACACAGATAAGGCTTGAGATGTTTTTTTTCTCTCTGTGTCCATTACTTGAGGTCCCGGTAAAATTTCCGCACAGCCCCATACTGTTGTTAGACAAATCTGATGTCCCAATGGCAATGTATTGTTTTTGTCGTTCTTTTCTCTATCCAAGAACTGAATGCATAATGTAGTATGGGGCTGTGCGGAAATTTTACCGAGATCCCTTGTGAATAAACTGTGATCGTTTAATAATTTGATACACTTAACCAGACATAGAATTAAGCTCACAACCTCACATCATAATGAGAAGTTTACAAGTTTGCTTTCAATATCATGAAATAAACGAGAAATAACCTACCTCAAAAGTGAGGACAATTCTTTAGGAGTGAGTGTCATGGTGAATTAAACACCAAAGCAACCAAGGAGACGAGAAATGAAAAGAAATTGTTCCACACTAATCCACGCCGATGGCTACCAGTCGGCCATGTTGGATTACAACTAGTGCCATACTCCCTCGGTGAAATGAATAAACATGCGCCCGCGGTCACTTAGTTCTGTGTAGAAGACGCGGGAAAGATACCTAATTCTTCTCTGGAAACAGCTGTTACACAGGCAGCTACGCTCTTAGAGAGAAGCTTTGAAACATTCTATGGGTCGATAGATTCACTGTTTCCTAATCATTCCCAGCAATCACCAGCGTGTGACGGCGTTGCCAAGGAGTTTTAGAGCCGTAAGAAGTTTTAAAGCTGTCAGCCCGTCGTCGGAGCGAGCTCTAAAGAGGCCTACAAGTCACCTTAGGAAAGAATTACCACAGATGCTTTGGAAACCAGTCACCTCATTTGCGAGCGAAGATTAAAAACTACCCATCTGTTTTGCTTCGAAAACTCGTTAAGTAATCTATCTCTTGATCACGGCTGAACTTTCATGGCCTATCGAAAGTCTTACCTTAAATTCTCGATTTAGCGCCGCCCCTAGAATGGCGTTCCCTTCGACAAAGTGTCGCTCCTGTCGGAGGAAATTTTCAATCAGCATCCTTACTCGGCTTGAATGGGTGCCTCATCCACTCCATTACTCTTCGCCTGGTTTAAAGCACTGGCGCTAAGTGAAGGATGTACATTGTTTACAAGTTTAATTCATCACTCTCGTCCGACCTGAGCGCATTTATACAGCACTTATTTCAGCTTGTAAACATGGTAAATATGAGATAGTTGCGACTCTCAATTGTGCCGCTTAAAAACTTTTGGGCCAGCTTTAAAACAATAACTCCAGCTTTTATTTTGTATCCACTCAATAGCTATAACACAGAAACTGATTAATTCTGGCCACAATTTCGAAAATTCAATTCGTGCCCTTGGCCTATCGTAATGCGCATGGGCACTATTTCGGGTATCTACTGTAAAACAATCTTTTGAAAAAATTACGGTAATCTCCAAAGGGCATGCTACGGTAAGCCTCGAGCCAATCATAAAGTAATCATTCTAGTGGAACTGTGAACAACAAGGCCGCTGAATGTTTCTGAACGCTGTTTTTGTTTCAACACAGCCTTTTGGCTTAGTGAAGAAACTCCAACCAATGTCATTAAATATGATCCGAAACAATTTAAACGTGGACTTCTCTTCGTCAAAGATAGAGGAAATAGATTAAGTTTCAATTTACGTTTTAACCTGCTTAATATCAGCCTAAATCTCAACTTCAGAGAGAAATGTGGTATTTTTGAAGAAGACAGAGAGCGCAGAGTCTTATGACCAGCTATTATACAGTGGTTTCAGTGACTTTTCCATAAGTGTTTTCGGTTGTTGTAATAGGCGGTTGTGCCTGCAAAAGAGCCAAAAAGCTACACCCAAACACGAAGCACCCTCGTGGGCAAAACAGACGGCGGTGGGCGGTCTTAACGGCTGCGGTACACCGCCGGGAACCGACTTCCATTAAAATCCCTGTTATGCTTTGGGCTCCCAGTTTTTCCCCTCGCCTGTGCGCATTATCCGTCACCCGGGTGACCACAAGCGATAAGACAATGTCTTTCTCTAAATGGTTATATTAATTTATGGATAAAAGTGCCTTTAGTACTAGAAGGCTTTAGCACCATGTGCTTACAAATTACATACAAAATAACTAATTTATCTACTGTGCGATAAATGCTATGTTTTCTTTACTGGAAGATAAACTTATGAAGTAAATTACGACATTGCCAAACATAGCCCTCGCAGAGACAAGCGCTTGGTGACTTTACCGAGGATGTTCGGGTTAACTTACATGACGTAGTATGCCTCTTTTTCATATAATTGAACTGATAACTAAACGTGACAGTTAAAAATCTCACAAAGTAACACGAATTTTACGCGGTGCACAACGTAGGCACATATCAATGGTTCAACGACTACAGAAAAAAAATTCGAATACAAAGCATATCAAGCATTCCAACAGTACATCATCAAATTTAGCAAAAGCACGTTTACGGCGACAAGTCCACTTCATTAGATATATTGAATTGTCTATTACAAGTTGTATTGAAATAGGTTCAAATTATTTTAAAAAAGGTTTAAAATGTAATCATTCGAGAGCAAAAAGGCTTATTGTTCTCTGCCTTTTAATTGAAAACTACTCTTCTAATGAACTGAGAATCGTGGGTGTCTGAAAAACTACAGGATTTCTTAACCGAGTTACACATTCGGCGAAATTTCTCAGTCGTGTAGATAAATATTTGGTCACTGACAAGTCCTTAAAGGCCAAAACATTAAAACTTCCTCTTGTATTTGGTCAAAAATATCCCAAGCAGACAGAATCAAAACATTGAATCTAGTTTCAGTCTGTAGGAAGAAGATTTGTTCGAGAATGAGTCCTGAATTTGTCAAATTTTATCCACACGAACTTTCTGGAAATTGCTCAGTTATTTGCAGTTGCCTCTCTGCCTCATGATTTTTCTATGTCGCTTGGACTTCCATGGCACAATGGCCTTTACGATGTACTTTGTCTTCTTTCCTATTTTCCTGTCAAGTATTATCAAGTGTGTAACCTCTTTCTTCACTCTTCCCGCCACGTTCTTGCAGCCTTTTCTTGGTAGCAGCACACGGTCGATGCTTTCGACAGCTTTCTTCGTCTTTCTCTGGCTGCGGGATCCTTGCCTGGCAGATTTCTTGTGCCTCTTGATTTTGATCAAAGTGTAGGAGCTGTCACCTTTTGATTCTCGTGTTCCCAACACCTCTGCGCGAATAACTGCGTTGAAAAAACAAATAGCAAGTTTGAGAGCTTTCTAGATTTTGTATCTCTTAATAATATTCTCTGAAGTTTTCCTTCGGCATTCTACTCATCAATCTTCTCTGTGCTTTCAACCTCTGATTCACCCGCAGTAGATGCATTTCCTAGTTTGTCTTAACAGTTAAATTCAATCAAATGTAACAATTTTCATCAGAAAATGGTGATAGATAAGGCCACGTAGCCAGAATTTAAAGCTACAATTTGACAAAAAAAAATCAAAAACAAAATAAGGAAACGAGTAAAAGAAAGAAAAAAGAAAAAAACTTTGAATTTAAGACATAAATTTGATTGTGTTTGCATTGGGGTAAGTTCGTGGTTAGCTTCGGGGGTCTTGGAAATCCATCAGATCTTGAGGGCACAGTGGATGTCTGGAAAGTAAAGCTCAATAGCTTAAGACAGACGTGGGTGGTAATTTACAAAATTTGCAAAGTATTTTCTTTTTTAGCCACGAGGAAATTTTAGCTTTAGCTAGAGTGATCTTCGTGTCCCATGAATGCGAAGACAACACTCATCTCTTCTGTCCAATCTTAATTGATCTTAGCAAAACAATATATAAGATAAATTTAAATCAGATTTTATGCTTTTATCGTTTCTCTTTAAGTCTCCGACGACCTTCTTTTGACCTTGGCGACTGCAACCTATTTTCAAGCTTAACTGACTAGAGATAACACCGAAATCTAATAATAATAATAATAATCTAGCATTATGAATCTGGATAAAGCAAGTCATTTTAAGCTGTACTCCCCATAACGGGATAAATGCCTATACCTGTGGCAATCTAGTGTTATCTTTTGTAAAATCATTTGATGCGTATGGGCTAAACGAAGCGTTTATTTCTTAGTCATTTTCAAGCGGTTTATTGCATTACTTTTTAGGTTTTTAAAACACTTCGTCCGAAGTAGGGACAAGCGATTGGTATTTAGCGGTATATGCTTCAGGTCTAGTTCTGCTATCCACAGATTGTCATCATTCTAATTACAAGGTGAACCGCTTCGATATTTCTAGACCTTGGGGCCAACTATGATGACACCGAAATGGAGTTGAGGTGAAAGAATAGCATACAAAGACAACAGTTTTTCGAGAATTAATTTGATAATTGCGACCATCAGCTCATCCACTTAGTTAGATCACCGAATGGATCTCATTTGTGAGCTTATCCTTTTTCCTTGATCATTAAACTTAAACCAATTTTGATCTTATTAAATTTTGTTTGTCACACAAATCAGATATAACATATTGTACTAAGCAGTTTTACGTTGCTAGGACAACTTCATCGCACAGCTTTAAAATCGACATCGGCCCTTTCGATTCTGGACCTGAACTTTTATTAAACTTTTGCCTATTTCAACGCCTTGGTTAAGTGCCAACACGGTTTTTGAGAGAAAAAGAATCATTCAAATTCATACCAATGAAAATTGTGTATTAAATAAATGTTTGGGCAGGTAAGTGACTTATATTCACCTCCTATTGGCGAAGGTTATCAAATTCGAAATATGTGTTTTTCTATGCCTGTTGCTTATCAAATGATAGGTCGCAGTTCTTTGAGGTGGTACAAAACTCCTGCCCGTATCACTCTTATCTCCGCCGTTTCAGACACCGAATTGATGTGAGTAGTATTTATCTGCAAAACCTCGACTGTTAAAAGGTTTAACGGTGAGATATGGTGGCCGATAATGAGCGGCTGCCGGGGTCAGTAAATTCACTAATCACTTTCTCGACTCCTCCACACAAACTTTGAACATCACAACCAGTTCAAACCTATTCTACCCAATTTGAAACATTTCATGGTTTATTACACATTAAGCTTTTAAATATAAAATTCTTATCTGGTCTTATGGTGCAAACTTTATCAGCAAAAAATTAATTCAAACGTCTTCGGGGTCGAAGTCAGATGTATTACGGGCGTTCGGTAATGGCTAAGAACAAAGCCTTTAATTCTCACAAATAGATATAAAAGATCCGGTTAGAATCGTTCTCTCCCAAAAAGAGATTCGAATGAACTAGGAAATGTAGAACAGAGGCATGCAAAACGATTTTTTGTTTGCAATTTTCTACGTTGTAAATCAATGGTTTTAGGTTTGATCAGACATTGGGTTCAATTTTAATTGGATAGCGTGTTAAGGAATCTGCCAAGATGACAGACGTGTAATAAATACGTTCATACGACGTAAATGCCGTTCACTTTAGCTAATTACTAATCAATCACTGCTCATTTTCGGCGCGCACTGAAGTACGTAGTCAAAACACATCACGATAGATTTGCAAGAAATCTCGCTTCACCTTTTAAATTTAACTTAACCCCAGACGGCTGTTTTCGCACAGAAAGCTCGAGGCACATTTTCGAGAGCGTCGCTAATTATAATGTGAAATTTCTCAAATGAAAGGCCCCTGTCACGTTAATTACCTGTGATGATTTATAGAGAATTCAGAAATTACGTGAACCGGTCCTACAAAGCGTCGAGAAATTGCGATAACACATCGAAATGCGCAATCATGGCAGATATTTCTGGGGCTGAGGCGAAAATGAAACTTTTCAAACGGTTGCGGTTTCGCTGAAGTGAACCATCCAGATACGGGACGGATTTGCAAAGTGAGGTAATACAGAATCACATTTGGTGGTCTGAGACATTTGCATAGCGTTAAAAATACGCTAACACTTGTATAACCGTTGACACCTATTCAAAGGCTCGAGGCGACAAATTTTCCAACCTTTGCTACACACTTTTCAGCTTAATGAGTCACTGGCCTTTTTCAAATTACTTTCCATAATAAAAAATATCCGAGTCACGTCTAAGGCGAAAAATTTTGCATAACTTTACGCTCCCGACACTCAAGTGTGCTAGAACAACTTATTTCATGATTTTCGATTTTTACATGTCGTACATTTTGACTAAAACTACCGTAGAGAAACCAAAATCTGGAATGTCCCCAAAAGATTTTGTATACGTGTTTTTATTAATATGACAAAGTCATTAGCAATTCTCACCCAAGTGACTCGTACAAGCTTTATTCTGAAGGACAGCATCGTTGTTTAAATCTGGGTCACAAATTACGTCTTTGACTGAAAAAAAAAAGATGAAAAAGATATATTGGTAGGAAATACTTAAGAGATGGATTCAACGGAAAACGTTCCTCTGACTTCCGTTGCTTCGCTCCCTTTCCGTAAGCACCTCTATATTTAGCAATGGGTTGGTTGGTGAAAAACAGATTGGCACAAAACGATCTATTTTGTAGCTAAATCTGACGAGTTCTCCCCCCCCTTACGATAGCCAAACTACCATAGTTTCAGAGATTGTTCTCTAGAAAAGAGAATACTTCAAATCTTGTGTCTAAATATAGTGATCATTTGTGCCCGGTGTTGTACAGCCTTCAATGTTTTAAATCACCTAGGTTTAAATAAACACATGAAAGACGTAAAGCGTATTATTATAAGTCAATCCCGATCTCAAATTGTAAAAAGGTACCTGGAGGAGGAGGCTTTGGGGTCGAAACGAAGTCTTCTCGAACGCACATAAGATTGTCCACGTACCCCGTGCAATTGAAGGCATCGTGACTTGGCCATGTATAATTATAACTACTCATCACGGGCTCGCAGCTCTTTCTCACGCTCTCACAAAACGACTTGCACAGCTTGATATTGACATAGTCTCCTTTCTCTTTATCATACAGGCAAATCGGCGCGTAAATGGCGCACAGGAACATCTTAAGGCCAGAATGGCACTTTCCGACGAGAGGGGCCCAGGGCATGATCGCCTCGACAGTTTCCGAGAGTTGAAAATTGTTAAAAACATTTGGGAGTCGCATGTAAGAGTAGCTACCGCCGTTTGTCAAGTTCTGGCAGAAAGGTGGCACAGGCTCGCAGCGTCCTCTGACCCTGAAGCCATGTCCATGTGATGTTGAAGCTACCGAACAAGTCATCAGAGCAACGATGAAGAAACTGTAAAGGAACGTCATAGCGTCGCTTTCCTTGCGGTTGTACTGGCGTTAAATCCACGATCTTCCAGACAGGATCACACGGTAGCGTATTTAACCAGTGGACTGTGGGCGGCGCTTGAAATATATTGATCGAATTTCCAGCTTTTCTGCCGAACACAAAAGGCACTGTCAAACACTTTCATGGGCAACAAAGGCATGTGAAACATTTACGCGTGTCATCTATGGAAGTGATGATATTCTTAATGAGCTATTGTCTCGAGTCTCCTTTGAATGCGCGTCAATCAGGCCATGTTTTGGGAAATGAAAAAAGAGGGCTTAATGCCTGAAAGTTTGAATGGGCACGGTACAACCTTTCGAACTTTACATACCATTGAAAATCAATATTTCTACCGCATGAAAAGCACTGGTATTCATTTATATCAATTGCCGTGAACAATAGAAAAATCTGTATCTTCACTTTTCGGTATTCAAACCAAGCATGGGTCGCGATGGCAATCATAATGACTTTTCTTCATGCGAGATGAAATCTCTTTGGTTCTGTTATGCTCACCGAAAAACATTGGACGCTTTTTCTCGTCTTGTTCTCGCTTCACTTCTCACGAAGATTAAGTGGATTACGAGCAAGTAAATGGCGTTAGTGATGTGTGAGGCTTTTACACCACTGTGGCTGACAAATCTTAATGGCTAGCTTTTTGCACCCTAATCCGGCAATCAATTCTACAAAGCAAGGGACAAAGTTTCAGGCATAGAAAATGCCATTTGACTATACTCTCCTGTGTGAAGGTGTTCATGAGTTGTCCTTGCTATTATTTAAACAAACAAAACTTATGACTGGGGTTTCTTAGCATGTGTAAAATCCCTGTCTGGGTCCTTATCTGCTTAATTTCAGCACGGTAGCATACGATTACCACATTCAACACGCGAAACATGAATTAAACCCGTTCAGGCGGAAACCTAGTGAGCAAGTATGTAGTGGCAAGGGTTCTGGCCTCCTACCGATGTTCCTCGGGTTTAGTTTCAGTCTTATGTGGCCGGGTTGATATTTCATTCTTTCTCGCCCTTGCTTAGAGATTTCTCTTCCAGTTTCTTTGAGTTTCTACATTCCGTAAGAATCAATCCCCCCTATGCCAACTCCACTCGTAAATACAGGCCCTGCTCCTTGACCGAGTTCCTTAAAGAGGCCTGCAACCTTTCCGTGCGATTGCCCATTTAGAATGATTTGAATCAGATTGGTCGTAAAAGCTTGAGTCATAATTATTGATCTACAGCTTGCCCGTGTGCGTTAAGTCAGAGTTAACTCTCGACAAAGTTGTTATCGTCTTCGATGCATGAGAAATCTGACTTCGTCTCCTTCGGCCGAAAGCATGAAGATAAGAGAATTCCTCAGTTTGAATCGACATTGAATTGTTTTGAAACCAAAGTCCATAAGACATCAAAATACTATTTTTTCACCGTTTCCTTGAAGTACTTCGTTGGAAAACGGAGAAGAAGACAAGATGCAACAAATCGGGCGTGAAAGGCGCGAGCGCATATTCCTCGGTGAAACGCTTCAAGTGAGGCATTTGACTAATCTTTTAACTCCCATGAGTGGTCAGGACAGAATTTCTCCTTACAATATCAAGACAATATCCAGCAGACAAGTGATGAGAATAAAGAAAATATCAATTGGAGGATTATAAGTTGATCCAATACCAGATTCTCTGAACTAATGATAAAAACTGTATGAAAGGTAGTAAGTAGAAGTACTAATGAGATCTTGCGAATGAAAGGGTTAAATCAAATCTCGCCGAATCCTTTAATAGATTTATCATTGGCTCGCCCATTTGGAAGAGGTTGAAGCCTTTATAGTACAGGCGGCCGTGGTAAAAAGGCATAGCCGGGTTACCTAGATTGATCATGGAAATTATGTCGAAACTATGCTAATAAATGTACTGTAATTTAATATAGCGAATGCCTCAAGACGTTTGGGTAGACTCAATGTGTCGATCATCTTGCAGTTTTCACAAAAAAATATATTTTATACCGCGATTTATCATTTATCAACAGCTGACATCCAACTCAGGACGCAAACAAATTCTGGGTAAAAACATGAAATGGGAACATTAATCATTTTTTTTTTTGCAAGATTCAAGTGGTGCTCATGGCTTTTCTCTCAAAACTCTTCTATAGACAGCTTGAATTGACCCGCGCCTGAGGAAGCTCTAGATAAGGATTATTGGAATCGACCTCACCTGTCAGAAATGCATCCATCATTCTATCACCTCGAAACACGCCTTCTCGATAATTGAGCAAAATAATGATTTCTAGCAGTTTGCCCGTTAGACATGACCTTCGATCGAAATTCTCTCGCCATAACCTTCTAGTTAAGATTAAGCGAAACAAAAAGGAGATGTACAATGTTGGAAAATTAGAAAAAGAAAAAAAAACAGTGCGTAGATACACAAATAGACAGATCTCGAGAAAAGAATAGTGAAGTGATTGGGCACCAAAGATTGACAGGGAAACGTCGGAATTATCTCAACACCCATAAAAAACGCTTGAGAAGAAAATGCGTTGCAAGCTTGATGCAGTTTAGATTAATTATAACATTGGCGGTAGGCCACTAAGTATGCAGAGGAAGTTTTTAATTTATTGACCAAGGCGTGGAAATGCCACTAATACCGCAATAATTTAAGGTGGAAATAGATTCTTGTCTTGAGTGGCCTTTGCGGTTTTGAGTTAACCTCCTACGTGTTGGCCCTTAGGAAATAAAAGCCCGCCAATTTTCCCTGATATGCCTAAAATTTTAAAACCATCCAAGGAACTTTGTAACAATTACCCTACCACTGATTTTAAGTTTCTTTATCAAAGAGAAGTCGTGGTTAAAAAAAGTAATAAATGACGCTTCACTTTGCCAAATTGACGACGTGAATTAAAAAACGTTTTTCGCTCCTAAATGCTCTGGGCATTACATAAACTATGGGAAATTTCATTAACAACTGAATTGGCAAGTACTCGGACGCGATAAGAATTCAGTGCCAAGTGAAAGTTTTTATCCACCATGAATTTTATGCAATCCGCTATCAAATTGCAAGAATCGACCATCTCCTTACTGTAAGTGGAGTGATTTAAAATCTATGGTAACTTTGAACAATTAGAGTACAAAAAAAAATTTAAAGTTCCCCGATGTGAGAGCAGTAGCACTGTTCTCACATCAGTCGAAAAAGGGAGGAAGGATTTTTTCACAATCTTAACAGATTTGTTCGTAGTAATTACTTTATTCAGTAAATGGTTCGCAAACAATGCTAAAGGTGATCGAATGATCCGAGTCATCTCTTTCAAAATTCAAAGAACCGTTGAATTTTACTCAAATTTTGCGTTGTGCCTTCACCTTAAACAAGACTAGATTAACCTTGTTCTAAATTGTATTCCGCTAGTGCACACTATTTAACTTGGTCTCAGGCTTCACTGCGAACCAACGCTACGTGACGAGGTTGGATATTCGAAAATCATCAATACTTAGCTATGCTTGTAATAACATGAAGGAATTTTGATTAAATAGCTGAAATTTGCCTGAGTTCTATGAACACAGGGTGATGACATACTATCAAACCAAACCCAGACGAAAAATTGCAATCATGATCATGTAAAAAAACAAAAACAAAAACAAAAACGCGAAAGACAAAGACAAAGATAAGAGTGAAAGGTAAGCCGGGAAATAAAAGTGAACCTTTTTAGTGGCAGTTCGGGCAGCTGTTGAAGTTGTTTTAAACCCATTTGTCCACCGAAAATAAAGTTTTCAAGATGTTTATCAATCCTTGAGTTTACGGCTAAGATCTCTGAGAAACGTTGGCACACTTTTTTCGAAGAAGAGGCTTTGTCAGTGAGTAGGTGTACCCCTTCCTTATTTGGTTTCATCCGCCTTCTTATCGCATATATTAATTACGCAACAATTCGATCATCAAGTCCATAATTACGAGTGAAACTCATGTAGGCTTTAATTCCACAGCCCCAAAGTTGTTTGGTTGTTTTTCTTTTCTTCAAGCGACAGGAATATCTTCCCCCCTGAGGGGACAGAAAAGGTCCTGGTCATCGCAAGGGTTTGCAGACTGAAAAAAAGCAAGCTCACCAGGAATGTCTGCCACCTGTTTGATGTTTTGTCACAAAACAACATTTTAAGAGTTCCTGAACGAAGGAAGTTGGTTAAGGCAGTTTGCACCATAACTGTTTGATTGAAGGAAACTTTACAATCTTAATTCGCCGTAGGAAGCCAACACCCAAAAGGTATGAAGTAATGAAAACGGAACGGAGATGATTAGTGATGGAAGAGACGGAATTACTTGGATGGATTACAAATAAACAACTTGCATAAAAACACCCGTGGGGGAGAGGGTAAGGAGTTACTTCACTTTCTGGGGGTGCTGTGCTTCATAGTTCTCCAAATCCTGACCCTTTTTTAGATAAAAACATCTCTTTTGCACACCTATTTTTAGTCATGGTCTCTAGAATCCACACTTGTCTCCAGACTTGTTCTTGAAAGTTCAACGTCTCTTGAAAATCAATCAAGTACTGTTTTTTCGTAATTATACTGCGCATGAATGACAAACTCAAGAGTTACTAAATTCAGTTCATACGATACATTTTTATTCGGTTAATTGTCAGCCTCGTTATTCATTTGCAGCTAAAAACAGAGACACATTTATACGCTCCTCTAGTTCACCCGAAAACCATACTCGATGCAAGAATATAATGGTCAAAATATATCTCCCTTTTTGGCCAAACTGGACACACTCCTTAAAGCAGCACATCCCTGTTTTGTTTATAAGGGAGAGAAACAACTCTCTACCCCGGGGCAAAATTTTTGCACGAGGTGCTGATTTCATTCCTCTGAGTCCAGAATTACACAGTTGAAAGAGTATACAAAGAGACATAGACTAAAATAGAAGAAAACAAGTTTGAGTGCTACATCTTTTCTTAGAAACTTTTCCAGAAAGACCCACAGACAGAAGGTAAGTGTTTGATTGGAAGCGAAGAAATACAAAGAACAGTGCTCACCAAACCTCTTGCTTACAAGTCAGCAACTGCTGACACTCCTTACTCAGTCACTGATTCTGACATTTGACCACTGACCATAGCAGGTGAGGTGACGGGTAATTTGCGCGCTGAAGCTTTCTTGATGGGAGTGTTTTGTGTTGCACATCGCTGTAAAAGAAAACTTTGATCGCCCAGGTCCATGTCCAAGTAAGCGTTATCGATCATTGCATTTTGAACTCAGAGGAGTTTTCAATTAAGTGTAGAAAATTAATCCAAGATTGCATTTGTTTCGCTTTACCGGCCTCACTCTGTGATTGGTAAAAAACTTGCGCCACTCTCTCAACCAATCAGATGCTAAACTAAAAGCGATCACGACTTAGTCGTCCGCGTGTTCCAGCGCTTTAGGCAGTTTGCTTGTTTTTACTTTAAGTTCTCACTGTTTTTGAAAGGAATTTTCCTTTTTTTCGATTGGCCGTTGTGATTTCTTTAGTTTTGGTTTTACGAAACTCAATCGAAAAGCCCCATAATAAACATCAAATAACAGCAATGCAGTTGTTGTTGAATGTCCCACGACTATTTTTACCTTTTTTCCTTAATCTTCACCTATCAACTAATTTTCCTTTTCCCATGGTCTCTGAACTTTTGCGTGATAGCAAAGGTGTTCATCCTTGAATTTTCCCTTAAATTCTTGAGACTGGAAAAAACAAATTGCAAGTAGCAAGAAAAACAAGGTGTTTTCTCAGATCGTGCACGTTTTCACGTTTCTCTCGTGGGACACACGTGAGGTCGCACAAACTTGAAAACTTCAAGGTCAACCACAATTGAGTTAAACGTACACTCAATCTTCATTGGTTGCTTTTCTAGTGTATCTGTTTATTTACGTAGGGCGGTTATCTTTTGGTTAGTGTCTTGACCTAAGGATTAAAATTGAATTGAATACGTGTGTGGGTCCGAAATTCTAAGGCGAAATAATTCTATTTCCACTTCGTATTTCTTTGTGTCTGGTTGATTTTGTGTCTGTTTGCTGATGTAGTGCGGTTATCTTTTAGCCAGTGTCTTAACCCAGGGATTAAAGTAAGATATGTTCGTGGGCTCGAAGTTCGGAGGCGAAACAATTTCGTGTCCACTGGTCTAAACTAAGGAAATAACAAGACAATAAGGGATAATTTTTGAAATATAGGAGGTAACTTCACAATGGTAGCATCGTAACCCTGGTCATGAAATGCTATCATATGATTAAAAGCATGTTGATGAGCATTATGTGCGCATAAAGCATTTATTTGTCCATAAGATTTGAAATTAGATCGAAGTAGACCAAAGAATAAAATTTTCATATATCATGCTTCAAGGGACTCGTCATCTCATTCCTAAGTCGGACCTGACAATTAGGAATACGGCAGTAATGCAGAAGATGAAATCACCCGATAAATCAATTTGCCTCATATCAAAATATTCGGCTTAAAAGAATCAAAATCGATGACAATTATGGCGGAGATGAAGTGTTAATGTGCGTCAAAAGAAAATATGATCAAGGTCACGAAAATGGACATGTTTCGTTTTCTTCAACCTCTTTGATTACAGAGTAAATTTACATTAGTAGAGGCTACAACAAATGTTTGAGCTTACCCAGTCCTTGGCCTGAGTTGACGCTTTCTATACCTGTACTGAACAACTGATAAATGTCTCGCTTATTTATACAGTCTCATTCGTCTACAAACAGGCCTTGGCAGGTAAAGCAGGAATTTACGTGATTGAAGTCTGCTTAAGTTTAATTGGGTCTTGAAGCGTGCCAAGTAAGTAGGTTTACATTCATCCATCCGGGAAGAAACGGAAATCTCAGAAATAAACAAATATTTGTAGGTGATAAGCAACTTACAGGGGAGAAAATCTGTTAATTGAATAATTCTATTGATGTTAACGCTTCTTGGCTTTGCTCTTTGAATGATTATATGATAAGATTTTAAAGTTTTTTATCACGCACGGTTCTACTCAAGGACACTTTTTTTCAGTTCCCGTTTTTGCCTCCGACTCTGTATTTACACATTCCTGTAAGCAGACAGCATCTCATAAGTGGACGCGGACACTTTTTAAAGTGAAAATTGGATTTTCCTTTTGTTTACGATCTCTCGTAAACGGACACCCCACGCATAATAATTGACTCTTAACAATAAAATTTGTCTTGAATTTGCAAATCAACAAAATAAAATGACCTTTGACGGCGTAACAGAACTGTGGGGATCGCTGGGTTTTATCCTAAACTGTGCCGGCATACAAATACATAGCAATCATTTCCAATTTGAATAAATACAATGCTCTGTCTATTACATGTTCGACTTCTATGATTGAATTTTGATTCATTGTCCCCGCCTATATAAATTGGTAAGGGTACAACCTTTAGCCATGTACACTGGACTCTGATGTCAGCAGCTTTTTCCTTCTATCTATGTTTCCTGTGCCGATTTACTTAAGTTTCGTAATAGTGCATCTCATACTTAAAGGTATCAAAACAGGAATGCGCTTTTGACGTTTTGAATTTTTCAGAGTTGAAAACGAAAGATAACGGAAAAAGTCAAAGTTACAAAAAAGTTTAGACGTTACACGTGTTACGATTGGTTGAAACAGTATGCTGTAAACTAAATCTTTGATTAACACTCCTTATGGCTCAGAAAAAATGTAGAGTCAGTCTTTCCAATCTTTTGCCAGCTCGGGCGATCTCTTCCATGCATTTAAACCACTAGCTTTGAGCTCTTCATCTCATAATCTCAAAGTTGGAAAAGTGCTTAATGTCTTGAAGAGCCAAAATCTGGCCTGATTGCAAACGATGAGAAAAATTTGGCTCTATATCTTGAAATTGAAACTTTGAGGAGATCGTTCTTGACCCGGAACTGAAAGCTTACTTGAAGTTCAGTTTATGATTGACACCTGTCATCTCACTAGCTGATAAGTTAAATGAAACCATTCATACTGTGTTTGGTTTATTCAAGCATGCTTTTGAGGGTAAAAATGCACGCTCATCGACGAAAATAATTGTTCTTGTTTTGGAAATTAAGTTTGCTTTGCAAGAATCAATTGAACGTGCGGGAAAGTTAATGAAGTAATTATCATCAAACACATAAAGACGTCTCGATTACGCTCAGTTCTGTGGGTGAGGCGATGAGGGAACGGCTAAAGCCCTCGAAAAATCTTCGACTACGCCCCATGATTCAACACTTTGTTCGTGCTCTGCAGTTTCCTGTGTGTTTTACCACAAAACAGAGTGCAGTCAAGGCTTCTTAATTGCAGTTTGATTACGAAACAGACAGCCTAAATGTTGAGCCATTAGGTTTACTGTTCGGACAAGCACCAACGTACAGTATATCAGAAAGACCACACATACAATCCATGTCTAATACAGAATCATCATGTAACCAGAAATCTCTATCGCAGCACATTCAAATCAAATAAACCGAGAACTAAGCAACCACTTACAGTGCGATTAGAACAACGGCCAGAAATAACTTGTCGAAAAGTGAAAAACCAAAGGAAAAAAAGACAGGATATCTAGCTAGGAAACAGGCCCCAGCTCATACAACTATCCTAGAAGGCTACATACATATAAAACTTAGGGAATCACAAGTGTTGTTGGCTTAGAATGATATCCCACGTGCAAACGCAGGATATTCACATTTCTCTATACCCATGATACACCTTCACTGAAGGGCCCAAGCCCACACTCTACTGCTCTCGTACCGCACAAATATTTAATTTCCGGCTTATTTGTTGGTACTCAAATGTAAGGAATTCCATTTTGTTGATATATCATAGAAAAGTAAAGCATAAGACTAAAACAACAGACCATGATCGTAACCGATTATAACCAGAACCAATATTCCAAGTAGGATTAAATAGAAACAGAAACTGTAATAATTTGGCAAACTTGGTTAAACTAAGGCGACTTGGGTGATCAAAGGAAAAGTAATGTAGCCAGAAAAGCCGTGGAGATAATATAAACTGTATTTCTTTTTTGTCGTTTCTCATCCTGAAGTGCGGGGGATATTTGGTGACACGAAAATTAACTTGGTTGGTAGAAGAATCAATTTATCGTTTCAAAAAAACATTTTATGAGCCCTTATCTATTGCGTGTCTACTCTTCATGGTTAGTTGGCCACTTGAATCATTTGTAAAGAGGACTCTTGATTTTTTTAATGTCCTGGGGCAAAGAAAGTCGATTTAAGGTTTATTGAGGGTTAAAATGTCAGGGAAAGTATCCATGCGTCAAAAATCTTAGGAGGAAAAGTCAGTTTTGTTAATTTCTGGTTAAAGCGAGATAATTTCGAAATGTGGCTCAGAGAAATTGAGAATCGAATGTACACCAATCAGGTTAATTACGTGCAATTGCTAATAAAAAAATTGAGGGGATTAATAAATGTATGCAAATCCAGTGTTCCACTTTATTTTTAGCTTGATCCATCCAACCAATGTGGATCGGAGCCCATATAAAACTATCCGTGGTAAAAATTAACTGCATAGGCGTGTATGAGAGTGTGTTTCGCTTTGCTTCTTACCCAGAAAGATTGTAACGAGATTTTACTCCAGGCTCTTTCTATTTGCCGAGCCAGTTTGAAAATTCGGCGACATGACATGAATAACTGAATTACAATGAAGTTCGGTCAAGTTCTTTAGGTCAGGAAATGTTTTCTTACTTCCCCTAAATGTCAAAACCTGAGAACTAAGTGAACTGTGTGCCGACATACCTATAAAGGCGGAACCGAAACTAATGAGATCTTCAGTAAAAGCTTTTCAACCGACAGAATCCGGCCCATAATTTTCAGTATCAAATCGCATTCTATGAGTTTTTCAGAGGCCAAATTAGGCAATCGACAAAGTTATTAATGCTCTCTCAAGATACATAGAGAAATAATGAGTTTGTTGAAATATAACGGTAAATTCATCTCAACAGTGCTTGATATGTCAAGGTTCTTAACCCCTCTATAAGGCTCTGTAATATTGTTATGATCCCCCTCACTGGTAGTTAGCTGACAGTCAATTTTCTATAGTCCCCCTTGTTAACTCCGTTGGCGACGACTTATCCCCCTCTGTTTCCCCTGAAAATCATGTCATCCCCCAAAATACATGCACCCACCCTGGGGGTAAATGGTGACTGGTTCCCCGAAGGGTCTGATGGGTATCTTTCAGTAGAACAGTTGGTGAGTAAACATCACTCAGTTTTGGTCAAGTAGTTGTGATATAATAGATACGACAATATTCATATATGAAACCTGCTTTATCAAACAAAGATGAAATAAAAAAAAATCGTTTCAAGTCTGAGTTTTTAAAGTCATTTCCCTTCCAAATTTGGGCAAGCTTGCTATGGTAAATATTTCCGGAAATTCTAATTCGATTTAAAGTTACAGAAAGCAAACTTCGAGTATTAGTCGTCTTAGAGGAAATTCCAAAATCACACTCTGCCGAATCTTTATGGAAATTATCTCCCTCAGGATAGGATATTCTATTTGCCGGTCACGCACGTTGTATTAGTATTGAGCCCGTGAATTCACAGGGAAGAGTAGCGGTATAAGCCTCATCAAGGGAGGCGTGCGGAAATTAGAAACTTTGAATCTCTTTTCCCCCTTTTTTAAAATCTCAACTACGCCTTTGTTCAGCACCAATACATCAACTTCGATTTTCATTGTGTCGGTTTATTTGTTAGCTTTTTGTTGTTGACGTGAAACCGTGAACACCGACGGAGCAATAGAAGCTAACCAGGTGCACAAACTTACCGCTCAACAATAAACAAGCAAACATTAACGATACCATGCTGAAGAAGGAGAGAACTAGCTTGGCTCGCCCCAGACTCTTGGCTATGGAGCTCGGATGGTAATAGCGCCCGACTATTGTCTGGTGTCTAATGCTTTTCTACCTCACGCATTAACAACTATTTGTCTTTCAGCTGAACTAATAATCTGTCCTGCATCTGGGTTTTGCTGGTTTTAAGCTGAGAAAAAAATCAGAAAATAGACATACATTGTCAAGCTATATATATAGTTTTTTTGTATTGATGTTGCGTGTTAGCGTGTAACGGAATATATAATTCCTTTATTGTGGTTTGTGATTTCTTAGCTCGCTCTAAGTGGCTTTCACTGGAAAAGGAGCTTTTGTCATTCTACTGTTTTATTTCCAAAAGATCATCTGTAGGGATTAACGCTTTTCACTGACGTTTTCGAGCTGCTTAATGTCTCATCACCATTTCACGGATTTGAAAACATTTGCATCTGCAATTTGCAATTTCGCGTCACGAAACATTACAAATGCACGACCAAAAGGAAATGTTTAGGAAAAGTCAGTTTGCTCTTTCTTTCTATATCCTTTCATGTTGTTTTTCAATTTCTCCCTGGCGTATTGTATATACCCATGATTTATTAAATGTTAGATTGTCAATAAACTTCAAATCAATACTTGGATCAGAGAAACCACGAAATCATTACTCGTTTAAAATTTACAGGAAAGATCACCTTTTTTTATCAACAGTGGTGTACTTGTGGAATATGGGCTGTTATTTACCGTCATATTTTCAAAACACAGATCAACACAGGCTTCGGAATGGCACACAAAAATAAACAGAATTATCGATTTAAAACAACAAAGCATCATCTTTTGATATACTCAAGCATCTAAATAACTTTCACCAGCTTCTCAGCTCCAGTGGCTCTAAGTACAAAAGGTGTGCATGAAAATCAATCAAGAGTTGAGACATGGAAAAGATATGCGACGGAAGGCTGCGCACACCAAGATCGTAACAGGAGGTGATCCTTTTCAATATTTAAAGTCAATCTCGGTGATGAGAAAAATGAAAGGACCGGGAAGGAAGGCGAGGAGAATGGGGCGGGATGGATAATGGAGCTAGGAAAAGAGAGGAAAAGTGCGGACCCTCATCCTCATATTGTAACGTTCCACAAAATGGGCCAGAAGAAGGAAGTTTTCATGCGCCTCGGCAAATGTAGTTTGAGTGCCATTCTCGGTGGGTTACTTGTTAAAGTAAAACTACTTCAATAGTGTTAACAGATTCGTTATTTAACAAATAGAGAAGCCTTGACTGTGCTCTGTTCTGTTATAAAGCACGCAGGAAGCGGCTAGAGCACGAAAGAAGTGTAGGGAGAAACACTCGACTACGTCTCGTGTTTCTTCCCACTTCTTGAGTGCTCTAGCCGCTTCCTAAGTGCTTTATAACAGAACAGAGCACAGTCAAGGCTTCTCTATTTGTTTTATAATAAAGAATCCGTTAAATTACCCAAGCATTACTTTTAATTTTCAAAACAAACTTTATTTCCAAAGCGAACAACAATGTCGTCAGCATGCTCTATACTCTCATAAAGCACGCTACAATAGGCCAATCAGAATCCTTGTTAGAATGGTTAAAATAATCTGATTGGCTGTTCAAGACTAAAGCTGTCAAAAGTGTCAAACCATCAAAGTTCAAAAACCATCAAAGTTCACATTCCACGATAGTTTACAAACTAAAATAGTTCGGCAAGTCGAATTTAACACTTTTGCCCGAAGTTTTTAAGTCTCTAAGACAGAATCTTGAAGTGAAATGTTCAGTGAACTTCAGCCGAATTATGGCTCATAAAAACACGCGAGTTTTTTCACATGAGAAGGTAGAAAACAAACTGTCCAAGGCGAATGTTTTTTGAATGAACGACAGCCGAATTCACCGGAATATGAAGATCGCTCGGGATGATAGCGCCGCAAAACTCGGCTGTAGTGACTGATGTGAATTGCCTCTCAACGTATCGGAAAGGATATCAGAGCAAGCTCTTATTTTTTCACTCGAAGGGCGGCCGATGTAGTTTCTGAGGCTTGCTTTACTGTGATGACAGGAGATCGGCATGATGAGCAAGCCGCGATGAAATTCAGCATGATCATATTCGCTCAGACACCGTCATGATTAGTATGAATTTGAACAATTATGCCAGTTTGGTTATATTTTTCATCATTTCTGTTTTGTTCTGTTTTGTTTTTGAACACTGAACTTTTCCAACGGAATATCTCTTAGGATCCAAGTTCTTCGACTGACGTTTTAAGGCTGATTAAGAGATACTGATCTCTTTGGCCGATTCATGTGTAATCACCATTTAATAGATCATAAAATTCGCACTTACGACTGGCTTTAAGGATCGTTTCCAAAAACTCATCACGGAACATATCTTGTGCATAAACGCGTGATGACGTTTACGATCGTTTGGTTTTCTGTTTTGTTCATCGTGACCTTTTTGTCTTCTTTGTCAATTTCTTTGAATAGTGCTCTCTATCTTGTCCATTATGTCAACAGTTGAAATGTCTAGAAATAAATTCCACAAATCCAAGGAAACCTTTTTTCATTTTTTTTAAATTAACTGAGTTGATGATGTAAAGAGTTTCTAAAGCTTTAGGATGACCAATTTACATTCATTAGAAAATAACACCTTCTACTTTGTTTGTTTGTTTTGTTTTCGAGGGTGGACCGTTGGTTTCCTGTTTGAGAATTTTCATGACAAAAGCTGGTATTTTTCACACAGACATAAACAGAATCACCGATTTAAAACGACAATGCAATATCCCCAGGCAAACTAAAGCACTTAAATGACCTTCATCAGGTTCTTAGCCCTAATGACTCCGATGCCTTAAAAGTATGTGCAAGAGAATTCAATCTTAAGTTTCGTGGGAAGTCTTGTCAAACGAGACGTCATTTAACACCAGCGTGGTGAAAGATTGTGTCCATCATGCACGTAATGGTAGCAAGAGGAACCCCCCCAAAATTTTTGTCCTTCATCGATGGAAAACTCAGTTTGGAAATTGGTAATTATTGACATCGAAGAGGGGTGCTACCAAATTGAGGATCAGCAAACTGCGGAACCTTCAGAACCCACGTTTCTTTGTGAAAGAAAAGTAATCAGATAAAATAAAACTGAAAAGACCTTAACACTGTCTGGAAGTTCGTTTTCGTGTATAAAGAAGAGTACCTTAACCCTTTCACTACCAAGATCTCACTGTTAATTCTCCTCTCTAGCAGCTACACATTTCCTTAAAACTTATTTAAAACTTCTACCTGATAAGTTTGGGCATTCTCATTACCTGTTTGCTAGACAATACATGGATATTAATGAGAGAAATTACATGTTAAACACTTCTGGGAGTTAAAAGAGAAATACGTTTTCACTGTCCTTGATGTCCAACTTTAATTGTGACAAGATTTACATTACTAGTACAAGGGTATTTTTAAATTTCATTGGGAGCAATCAGCAGTCACCTACCATGAGTGTTAAAAATTGAATGATAATTTGAAATCTCTAGCGATTTGGGTACCGCGGTATGCGCACAACACCTCAGTCCAAGGCTCTCAGCAAACCTATGGGCTGGAATTCATTGTACATGACCCTGAAATGAGGAACACCAGCGTAAAGTGAGGTCATCACCCATGACGCCCGTAGAATTTAGCGTGATCGGGGCGACCGGAGCAAATGTACTGCGTTTTGCTTTCAGTGGATTGGCTTTACTCACAAACGTATCCTGGAAAGGATTATATAAAGGGAAAGGCAAATGAACTAAAGCCGAACCAAATTGCCCTGAATTAGCTCCAATGAAAAGCAGCTTCATGAATAAACTAGCGAGGAACGTTCAAAATTGGAAAAAAAATGGTGCGCGTTGACAACAAACAATCAGCGCGAGTCAAGCTCGAGGAGAAACGCGAAACAAATAGCGCCTGACTCGGCCTTCCGCTATCCAGGCGCCTGACCTGATCAAACATGACCAAAACATTCTTTTTTAAATGCTTTTATTTCCCTTCAACTACAACTACAACTGAAACATAACATCCATGACCATTCGGTTACCAGGTTAAGTCGTCAAGATCCTTTCCAATCTCTGATTAGGGTTGCTTTCGCACTGGAAAATAATGTAACATACAATGAGACAGAAATTTATGGAGTATGACTGAAGGAATTTTCTTTAAAGCGCAGCACAGAACGGCAAGGCACAGAAAAGAAGAGCACTGTACAGCACAGTAAAATACTCAAAAGTATCCTAAATTAGTTTCTCCCATGTTTTTGTTCTGGGGTTTATTTACAGAGGGATAATTTCTGAAAACTAATCCAAATTACAACAAATGACAGTACTAGGGAACAAAAGCAACGAGAAAGAATTGCATACAACGGAAGAGAGGACAATAGCGCTTGAGGATCGTTAATGTCGCCTTCACCTCCATACTACATGTGTTTTGACGAGGCATGCAACGCAAAGTAGCGGGTGATACAACGTTACTGATGAACAAGAGCAACTCACCTACGCATGCCATTAAGCCAAGCATGCCTTTTACCTCCCTAAGGGCCTTTTTCTTCTCTTTCTTACTCTCGTCATCTGTAACTTTGATATTAGCTGCGATTGAAAAATCAGATTGTTTGATTATGTCTTCTGCAGAGACACATCTTTATGCCATATACATTGAAGACGCGATGACAAGCCGCTCTTCGGGAAATGAGGCAACTCCTCCCCAAAAGAAAATCTTTTTGCAAAAGGATAGAAGCCCGGACTCGAATACCGCCAGAATCAAGCCTATCGATCAGAGCAGATCTTTAGTTGGGCGCGAAAAAGGCCTTGCATTTTGCAGTATGCAACTTTTTCAAGTCCGGATTTCTGGCTGGTTGCCGTAAATTACAACGAAACCTTCTTTTGATACCTTGCTTCAATAAGAAAATACCTTAGGAGATGTATGAGCAAATAAAACAGTAACAAGGATGACGAAGAATAAACAGTATTAAAAGGTTCGTAAACGACAAACTTGAAAAGTTCACGCGGAATATTTTTACAACCGTAATGTAAGTATGTCCTCTTTGCAACGTGGCGAAGAAAAATTACCACTTTTATAAGAATAGCGTCAAAACACGATATGTTTTGTATTAATCAGCTCAAAATAATTAGATTTGAATACTGTTCAAAAATAACTAACTGCTTCCGTAAATAATAAAATGATAAATCTTAGTGAATAAGCCTGACGGCCACAGGCATCTTTCGCAATACCAGGCATGTTTCTCAGAGCCGCCGAAAAGTGACTGGTAAAGCAGATACTCTCCAGACACAACCTCAAACCTGAGTAGTTTCCATCTGATGAACTTTAAAAACAGATACCTTTGTTGTTACTATCCCCGTAAACACACTCCTTTTGATCAGCTGTAAGAAAAAAAAGTCAGTGTAAATATTGTATGACAACTTGGAAACTTGCGTTAAGTTTAAGCGGTACTCATACGCAGTCCTGATGGGATGTACGCATGGGAAGATTGAGGTGTTTCGCGAGAGAACACGCCTCGAACACCGGCGGACCCTACGATTTAAAGTTGCATGTTCTAACCACATAACAGATATGCAAATAACTTAGCGAGTACGTAAATTGTTACCTTTGATTTAGACCTACGACTCCTCTACAGCATCAAACCACTCATAATACTACTTTTTCGTAACAAACTGAAGTAAGTTCACGTAAATCAAATCTAAAATACTTGAAAAAATTTACATTGAGAGCCGAAACAAATCGCAGATTGCTTCGGTTTAGCTTTACTTCGCTGTGCAATTTGTCCGAAAAACTCGCGCCATCTCCTTACTTTTCTATCGTTTTAAACCAAATCCTAAAGCGATCTGGCTGCTCGCAATATGCCTTCTTTTTTAATGCTATGTTCATTGGCTCCTCGTGTTCCTTTCCACTGATTGGCTGCTTCGTAAAATTTTCGTATGGTTTCACCAGAGTCAATCGAAATGTACTTTATTAAAATGATTTCACTATTAATTTGATGCTTGTTTTTTGTAATTCCTAAGATTCTTTGTGGGACGTACAACTAGAGAGAGCTGTAAATGGTTATTCGTACTTATGCAGATGTCGCAGGAAACTCCTTGATTTATGCAAGGCTTGGTACTCATCTTCATGCTCTTTTTTGTCAGCCTCACACATTCTGTTGGGAAAATAGGAACAAGCTCTAAAATCTAAGCCACATAGCTCACAGTAACGATTTGATACAATTTCTTCGCAAATGCTAACTTCCTAACACGCTATTGCTGAGTTCGTACCATGAAATTTTGGCGCGAAATCCGTAAAGAAGCGTAGGTGGGCCATTATTCCACTCTATAGCGTAGCAACTCAGGTATGCATAGTGTTCATTTTACTTTGACACTAGAAGCTTCAAGAAATTGCATTCGAAAGAATTCCGCAATGATACACTTTTAAAGACGCGAGGAACTCCTACAAACCTTGGCGAATTTCGAGAAAATTTTTTTAAAATAGCCATGATGAGAATTTCAAAGGTCGTAATTGCAGCATGTCTTTGTTGAAATTCGCAGCTTGAGTAGCGATTTAAAATTTAACGCCGGTGGCTTTCGAAAACAAAAAAAATTTATGTTTTATGAAGAAAAAGATAGCAAAATCCTGATCAAGATAGGGCCCATAAGAAAGCTCGGATTTGCCACAAAAATGCTAACTGAGCTCATCCCGTATTTGGTGGTATGCTGTGGCAAACAATTTTACCAACACTTCCGCCAGACATGATGAAAGTCCGTCGCATAAGAACCCACCTACCCTTTCGGATTCGCATTTCGGATTCCTTAGAAAAGAGAGGCACTCGGCAATTGGGGTAACCTACCGTGGAACACAACTCGAGCCCAGACCTTACGAGTGGGAGTTAAGCGCTCACCACACAATCAGCGCATCCGTAACTAGTAATTGAAACCTAACTTTCATTATTACAGTTGTCGCTTAATTTCTTATGCAGGAATCCCACCCAAAAATCAGTAAAAATTCTTCAAAATTTATGTTTCCGTTTTGGACGAAATAAAATCTTATCGTCAGTAGCTTATTCAAGTTTTTACTTCCAGATCCCCCAGATCCTCCAGATCCTCCTGATCCTCCTGAACAGTACATTTTTTTCACTCGTTGTTTATCGATGTCACTAAGTTCTAACTGTTGGCCGATCAGATCTTGATACTAAAATTAAAAAGAAAGAAACAGATAAATGACTTCATTGATCTTGAAGTACACAAAATAACTCTGAAATCAGGTTTGTTCCAGGGTGACCTCCCCTTCCCCCGGTAGATGTCTCTCACACAAGTATCAAACTTAGGTCGACGCAACCAAGTCTGTTATTCGCTCCTCTTCGCTGGTCATTTGATCGTTTAATACAACACGATTTAACACAGTTAGCGAAATAAACATAGGTTGAAAAAGGGATTTATACTTATTTTGAGTCCGTTAGTTTGTTTGCTTGTTTTCATCAATTTCTGTATCATTCCCTATATTATGGCAGGCTCACATTAGCCGTTGGCTGCTTGTTAAAGCCTGACAATTGAGACTATGTGCTACCTAATGAAGGATTGATTCATTGATTAAATGACTGATGGATCAATTCAACGATAGTTAACACAACTACGGTCGTTCTAATAGTGACCATTTTTAAAAGAACAACGACACGGTGGCGGCAAAAAGTGTGCCTCTCCTATAAGCCCGGCGGCTTCCTGAGTCTCCTCCCCTTCTACTAATTATAATGCTGCAGATTAATTTTTTGTATTGTTAAAAAGGCAATGAAATATCAATGAGTTGGTGATATCTATGTGGGCGAGCTCCGTTACGTCACTTTGCAACGTTTCTAAGACACCTATAGTTGGAGGGGAGATTTTAGGGTCATTATCTATTTTCATGGCACTTCCATCTACTTACATCTGGGTTTAAAGTCACTATTGTATCTTGACCATTAATGCTGAAAGCGTTTCGAAAATAATGCATCACAGAAGAAAAATCATACTGCGTGCCAGGGTTATAATTTTCCTTTTCGAAGTTTCCTTCCATACCTTAGTGTTAAAAAGCAGAGCACGAGCATTAGACAGCATCTATAATAGAACCTGAATAAAGTTTAGAACGTCTGTATCTGAAAGTAGCTGGAATTAAACATATCAGCATGGAAAGTTCAATGTCATAATGCGATAAAATCAACCTGTCTAAAGACAAACATCAGCGAGTTTTACCTTGTAATTAACTACATTTTAAAATAAATTTACCCTCAATAAGGCACGTTTATTTTAAAATAAAAATATTTTTTCTTTGAAAAAGAGGTCCAAAATCTGGTCTCGGTTAAATAAATTTTTATCTGGCGGATAACACAACATTTTTTGTTTGCACTTGACCGTCGGATAGTGATTTATTCGTTGGACAACGTTATTAGGCCTTCATACAACTGGAACATGAACTCCAATTCTCCTTTCTAATAACCTTTGATCGCTCTTATATTTGTCGTTTAGTTCTGAGAAGTAGGTGTTAATCATATCAAACAATTTTCACAGCTTCCTATTTCGCATTTGTCGCAAGAAGAAAATCGTTACAACTTGTTACCATCTCTTCTCGACAATCTCTATTTTCCACAATCTTACTAGGTTCTGAAAGTTAGACCTCAAGTATCCATACTTTTTTTTCAATAATTCAGTGCACTGCTGAACTTCAATTACTTGCCCATTGACAGGGCATTCACACTGCCACAGATCAAAACCAAAAAGAATTACAACTTCCTAAAGTCAGCATAACATTGCTAGACGCCTGTAGAGCATCAGTTTTACTATTCAATAGCAGGGGTTTATCTTTTCAAAAAATGTATGAGTCAAGAAGTATAATTGAACACTTCAAAGAGATATCCTTGAATATGAGAGTGATCTTTGCGGTGATGAAAAAAACTTAAGCAGTAACGAAAAGAAAGCCTGAAAACATTTCGGGCCTGTGCGGGAGTTGAACCTATGACCTTTGCGGTACAAGTGCAGTGCTCTACCAACTGAGCTAACAAACTAACTGGGAACTAGTCATTTTGTTGGTTTGTAATTAGCTCGTGAAGCAAAGAAACATGCTTGTTTGATACAATCCGGGCCTAAACAATTCAAAATGCTTGAGTTGTTCCCAATGTGCATTACTGATGCCTTCAAACGAAGTGAAGGTAAAAATAATATAATCCTGATAACATCGTAGTTACACCAAGTCTAGAAGCAGAGCTCCGCATGCTTTTCCGTTTCTGCTCTATTGAAGAGACTCCGTTTAAGGAAAAGCAGCGGTAAAACTCTCCGTTCTGTGAAATTTTCTCTCTTCTCAAATTCATTTGTACCGAAGTTTAAAGACATAGTAAACAAAGTTTGTTGCAGTTTCTGAGAGCTTCATTTCAATGAAGCAATATCGTTCTAAAAGCTGCGATGCGCTTCCGTTCTGTCTCTTCTTAATTTTCCTTGCTTTACCCGTTAATCAGAAAATCTTTAAATTTCGAAGGTCAGTTCACACCATACGTTTAAGACTTTTGGAAATCTCAAAATCAGTTTAAAAACCTACATTTTAGGTCACCAAATAAGTACGAGTCATATTCTTCCTTATTTTTCGTTGCAATACCTCTAAATTGTAAAACCATCGTTTCGCTGACTTTCAAAATTTCAGCCTTGGCTTTGATATGATCACCGTTAAAACAAGACTGTGAATACGAAGGTTTGATCAAAATGTAACCTTACCCTTAACGATGTTTTTCCAAATGATTCTCACGTACTTATCTCGATCAGAGCGTCCCTGTTCGTGGAACATTCCCAGTGCATGGCCTAGACAAAGTACAAAACAAATATGTTAAGTCTTACCACTTAGGATTACAGAAAGAGGCTATTGTGTTTATTTTCCTTCAGATATTTTTGCAACGCGCGGGAATAAATGTTACGAACTGCTTGCCGTCTGCTTCATGGGTGTTCACTCTTTTAGTGATCTCTGATTCGACTTTATGAACGAACAAACATGTTCCTTCTTCAGTAACAACCCCAATCACTTTCTCATCGTGAATTACATTTTAAACGAAAACTGTTCGTAGTGGACTTTAGGTCTGAAATTTGGGGAATATCACTTGGGGTATTTCCGTGGGCCCAGTTTCAACTGAGGAATATTCGGTCACGTGATACGTTAGACCAGTCACGCGCGAGCAAAAATATTTGATGAAATAAAGCAATTCATCATATAAACTATGGTGTTAGACAAAGATTTCCAGTCCTGAGAGAAGCCGCAACAACACACGTAAAAAAAAATAGGATAATTTCCAGGTGTGTTTGATATCGCCAATAGGCTGTTGACACGTCACTCGCCTTTCACGCCACTCTGTCAGGTTGATGAATGAATAGCCTATTTTGGCCGTGAAGCCGAAAATATTTCTTCTGTCGGTAAAGAAAAAGTCAGTAACAGAAAAGGTTGCAAATTTTGTAATTGAAAGTTTCACCTATTGTTTTTGTAATGATTCAACGCAACGCTCTTTACGAATTTTTTTCGCGGACGTGGATCCTGTTTTTCTCATTCATAATAAAGTCGACTTTTCTTGTCACTATAGAGCTATTGTGTTTACATAATAAACAAAATAATACATGGTTGCTTGTAGATATGGAATTTCTCTTAGAGTTGAACACTCGAACAGAAATTCCATAATAACAAGCGCCAATGCATTATTCTCTATTTCTCCTACTTCAAAAACATGATATCCTCGTTGCACGCAATGAACGTTCCATTTATATCTTCACGCGTAAAGATATCAAAATCGTTATAGTAGGACCTAATAGGCGAGGTTTTAAACATGGCGGTTTTATTTTCGTGAACGGTTTTTTCACATGTATGAACCCTAAAAGGTTAAATTTGATTTTTTCTTTTACAGTGAGAAAAACATTTCTTGTCGTTAGGTCAGACGATGAAGTAGATTTTCCGCGGGCTAACTTTACATACAAGTGATCTTTGCATTTGGCGCTCCTAAAATGCTTTGCAAAATCGTCTATTATTCAAATATGCATTCAATATCTCTATAACAGAACGTTACATATTTGCTCATGGATACGAATTGATATGTGATATGCGAAACTGTGTATCAATTCAGCGCTTCCTGTTTACTATGTTTGGAAGGTATCTTACCAATTTCATGAATGATAATTCCCTTGTGATTGCAGCCGTTACCAATAGATAATTTTTGTGCGCCGCCGATCATTCCCACATAAGAGGAGCAACTGCATGTGAAAAAAAAAGCAAAACAAAACAAGGAGGCGTCGAAGTAATGCGGGATTGTTCCTGGTTGCGTCACATCGCCCCATGATTGACCAATCAAATGTAACACTAGGAACAAGCAAAACTTTGTCATCAGGGTTTTCTCGCTCTCCGTGACGCTTACAGATGTTTACTCTCGAGTTATTATAAGTTCCTAGGGATGTTCACCCTTCTTCTGATTGGTCATTGTGATAATGCACCCTTAATCCTAATATGTCTAATAATTCCCCCAAGGAACTGTCAGGCAGTTTTTTGTCAACCAGTTACGAGAATTAGGTGTGATAACAAGATAAAACCATTCGGCTGGCTGATAAGTTTGTTCTTGTCTCCTTTTCTAGGAGACAAGGATCATGTTTTTCTATTGTCAGGAGAAGTTAGCTGATATTCACTTGTGGATGTAAAAGGCTTGAATTAAACATTTATTACTCAATCACTAAGTCGTTGAAATGTGAAAATCATTTTGAAAACTCGACATCTTTGTCAAAATTGGAAATTGAAAGCACCATGAGTACTGAAAACCAGAAACAAATATCAGCGACTTCTACATAAGAAATTCTAGCCGTAAAATAGCTATTTTGTTTTCATAATGATAGCAGCAAGAGCAAAGTCCGAGTCTGGATTTAACAGTGAGTAAATGGTGATGAACAAGAAAATTAATTTGTCTAATAAACTATCTTAGATATTCTATTTCCCTTTCGATAAAGTTAAGAAAGCAACAAACTCACCCAGAACCTTTGTGCATTATTACATAATTCTTGTCAAAGCGGGATTTCGGGACGAGTCTGATGCAGGTATACATCTTGTAGTCGTTGATAGCTCTCTGGATGGACATCCTCACCGAACCTAACGGTAGGTAAAGATACCACTCGTTTGCAGCAAACTTAAAAATGATTGCCTGAGCCTAATTTCCTAACGGTCGATTGTTACATCTAAAGTGAAACTTACCAGCGACGGAAACTACGTCCGCCATTTTGATGCAAGAAAACTTTATTTCCTCCTCCAGCTCAGTTAAAACTCGTCTCAAAATACTTCATTTTTATCGATTTTTCAGGAGAAATGGTAGTTCACCAGAAATTTGTTTCAACGATGGTCGATGCGTGAGTCCTGCGTGGGTTTCTGACCTCCTAGGCGATTTTCATAAAAATCAGGAGAAGGTTTTAAAATTTCTGGTTGAGATTGTGACCAAACTTCAAGTGATAGCCACCGAAAGGTTTTTAAAGGAACAAAAAAACGGATTTATCCAAATGAAAGAGTTCATCGAGAGGCTGCGTTTTTGGACCCTTGATAACGAACTGAATAAGGCCTTTGTCACCAAATTACTACGTAAAAGCAGTTTATGTCACTTGCAACTGATACTTTCGACAATTAATGCTTTACAAAGTTAAAAAGGAAATATCTATTTTTTTTAAAATGGTTGGTTTGGCACCTCAACGGCGTTTACATCTGCAAAAGAGTTTCCGCCGTGCCCAAAATGATTTTGTCCGTCTTTTCGAGATCCTTGAGAACACTTCGGACGAACACTACCGCTATCTCTTCTATGGGTGTGCCACAGACACATTCCCCCTGGACAACCAACAGAAGAATTGATAACATGTCACTTACCTTGAAGGGACCCGTGGATCTCGTAAGGAATTTTACCGTCTGGCCAAATCGTGACTTGAAATCCGTTTCTCATTTGTGCGTCAGTCCTTAATATGTCATCTTTAGTAGAACCCTTACCGAAGGGAGTTTGTATATCTAGCAAAGAAGGGAAACGTAAGTGTTCTTGTTAGATTAATCGAAAAATGTTTGTCCATCTTAAGAGCTACTACAATCTGGGATGAAGACAGAAGAAATTTATACCAACCCTAAGATATGACACAATTTATAATATTCGAACTTCTTTCGGTTTTGTTTCTCTGTTCAGCTAATATTCCTAAATCATCACGTAATATCACAGTGTTTCGCATTCGAGAGGATCACTTGTTAATGACTTACTTTTACGTGTCCATGTTCAAGTACTGCGTCTTTTAAACATTTCAGTTTTTAAAACGAAAAATGCCTACGAAAATTACTCTGAAGTGTAATAAACACAGCCAGTGATTTCGCAATTTTGATGAGGAGAGAACTTATAGCAATCGATGTAAGGTGTTTCATCCATCGAAAATAGGTTTACTGTCCCCTTTTTTATCCATATTTCTACCTGCTTGATTGAAAGAATAGAACCAGAAGAACCTCCTGAGCAATTACTATGACGTAATGAACCAAAGCTTCAAAATTCTGGAACTGATGGCATTGGAAATCTTTCTTTTTTAACACTAATGTTATCGAAAGGTGATTAAGAGGAGGGAAATTTATGATGGGCGCGTCTTTTACGCATGAAAATAATAAAAAATAAATAATAATAAAAATAAGACTACCATACTGAACACTACAACAACATAGTTATCAGTTTTCTTTCATAAGATGTCCACAGGCCAATAAAAGCCACCAGTCAAATTTATCACCTGGGGTGGGGGGGCTAGACAATGTTGGTTGTGTCACAGTGAACTTAACCTGAACCCCCTCTAAGGTTCTGTAGTATGCTGATAATCATTGGAAGTCAATTTAATATAACCATCCCTCTACAATCTGTTAGCGACGACTGATCCACCCCCCGCCCTCCCTGAAAACCATGCGATTCCTCCCAAAAATCCCTCCCCTTCTTGCGATAAATAAAAACTGGTCACTTTGCGAGCCAAAGGTAGCGAAGACTTCTATTAACTTGTTTAAATGTAACCTATAATTACAATTTTTTTACGCAATTTTCAAACTCTTGTGTCGTGAGCCAAGGTATAGCCTACCTCTCCCTTTTCTTGTTCCCAGGGGCCCTTTTCTAGAAAGTCGCGGTAACTTAACAGGCCCGAAGCCATCTCTTAAAATAAAAATTTTTAGAATGGAGGAGCAGTTACTGGCACCCTAACCAGTTCATTTTGTTTCTTTAGCTGACTAACTTGTATAATTTCTAAAACTTTTTAAAACCCATCTTTTTAAAACCCCATAAAAACATAACAGCTTGTCAGGCCCGGAACTTTCGTGAAAAGGGCTTCAGGTATGCTCGGGTCTCGCCCCTGAACTTTTTCGATGAAGCAGATTGAAAATAGCAAATAGAGAAGAAAGGTGCAACAACTTTTTGTTGCATTTTGGCGGCAAACGACATGTCAGTAAAAACGTTCACAATAATTATATAAAAAAGTGTACATTTGCATGAAAATTTCCCGTTCTATTACTTACCTGCTCAAAAAAGTGTTTGAACTGTCACAAACTAAAAACATGTTCCCCCGATACAACTTTGAGACCAGCAATCACTGATATTTACCTTATATATATCGTTCGGAAGGGAAATATTTAAGGCGACAATGTGACATCTACCTGATTATAGTAATTACCAGGCGGGCTCCTAAAGCTACTGACTAACCTTCGAAATCTCGCGGGAACGCTGCCTGAATCAACCCGGCGATAAAAAGAGCTTTAATCAGAACTGAGAGCCTCATTTTGCAAGAATCAAAATGGTTCAATGAAACCAACTCTCCGAAGGGTGTTTTATACTAGCATTTACGACAGTAATTGTAAACAACTGTGTGAAAATCAAACTTTGACACCCAATTCAAATTAAAAGACCACCCCACTTAAAGACTTCTATTCTCATTTTAAATGACTTATGTAAATGTCTTCGACAACGACAGTCGTGAAACGTTTAACGAACACCTGTGTGAAGATAAATTTTTATCAGTAACCCTAACGAAAAAACCATTTATTTATTCATAAAAATTTGATTTCGCTTATGTGAATACCATCTTTAATGTCTACATAAAGATCTTCAATAATAAGAATTTACAAAATGAGTTCATGCACACCTAAATTAAAAATTCTTGGCACAAAATCCAACTTTTGTTTACAATAAAATCTTTTTGCGAAAAGATTTCTTAGGTTCCTCTAACTATTTACAACAGTAAACGTGAAGAGAACTTAATGTCCACCTGCGTGAAAATTAAACTTTGGCAGTAAATCCAATACAAAAACTTTTTCACTGTAATATTAATACCCTTAGTTTAAAGAACTATTGGCACTCACATTGATAGCTCGTGAACCGAGAAGACTGCAACTGAGCCAACTCAAGATGATATCCTTCTTTCTGTCTACAACTCTGTTAAAATATGTGATAGTAAAAATTACGTTGTTCGCCACTAGTGCTAAGTTTACCCTAGAATATCTCGAATTTTTTAAACGCATAGTTTTCTTAATGAACAGTTGTTTGAGGAAGCTTTCGAATTTGAGAGAAGTAATTATCTTTTTGTTGTTTTGTAAGTCAATTGTCCATTATGTTGTTCCAGCTGCATTTTCAATATCCAGAGGTCCGTGAGGTTGAAATAACAAACTCATTGGCTAATTTACAGGTCTCCTAACAAAAGTCATTTTGGCGCCTACCTTTTTCCCTTCTTTTCATTTCTTTTTTTTTTCCTTGTAAAAAAATGAATCAATAAAATAGATCGAAAATGGGTCTGTGCCGATGAAGGGCCTTTTCACCGGTGGGCGATACACAAAACTGCAATTTTAGTAATTCATTGGAGCTTCTCACCGCTGCAAAACAAAAAGTCAGTGTTACCACGTTTGACAGCTTTGTGCTGCGGAGACACCCAAAGCCAATATAAGGTGATAAAAATGCTCTTGTTGCCAGGCAATGGTTTCAAACACCTGCGATGCCTTGTTCTTATAAATCATTTCATGCAAAATCAAGCTCTCTACTTATTCATAGAAGTTATCAGCCTCACTTCGTTTGTTTTGTTGTCCTATGATTCGATTTTCCATAATGTTGTTCCAGCTGTACTCTTAATATCCAGATGTTCATGTGTGTTGAAGTAATAAACTCATCAACAAATGCGTATTTCTCCTAGCAAATTTATTTCGACGCCCTTTCCCCCCCTGGTTTCATTTCTTTTTAATTCTTCCAAAAAAATGTTATAATAAAAACAAATAAGTGCTGTGATACTGCAAAATTAGCATGCATTTTTGTATCACGTGACTTATTGTTATGTAGTTAGACCTCGTGGTCTTTTGATCAGCCGCCATTAAAATTGTTGAGTTGTGTCTATGCTCGGTGTCCTTACGTTGATCGTAACAATAAGATCGAAACGGGTTTCGTTCATTGAATGGCCTTTTCATTGGTGCATGATAGTTATAAAACTGCAACTGCAGTTATTCATCGGTGCTTGTCACCGCTGCAAAAGGCACCGCTGCAATAGAAAAAAAAAATTAATTGCTGTATAGTCATTGCTGGCACTTTTGACAGCTTACTGCTGTGGAGACACTCAAAGTCAACACAAAGTGATAGCATGGTCTCGTTGCCAGGAAATGATTTCAAATATCTCAGTATAAAGCCCTGTTTTCCATAAAGTATTTCAAAAAACACTCAAACTTTAGAGTCTTTTAGTACCAAATCATCAAGTTGCTCTTCTTTTTAAAAAGGCAATTTCTAAACGAAAGCTCATTTTCGAAAGAAGATACCTCACTGCAAACCCAATAAGCTGTTTAATTTTGATTGAGATGAGAGGTACTGAAGTAAATCAAAATAGAAACGGTTTTGAGGAATACGTGCGCTTCGGGAGATTGCTTCAGTCTCTTAATACCTACTGATTTTGTTGTTCGTGAGCAGCTTGACCTTCAATTATACAACAGTCGCCGTGAGTGTTACATTTTTCTTCGATATAACTACCAAAGCGTTCAAACTTTGTTATTGTGTGATTCGGGGTGACAGACAAACAGCAATAGGCGGAATAATAAAGCGAAAGTTTAATTCAAATAAAGGTACCAAAACCGCCATCGATAATAATATGAACGTCTGTCTGACAACAGCTCAAAGCTGCCGATATTACTCCATGCAATATGAGAAATTCATTCTAACTGTGACCATCAATGGTCGGTTCCCACATCTCATAAAGCACCGTTTCAATCCACTGTGACATCAAGAAGTTGACTTACTATCGGGGCGCTTACATGTGCGATATCGGGGACTTTTATCGATGGCGACAAGAACGTGAACTTCACAAACAGGAAGTTTAAAAAACGAAACGCGTGCTACCACGCATCCCAATCGAGCATGACCCGCCGTTGACACTGCGGAAAAATGAGTGCGCATACTCGTAACGTGCGCGAAAATTTCGCGCGAAAATCAATGGAATGAATATATTTCCATGGTATCATTATAATGACGATATAGCGGCATTTTTGAAATTCCTATTATCTGTTTTCATTTCCCGGGGATAAGCCCTAGCCTTAACTGGTAAGATTCCCATTTTCGACATAGTTTCTTTCGAACCTGCTTTACAACATATCTTTCCCAACAAAAAAATTATTTTGGACACAGGTATGAATTTAAGTATTGAAGTAGAGCGTTCGTAACTTGGCTAAGAATTTCGTAGCCCGTGTTATTGTTATAGCACTTGTTTTTATCGCCTCCTCACTAGGCTAACCGGTTTGTTAACTGAGAGGAAAAATACGCTATATCTCTGCTTGTAAAGGAAGAATAATTGCCTTAAACACTGAAATGGCTCGAGTAGCGGAGGTAAAATAAGGAAATTGTTGTGAAACAAGTTCATTATCAGCAGTTACGGAAAAGGAGCAACATCTAATGGTGCCCGTTTTGAGGCCACAAGTGTAGTAATTGTCAGGAGTCACGTGATGACGGTAAATTTTTTTTTAAATGGATAAATCGATAATTTGCTGTACTCGCACTGATATCCTATATTCCAAGTAAACGTAAGCTTTACGTGATCAAACCACGTATATCGAATATCACTACAAAGGGATGTGGGGACAAGGAAATTGAAGCAAGAAAACTGGAAATGGGGAATTAAAAATGACAAATTACTGATTGTCAATTGTACATCAGAACTGAAAATCTTTTGTTCACCTGGGATAAACTGGTGCACACTTTCAATGAGCTATTGAAATATTGAAAAGAATATTTATTTTGTTTTCAGGACTGTAAGGGGATCAAAGGATGAAATATTCATAATGCGCGTAGGTGAGTCAAAATACAAACTTCGAAGGTTTCTCTTTTATTTTTATCAAAGATGTTTTTTTTGCAGCTTATAAAATGAAAGGGAATACATCTAGGTGAGCGGTTTTCAAGTTGTTTTAAAACGTATGATTTGTTAAATCAGAATATCTGTTAGTTTCCCAAAGTGGCTCAGTTCGCTCACATTTGGTTGAGTACAAACAATAATCAAACTTTTCTTTTCGTTTCTCTTTCCTTCACCGTCAAGGGTAGTATTTTTATCATTTTTATCTTCAAAGCTATCACGTAACGGCTATCACGATAAGCCGGATATGAAAAAATAGGTTGAACAAATATTCTCGCGGAGCATTTTGGGAGTATTCTCTTGAATTTTATGCAAACCCTCGGCTGCATCTCGGGTTTGCGTAACTGTCTCAAATTCTCCACACCCCCCCCCCCCCAGGCGTTTAGATGAGGCTATATAAATCCTCTATTACTTTAGTAGTATTTATAGTCATCCGTCTTGAAATTACTGGAAAACCGCCCACATACTATGTATTCCCTCTCCATTTTATAGTTCAAGGAATTTGTTTTCTTTGTTATAAAATGGAAGAAGAATCTTTAAAGTTTGGATTTCGATTCACCCTGCACATTATTATCTTTCATTCTTTGATACGCGCACGATAAAAAAGGAAAATGATTTTTCTAATCTATTGTTCTTTAAAAGGATAACACATTAGCGAAAGAATTAATTTCTTTTTAATAATTGACTTTTTTTTACATTTCTATTTTAATTTCATATTTTCATTTTCCCTTTTAATTTTCCATTTCCCATTTCCATTACCTATTACCCATACTCCGTCTTGGTAACATTCCATGCATATCGCGACCGTGGAAAAATCTTCTAAGTTTAACATTTGTACATCACTTAGTAATCAACATTCTAATAATTAGCGCGTCCTTCACCTTCGTCTGTGAAAGAAAACCACAGACAGGGTCTATTCACTATCAGCATGGAACAATGATTCCGTAAACTAAAGAAACTCTTTTTCAATGACTCAAAAACATAGCAAGCCTCCACGAAAAAAAGGTCAGTGAAAACAAATGACTGAAAACATCAAAAAGAGGCGAAGGCGAGATAATGACCTCACAATGGATGCCTATTCAAAGCATGCAACAAAAAACGATTTTTGCGAAGCCGCGGCAAACGAAAACAACCTACAAAAAGTATTATCACTAAAAAAAATGTCTATCAAAAAGAAATCCATATAAACGGAGGGCTCAGAATAGACGCATTTCGCTTTGAGACAAAAACCAATAAAAGAGATTTATTCAAAAAATGCGAAAGGTAGAAAACTTCCCAACCCCAGGTTACTTGATGTCTAGACAGCATGCAGACGCTTCAACATAGTCTATACGCCTAGGAATTTATAAATAGCTTGTAGTAGGCCAGCGGTGAGAATTAGCTGGGAAAACCCGAAAAGATGCAATTGCTACGAGTTGTCGTCGTTTTTACCTTAATCTGGTTTGTGTCAGTTAACATTTGTCGTGCAAGGAAAGTGCGAGGTAAGCGAAAGCCAACGGCAGTATCAGATGAAATTTACGCTTGTGTGATCAAGACTGCTAATGGGAAGCCTCTTCCGCCGGTAAAACAAAGAAGCAGCGCAGAAAGATCAGCGTATGTAAAATACTGGGGAGCGGAAGGAGAGATAACCGTCCAAAAGGAAAAAGGTAAAGATGTGCTGTGTTACCAGGGACGTCGAATGCGTCGACTCTCTGAAGTCGATAGACTTGTGACAGAAGAATTTGAGCGCACTAAATGATCAGGCGCAAGAAAGCTAGTGAGCAACTTGCGACATACGTTTGTGGAGCTAAGCCGAGCTAAAGTTCAAAACATCCTGATCTCTAATACGCTTCACTATGGAAAAAATGCAAAATGTCTCAACAAGGCTACACTCAAACCCATTCGTGCTCAAGATGTTCAAACGAGGCATCAGGTGGATTTAATGAACATGGGCAAGGGAGGAACAGTCTCTAAATAAGAAATCATACCGGTATGTATTATCAGTAATGGACGTTTTTAGTCGGTTCGTCTGGTTGCGTGCAGTTAGAGAAAAAAGTAGCAAGGTCATCTCTGACGAACTGGAAAATATTTATTTAGAGCACAGGCCATCGTGCGTAATTCAAAGTGATCAAGGCGGGGAATTTAAGGGTGCTGTGAAAAGACTATGCCGCCGCATGAACATAAAGCTTATATACAGTCGGTCTTTCCATCCACAATCACAAGGGAAGGTTGGGAGAAGCCACGGGTCACTTAGATCAAAGATAGACTATGACTTCTTAAAAATGGGAAGAAAAGGCGTTAACTGGGCGGAAAATCTGAGTAATTATCAGCGAATTCTAAATGAAGACCCAAAAGAGGTATAAGGATACAAGACACCTTTTGAGGTCTACTTCGCTCGAAGAAGTAATTCACTTGACAGGACATCGACTCCAGGAATGGAAAAAGAACTGCTTAAGACAGATCGAAAGCGCCGACAAAAACACGTATCAGTTGTTAGAAAGGACGCCCACACCGCCACAGCAAGGTGTGACAGAAGAATGAAACAGGTGTATGCAAGAACCAATCCACCCTCAAAATATGCTGTCGGGGAGAAAGTGTACGTGCGCCTTCGTGGTAAAGGACGGCTTCAAAAGAAGCGTTGCGTTACTGAGGCGGTCATTGAAAAGAGAAATTTAAAGAGGCACCTTTATAAAGTGTCGTACACGTCCCCCGAAAGCCGAAAAAACGAGAAGTGGCTGGCAGTTGATGATGTAACGAGTTTAACCTTACGAAAAGAGAAAAACAAACAAAGAGTGGCCAGGCTTTCAAAAAAACAAAAAGAAAGCCACCGTGCTAAATTTCTTATCCCTGTGGAAAAGGAAGACTACGGGAAAATAATAGAAGATCAAGGATTTGTAATTACGTACAATCCCCCTGGAAATGGAGGTTGCCAATTTGCAGCTCTGACACATCAGTTAAGTGGTCTTGGCATCTTAAGGTCTCCTGAAACTTTGAGAGACGAGATAGTTGAATACCTGGAAAGTAATCCCCTCGATCACGATGGATTCCCTCTTGTTAGAACTGCTCCCGGAATACGAAACTTGAAGCCAGTTATTACATTTGAGGCCAACTGTTACACTTGTGGCCTCAACAGCCCGCACCTTCACATACTTTCACCTTGAGTGATACACTTATTCCCACGGTACGGTATGAACTACTTGACGAGGCTGGAAAGAGTATGGCATGTTGTCAACCTGGGACGCGGTGCACAAGTTTTCGGAGAAAGACAAAACAATCGCCTTAAGGACCACTTATAAAACGCCAGTCAGGAGAAAAACGTGAAAGGTTATAATCAAAGGCTGCATATTTTAGGTTTATATACTTCATACCATTTACAAAATAGATAATAAAATAAATGATAAAAATTATTCTCACCGTGTTTGCACAAGGAGATCAATAACTTAAACAAAAATATTCATGCAAAATTGAGTTTGAGTGCTAAGCAGACTCGACAGATGTTCAATGTGATTAACAAGCTATAGCAGTTAAGTGTATGCTCCAAACTTACTGCTTCACCACAATTCAGTAACTCAACGGAGGGAATCAGTAAATTAGTGCACAGACTGGTTCACCCAATTTACTAACACCAACTGTAATTTCTGACGTTTGAGTGACATAGGAACGAATTAGTCAGAAATTATTATTCTGATGGCACGTTGAAGAGTTTCGCGTGGCTTCATGGAAGTTTCGAATTATTTAAGCTTTTCGCGGGAAAATTAAGTCATTCTAAGTCGGTCAGTCTTATGTTTGCCGTTCGGCTGTATTGTAATATACGCTGCTTGGCGGAGTTTTACGTTTGCCATCGTTTGGCTGCTTGCTAACAATCGCATTGTGTATGAATGCTATTTGGTAATTCATAGCTCTATGATAATTCGGCTGCCTATGACTTTTGCTTAGCAATGGCTGCTATGGACACGCTTGAAAAAAGACGTACCCTGTAATCGCTTATTCTATTTTTTAAATGTTTTAAACTAGATGGCCCAAATTATATCTCCCAATTTTTTACACCGCAGTTAACTAAATACAATTTACGAGGCAGTGGCTTAAATGTCGAACAGCCCCCATGTGACAGCCTTGTCATGCACAACTCCTATTTTTCCATGATTGCCCACATGTGGAATCAGTTACCAGCTGTAACCAAATCCTCGACCACTTTAGCATAATTTCGTGCTCGCCTGAATAATGTTAAGAACGTCACGGTGTCCACCTGAAAACCATGCAGACGAGTCTACACGACCCCCCCACCGACCAAAAAGTTTATCTAGATACTAATTTCTAAGAGGGTTATACGAGTTTAAAGTTTTTGTTAAAAAATGCGCAAACATCCGTACCAAAAATGCAATGAATTCATGATGCGAGTATTTCTCCAAAATTTCAAGCCAACAAAAAATAATTCACTGGGTGAAAGTAGAAACCTAGATCTTTATGTACAAACATAAATATTTATGATTGTCCTGTTTTTATATTTGTGAGCCATCAATCAAATTTGACAATTTTCACCATTTTGCAAAATAATGGAAAATACTATGGTTGCCGAAATGTGGTAAAATTCGATAAAAATTATTTTCATTCGATAAAAATATATTTGCATTCGATAAAAATTATTTTAATTCGATAAAAATATATTTTCATTCGATAAAAATATTCTTATGCGATAAAAATATATTTTCATTCGATAACATATATATTTCCATTCGATAAAATATATTTTCATTTGACACACAAAAAAATGTTTTTATTCAATAAAAATAATTTTCATTTGATATAATGTTTTCATTCGATAAAATATATTGCCATTCAATGGAATATTTTCATAGGGTAAAAATATTTTCATTCGATAAAAAATATATTTTTATCCCAGAATGTCACGTGGTACTTGTTAGGCCTGGTCGCATAGGACCGATTCGCGCCAAAAATGGTTCGCCTGCCCTAGCCCGGTCTGTTTTGCTGTCGCACTCTGTCGCAGCTTTTTCACAGCTTCACTCAGCTTCACGAAAATGGATTTGAACCGGTCAATAATTCGTTCCGAGGTGAGACAAGCGTTGGAGGAGTATATGCAGTCGAATACCAATAGATCTGCAAATGCAGGAGAAACAGGAAGACTGGAAGGTAGTTGTAAATTAATTTTTTTTCAGTGTACCGCCTAGCTTGCTTATGCTTTCTTTAAATGTATGAAGAGACGAGAGCAGATCTCAAATCGAATTATTTTAGCCGTAAACTTGTTATTTACAGCTTCCCCACAGAACACAAGTACAAGTACAACTAGCCAACGGCTAAACTCTGAAATTGGACAGGCTGTAAACCGTGCCAGGGATATTTTAAGAAGCAATCGATCGTCATTCACACGAAATGCCTGCACGTCGTTTCAGAATGGCGCCACTAGCGCGTATCCTAAAAGACCCCGATTGTCGGGGGCTTCACGTTATGGAAATGTTCTTCCCAAGGATGTGGTTAAAACGGTTGTGCTCTTGGAAAATTCTGGTTCTTCAAACGAATATCCTTTAAAGAGGGTCTGGATGGGGTTTAGTGTCAAGTGTTATTTGGCCGTTTTTTTTTTAATGTTTAGTGTTAAAATGGGTAAAATTTTAATGTTAAGCGTTTAAAAAAAGTTTAGTGTTAAGTGTTAAAAGGTATTAGAACAGCGATTTCACTCAATAAAGGTCAATAAAAGTTTTACAGAGAAAGCAATAATATTAGAAAAAAGGACTAAGATTTGTTCAAACTTAGCTCTTATGATAAAGGCGTGCAAACTAGAAACAAAAGGAGAAGAGTCTGCGCAGAACTAACCGAACTGGTCAGCATGCATACTTTGTACTCATGCGCATAAGTTCTGTAGACATTCTGTGGTCAGCGGTTTTTCAGCAGACTTCTGCATGCAAAATGGCCGCCTCGTCCGCATCGGCGGGAATTGCGGAAGTATTGATCAGCTTTTATAGATGTGGCGAGGAAGATGCTTTTGAGAGACATCGCAGTAGAATTCCAATCGGTATAGACCAAAGAAATCTAACGGACGCCAGGAAGCATATGATCAACTTTCTTGGTATTTCGCAAATGGCTACGTCGCTGGGTATGGGAAATTTCGAGCTGAAACTGTACCGGCTGGCCAGGAGTGCTCACGGGAAAACGAAGAATTTACGTATCCTTACGCAGCAACAGTGGGAGATGGAAGTGCCACTCCTTGTTTCTGACGAAACCCAAAGTGAACTCAGTAGTAAGTAGACAACTGATCTGTCGAATTCATAAAGTGCAGGAAAAAGTTTTGAACTAATGATAAATATAACCACAACATATGTATTAGAAAATTGGGGGTTACAAATTATCCTTATTCGATCTTAGAAAAGGATAATTACTTTGAAGGTTATAAGTATGAAATACTAAAGTAAAATTTCCTCTTTTTCATCTTTTTTAAGTACATGTGGTACAGAAAATAATTAATTGGTCAGACAAGAAAATGGTGCTTGTACCGGGTGTGAAGCAAACTCCTAAAGAACCTCTTGGTACTTCAACAAGTTCTTCAGAAGATAAAGATCCAGAAATTGCCATCATAGACAATGAGCCTGGAGCATCAGATTCTGCGAGAAATAGAAGTAGAAAAAGAAGACAAGAATGTCTGGAAGATAAAGAACTAGTTCAAAATATTTTGCGAGACAATAAAGTTGTGAGAAATGTGCGTCAGAGGCATGAATTAGATGAGCTTCAAGCAGGTAAATTTTAATGAAATAGGTGGTTTTTGAATTTCTAATTTTACTTGTACTTTTACCTTTACTTATGTGTTTACTTTTATCTCGCTTAGACTTAGGGAAGCTTGCTGGAAGCTCAGCTCTTAATGAGGTGAAATTTACTTGTGGAGTCTGCAAGAAACCGTATTTTATCAGTACTAAGTCCAGCAGAACCACCCAAGGGAAGGTCAATTACTTCAAAATCAGTAAGTTTAAACAAATATTTTTAATTTACCAATATTACTGCAGATCACATGTTTCAGTACTCAGAATAAGAAAAAATAATAATTCCGAGTGTATTTAGGTGATAGTAACTCTGGTCTTTTGTATTCAGCTGATCTTCTAAAAGACTAATGAATGTTTATAATTAAGTTGAACTTCCCTTATCACTTTTTCAATAATCCCCATGGTGGAGAAATGTAAACCTAGGAATACACTGTTCACCTTTGCTAAAAATTTGTCCTTTGTAGCACACTTCAATAAGTGCCAAAGAAATTACGAGAAAGCACAGCGTTTAGTGAAAAACAACCACACCCTGGACAGCCTTTGGAAAAAAGGAAATTGTGAACGACTTTCTTCAGCATCAAGCAGCAATTCCATGTCACAAGATGAGCAGGAGGACTTTACTGGTGCTGATGCCATAGAAACAGGCTCTGACAAGTAAAAACCTTACTGAAGAATATATTGTTGTATAAAAGAACTTTTTTTGGATGAAAATCTAGATTATTATAGAACTCATGCATAGACATGTCATTACCATGTACCAATAGATAATATTTGTTGTACACACAAAGATTGTTTAGCTTTTTCCTTAGATCTCAAAACCAATGTCTTTGACCAGCATTTGTAGTACTGCTGATAGAGTCTTAATGCATAGTTTTTGTTGATATTTTGAACTTAATGAAATAAAGCAGTTTATGTTTTTCAAATTGATGTTTGCACGTGTGTTTCATGTGTAAGAAGAAAATCATATTTTGCCAAAATATAATTGCATGGCAGTTAGCAAATAGTGGAACTACTAAAAACAATTGGCATTTGTATCATGATACCAAAAATCCATTACAAAGCTTAATATCTGGAGCATTCTCCATTGCTTGTAGTGTCCCAATGTTATATATGTTCTTCTTTGTTCCCCTTTTGAAATTCCTGATACTGGCTGATACTGTGAACACAATGAACAATGACCAGAAATGAATCTATATGTTGCGAAAACTATAATACATGTATGTGATAATTTCCTTATACAGTGATAGTGTTTACCTAAACGAAGATTTGGAAGAATCCGCAGACTTGTCTCAAAGCCATGATGAGACTGTCAGTTCATGTATTGAATCATGGGATGAAGAAACACATTGTGCTTTTGATGAAGCTGGCTATGTTGACCAGAAAGATTCAACACAGGATCCGGAGGGTCATGTGATAAGCGATGCGAACGTGGAGGATGACTTGACATGTTTTAACTTGTGAGTGTTTATGTAACTAGAAAGATGGAGGACAGATGGTCCATTTGTGTTTGATCTTGTAGTTTCTATTGGCTCCAACTCTAAGCTTGCGAGTTTTGTTGAGGTTGCTTACGTAATGGGGAAATGTTGTTGCACTATAATTTATGAGAATTGACAAATTGTTAGCATTGGTCTGTGTGTGGTCTTTGCGCATTTAGACGTTTGTGTACGTTTATTCTTCTAGGTGTGTGGAGAATGCCCATCCAGTTGCTATTAAACTCAACCAACTTCTTGAGAAAGGAAAGATCCCGGAAGACTGTCTCTACTACAAATTTATTGAAAACACTACATCTTTCGCTCTAGTTGATCTTAAGTCTGCTTCAGATTTCACATGGGACCGAGATGTGTGCGAGTTTTTTGACACTATCAAGTATCTCGGAGGTAGTCGGACACGAAATTTTGTGAGAGGGCCTGGTTTCTTTGGAACTGGGAGAGGGGGACTGAAAGAATTCAACACATTTTCTGATTTCAATCTTTGCGGTCCGTCAACAAATTCGTCAAAACGCTTTCAAGCTGGTTATACTACAGCCAGTGGGGTGATAAAACCGCATCTATTGTCCTTGTATTCCTTTGCCTTCAATCGACAAGCTGATTTGCCAGCGCTTGTTTCTACAGACAAGTTGAACGTTATACCATTGTCACAAGCTATTGATGGAACTGCATTAAAACCTGGCCTAGAATATGATTCACTTCAGAAAATGGTGGTTGGGCTAACAACTCAAATAGACCAAAATAATTTCAGCAGCAACTCCATTTCTGATCCTGAGGAAATAAAAAAAAAGCTCTTAACAAGCGCCGAAGTGGTCGTAGGTACATCACTGGACAACGGCTCATCAATTCCAGTTGGTGTGTACTATCGCCCCAAATCAGTAACTGGTGAAGAAATCCTTAAATCTATACAAGACACAGCTAAGACCTTGCAAACTTGCCAAATGTGTTTGAAGCTCCAGGCGTCTGTAAGTCAAATTGTATCAAATGACATGCCCTCTTGCTTTAGCAGCTGTGATGAGTGTCTTAAGCTCAAATCTGTTTGCTCAGCCTGTAAACAAAATGGCCAGGTCTCACACATTCCTTCCTTAAGGGCTTGTAACCGGTGTTTAGAAAAAGGACTAAAGTGTAACAGGTTTCTTGCTGCAACGGTAATTACCGATTGTGAAGAGTGTAACAAGAAGGCGTTGTCAAATCTACACTCTATGGCCGAAGATGGTACATTACCTATTGAACTTTCGCTTCTTGTCGCCCTGTTAGATGTGGTTCATCTTGGCAAGAGTATGAAATGCAGCTGGGCCAACTGGTTCATTGATCTTGAGGGCGCAAAGAGTAGTCTAGTTCTAATTCGAACACTCCGCGATTCTGCTGGCCCTGATGTACGTAAGAAGTTACGAAAAATGCTGACCCTGGACTGCGTAAGGAATAAAGATCGGATGGCTGTAGAACCTATCGTGCGCCTTACTAGAACCTAGGTACTAGAGGTACTGAGAGGAATAAGTTTGGTCGTCCACACAATAGTTCCAGAAAAGTAACGCTTTTGGAAATCCAATCAGAGTGGGATATGCAAAAGACCCATTGCGATTGAAAGTGGGGCTCAAGGAAAAGTGCTTGTGTTAGACTATGACTTCGAATCTCAAGAGGCTCGTCTCGTGGAATTACGTTTGCATCAACCAGTTGATGTTCACGTTCGGAAAGAGACATTCAAGGATGCAAGGGACCTTTGTTTTACCAGTGGTATAGTTTTCGTTTCTGAAAGAGGATCTGGGGCAATCCGTGTTATTGACTTGGAAGGCAAAGTACGTTTAAAGCCGGAGGGCCTGAAATCGCGAGCAGAACTACTTTCACAGCTGAGTCGTTTTAGTTTATCACAGGATGGCACAGTGCCAATTCTTCGGAAGCGACTCGCGACACATTTAAAAGCTTTAGCTGCACAAGTTAAGAACCCAGAAATCATCCAGCTTAACACGCCTTTAGTAAAACCAACGTCAATTTGTGTGGCGAGTACAGACATCCTTTTGTGTGCGGATGACGAGCACCAAAGGATTATTCAGTTGGAAGTAAGCTGCAATGGAGTTGCTGTCGTTGGTACTAGCATGCGAGAAATACATTATCCCGATGGCGTTTCCAGTATTGAATCTCTTTGTGTGTGGAGAGGGTCCGCATACTTGGCTGCATCTGGTAATGCAGGTGGGTTATACGATTGTGACCTGGCAAATTCAAACGTCAAACAGCTCCTGCAGAATTCGTCCGATTCATGCAGTGAAATCAAAAGGCTGCGTCATTATGGCGACGTAATTGTGTTCACTGACATCGTAGATAGGAAAGTCAAGACCTTCGATCCGAAAACCTCAACTGTTAAAACATTGATGGGCACTGGAAAAGAAGGAACTAATGATGGAACTGGTGAAACCTGTACCTTTGCGCAAGTCCACGGAATATGCAGTTTCCAGAATAATGATTTTCCATGATAGAGACATAAACAATGAACAACACAAAATTGCAATCAAAATGACACAGTATGTAAATCAATTGTAGCTGATTCCATATTGAATGCCCGCGTTTATCGTTATCAGTATCTGGCGCATTTTTTAGCCGTTTCTCGTTACATTTGTATCAATTTTAGTGTTTCAGAGAATTTTTTAGTGTTAGATGTTAAACAGCCCAAAATTTTAATGTTTGATGTTATAGAAGGTAAAATTTTAGTGTTTAGTGTTTTCGAGATACCCCCATCCAGACCCTCTTTAAAGAATGATACGATAATGTGCTATGCTGAAGTGGATTTTGTCACCACAGATGACGAACGTCTCGTGCGAAATAAAATCGTCGGAGCGTTGAAGACACAAATACCTGACATTGCACCGGATG